>NC_091951.1:201213736-201517560 GCF_031021105.1 Erythrolamprus reginae
CTTTCCCCTCTGTTTTTCTAGCCCTCGATCTTCCCGCATAGTCAGCTAACAGGACACCATCCTTCATGCAGAAAAGTCCAAATTAAAAATAGCTCTGGGGTGCTGCAGCCTTTTGTATAAGCGGGTGACTTGCCACAGAATGGGTGGCATCCACACGTACCCAGAGAAAGGCTCAAGGTACACCCGTCTGCTCTTTCTATTCGACAGAGTTCCATCTTGGCATCAAAGAAGAAAAGTGTTTAATTAAGTTTAATTGTCCCCTTCCTCCACCCCTTCCACCCCCTCCAGGTGGTTTCAAAGGCGTCTTTGGCCCTTTGTCCACTTCTGCAGGGGCAATGCCAGTGCTGGGTTTCCCCAGCCTGGATGCAGCCAGGTCAGCGATTCAGAGCTTTTATTGTTGTTGCTGAGTAATTTCTCTTTATGGGCTAAGTCACTTAATGTGTAAGCAAAGGGAGGAGAAAGAAATAAATAAATTTCCAGGCAGCGAAGGAGCCTACGTAGGAATTGAATTATTTATGGTAGGATCACAGAGAGAGGAGAGAATTGGCTGCCACTGAAAACAGAGTTCTGTTAAAATCCTGGTTGCAGGAACAGACCATTTGTGGATGGAAATTTGGCTGGGGAAAAAGGGAAGAGGCCTGAATTAAAGGGTAAAGTATTATTTGGAGGGAAATGAAGTGAAAATGAAGGCCAGTTACTGGCTGCTTCCCATTGAGCTCTACTGGTCTGACCATCTCTCCAACCTCAAAAAGGGAACTGGTGGGTTATTTAAAAATCATTAAACTCAAGAGATTATAGATTCTTTCTTTGCTCCATTTGGACGGAGGGTGATTGGGTCTGGTTTCCTTTTGAGAATTTTTAAAATTAAAATTCAGAAGCGAATACTAATGAGATTAAAAAGATGGTAGATGTTTGGGGGGTTTTCGGGAGGGGCAGCCGGAATTCAATTGCAGTTATGAATCAGTTCACAAGGCACCTTAAAAAGGGCAGGAAACGTCAGCTGTCCTGCCCTCAAATTGGCAATGTGAGTCCAGGATTGGTCCAAGGTCAGCCTGCACTTAAGTATTAAAACATTGTTTAAGATTTCCAGCTTTAGATCTTGTAGGACAGCTTGTAGAAATAAATGCATAAATTAGTTTGAAATGGATTATTGTTTGTCTTATCCATTAAACTATTTCATGTGCTCATATCAACGCTTCAGCTAGGCATGGAATAAATCTCTCTCTAGGAATGCCAATACACTGAGCAAACAATTCGAGGAGGAGGCGCAGATCAGTTTTTATTGTAGATGCAATTTTTTTTAATGTTGAAGAACAGCTACTGCAGAATCTAGGAATCTAGCCACATTTCTAAGTTAGTTCCAGAGTTTAGGCCCTCCGTCTATCCCCCCCTCCCTTTCAATGGGATGGAATTGATGTTGCTTTTTCATACTTGGATGCCTATGGAACATGCTTGGGGTTCTTGATGACACTATTTTTGTCTTGCCACCTTCAACCCTTGTAACTGGGCATGTGGGAGCAATGACTAGACTGTTTATGAGGTTCTGTTTTCTCGGTATTCAGTAGCTGTAGCCATTTGCATCTGTTGAAGGCAAACATGGATGCAGAGAATTTAGTAATTGGACTTAGAGAACCTCAAACTTGCAGAACAAAATGCAGTTTTGTGATTTTTTTTCTTTTAAAGAAATGCAAGTATTTGTGCTAAAGCTTGCATGGTGATTTTGTAGTTGGCACAATTTTGCTGTTGTTAATGGCTCCTTTACCAGAAGACTCCTGAGATTTACCTGGCATAACCATAGGACTAGGAACTTACTTCTTTTTATAATGAAAATGGAAATGTATTTATTTATTTGTTGGATGTATATGCCACCCCTCTCCGAGGACTTGGGGTGGCTTACAACATATAAAAACAACAGGATGCAATAGATAAATCCAATTATTTACACTAAACAAACAATCTAAAATCCCCAGATATGTTAAAAATCAATCATACACATTCAGACAACAGCCATACAGATATTCGTCGGCCAGGGGGTAAGATCTAATCACCCCAAGCCTGGCGGCATAAATTAGTATTAAGACTCTAACGGAAGGCGAGAAAGGTGGGGGCAATGCGAATCTCTGTGGGGAGCTGATTCCAGAGGGCTGGGGCCCCCACAGAGAAGGCTCTTCCCCTAGGCTCCACAGCGACATTGTCTAGTTGACCGGACCTGGGGAAGGCCGACTCTGTGGGACCTAACTGGTCGCTGGGATTCATATGGCAGAAGGCAGTCCAGCAAGTAATCTGGCCCGATGCATGTAGGACTTTATAGGTCATTGCCAACACTTTGAATTGTGTCTGGAAACCAATCAGCAGCCAATACAGTCCCCGGAGTGCTGGACAAACATGGGCGTACCTAGGAAGGCCCTTGACTGCTCGTGTGGCTGCATTTTGCGCGATTTGTAGTTTCCGAACGTTCTTCAAAAGTAGTCTCAGGAACCTCCAGTGGCCAAGAATCTCATCTGTACTTCCACAGAATTATGACACATACATTGCCCTGCCCAGAGTTGAATAAAATGTGGCGCCTTTCTGTTTCGAAAGAAAGGCAGAATTTCATAGAAAGGAACTGCCACTGAATAGACTTAATATGTAGGCCAGATGATAAAAGTTAGTTGACGGAAAAGCAGAATCATAAGTATGTGCAGGAGAGGAATGAACCCATTTTTATGCAAGTATAAATATCAGGACTTTGAGGCTGGCAGTGAAATGGAGGCTGGCAGTGCCAACATGACCAGAAAACAGAATTTAATTTGCTTTCTACTGGCCTTTGGCTAACCAAAGGCCCAGGGATGTTGCTGAATCACTAACCCCATCATTCTCTAAATGTTTTATCAGTTGACTGCCAAGCTGTGGAGGGCTCCCAATTTCTACATAAGTAGCTGCCTTGCCACAAGCCAAACCAATAATTCATGCTGATCCTGAATTTTCAGGTTTTTCTTGAGATTCCTTTAGCAGAGATCTTCCCATTTGCAGTGGAAATCTCCATGTTTTGCCCAATCTGCAGAGCCCCTGCTTGTCCTCTTATTGGATTATTCTCATTCTACTGCTGGAATGAATTTTGCTGTTTAGGTGCCTAGTGATTTATTCGTTCAAGCATTGGCTTGGTTTGCCTACCGCACTAAATCAAAAAATGTGGTTTACAATTCATACATTGGATTTTAGCTAAGCCATATTGCAGCTTGCTTCTTTGTGGCTTAGCGTGGTGCAAATCGACCAGTTGTGATTTGTTTAATGAACCACGATTAAGCAAATAATGGCATGTGAACTGAACCACTGACCTCCACCCCTGTTTTAGGTAGTGGGGCTGAATAGAGCTGTAGCCTTAGTGTAACCTTTTATTCTGACTTTCCTGATCCATAGCTTTCTTTGATCCACTTTTGAAACTTGGCACCAAGATCTCCAAAGCATTGTTGTACTCATGCCACTGGGAACACCTTGTGCTTAGAAGTATGAGCGTACACAAAGCTGTATACAAAGGGTTCTTGAGAGTGAAATTTTGCAAATTGTTCATTACGTTGCATGCTGAATTGGAAATCCAGCTGACAGAACTAAATCTGTTTCTATGAAAAGAGGTCCCTTTTATTGAGGCTTTTGAAGAGCTTCTCCCTTGGCCAGACTGGACAGGCCATACTAACCCTTCAGGCAGGGGTGGGCTACTGCCCAGACCGGGGGGGGGGGAACGCAGTGGGGTAGTGAAAATGGAGCTGCACCCCAGAGCATCCAATTTGCACTGAAAGATGTTGAAAGAAAATGCAGGGCGTCCTGCATAAGCCACGGCCACAGTGTGGTAGTATAAATTTTGGTAGCCCTTCACTGCCTTCAGGTGATGCTTTACAAGTAGGTGGATAGACAGCAAATGGCTGGGAAACTAATGTGGGATGGCATCCAAGGGAAATAGAAGCACAGCCAATACCTTCATCCCCCATTCAAAACTTGCTACAGAAATTTCCTTTTATTCAATGCAGTCAGTTCTCATCTACTTGCTTTTGGCAAGCATTTTTTCTCTTGAAAAAAGGCTTTTGCAAACTTAAAACACCCTGAGATCGATCCCTTGCTTGGCTCAGGAGACCTTTGATGCATTTGAGATCCCCAGTCAGGTGCACTCCACCTTTGTAGGAAGATAATTCCCACTTCAGCCAGCCGCTACAGCCAACGGGGCTGCGGGCTAAGGAGAATGAGAATTGCATCCCAATGCACTAGGACTGGGGTCTCCAACCTTGGCAACTAAACCCTAATCCCTGCACTAGGAGGGCACCAGGTTGGGGGATGTCAATCTGGGTGTTGTTATACCTCTACCTAAGAATACCTCTACTTATGAACTTTTCTAGATAAGAACTGGGTGTTCAAGATTTTTTTGCCTCTTCTCAAGAACCATTTTCCACTTACAAACCCGAGCCTCTGAAACTGTAACCGGAAAAGGCAGGGAGAAGCCTCCGTGGGGCCTCTCTAGGAATCTCCTGGGAGGAAACAGGGTCGGAAAAGGTGGGGAGAAGCCTCCGTGGGGCCTCTCTAGGAATCTCCTGGGAGGAAACAGGGCCAGAAAAGGCAGGGAGAAGCCTCCGTGGGGCCTCTCTAGGAATCTCCTGGGAGGAAACAGGGCCGGAAAAGGTGAGGAGAAGCCTCCATGGGGCCTCTCTAGGAATCTCCTGGGAGGAAACAAGGCCTCCACCCTCCCTGTGGTTTCCCCAATCGCATGCATTATTTGCTTCTACATTGATTCCTATGGGAAAAATTGCTTCTTTACAAATTGTTCTACTTAAGAACCTGGTCACAGAACGTATTAAGTTAGTAAGTATAGGTACCACTGTATTATTATTATTATTATTATTATTATTATTATTATTATTATTATTATTATTATTTTTTAAAGATAATAATGGCGATGCTTTTCATTGTACTTTGGGCATCTGTATGCAATGGTGCAAACAAAGCTCCTTCAATGACAAGGAAGCCCAGAAAGCAGCCACTTCCTGCAGAATCCTGTTTGAAATTACTTCCTAGCTCTCCACATGTGCAGTTCCCCTTCAACTCACAGCCTCGGCAGGAGTGCACTGTTTTTTTTTGCATGGACACACACATGCAGGCATTTCTGGATGCCGTTGTTTTAATGTTTCGGGACAGGAGGGGGGTTTGCTCATGCTGGGTTTTTTCTACACAAAACCCCCCCATCTATTTGGAAGGCTTTGCAGCTGCAGTCTATAATCACACAAAGCCAGTGTGTTTGGTTTTGGCTTAATGCATTAAGGGGAATCCAACAGTTAGGGGTTTCTAAAAATCATAATTTTAGAATGCTTTAGTGAAGCCAGCCAGTGGTGGCTTTTCATCAGTCCGTTCCTTTGTCGGGGAAACATGGGTCGTCCTGAAAGGGTCACTCAATGTGTATTGCCTCTCTAGTGGTGTCCATGGTTCTGAAGAAGGAATGATAATCGTCTCACTGCTTTGCCTTTGAGAAGGGTGTGATTCTGAGGGTTTTGGAAGGGATCCAAAGTCTTGGAAGGGAAGAGCAGGTGACGGCAGCGAAGGCTTGAGAAATGGGCAGATTTGCCAACAGAAGAGCCTTCTCCTGCCTTGACAAGAATGAGATTTATTGTAGTAAATGTTTTCTTCAATACAGGTTTATTTATGTATTTTTTTCCCCCTGCTACCACAAATGAGTAATGCTGCAGTCTTCTAGCCATTTGTTTGGCAGCAAAACTCAGTAGGTTGTTGTTGTCGTTTGAACTTTTAGCATTTTATAAAGAATAAGGAAATAGATCCGTGCCCCATGGGACATACACCCTAGAAATATATCCAAGAGAGAGAGAGAGCTGAGGAGAAAAAGGGAAATGAAGACAATGCCGCTTGGCGGGACCCAGGGGAAGAGCCTTCTCTGTGGCGGCCCCGGCCCTCTGGAACCAACTCCCCCCAGAGATTAGAATTGCCCCCACCCTCCTTGCCTTTCGTAAGCTACTTAAAACCCACCTCTGCCACCAGGCATGGGGGAATTGAGATACTCTTCCCCCCTAGGCCCTTACAATTTTATGCATCGTATGTCTGTATGTATGTTTGGTTTTTATAATAATGGGTTTTTAATTGTTTTTAGTATTGGATTATTATTGTATGCTGTCTTGTTATTGCTGTTGGCCGCCCCGAGTCTTCGGAGAGGGGGGCATACAAATCCAATAAATGAGTGAGTGAATGAATGAATGAATGAATGAATGAATGAATAAATGAATAAATAAATAAATAAGACAGGGCTCTGTGGGGAAATTATTAGGTTTCTGAATTTATTATTAATTATACTTATTTATTAATTATACTTATAGGCCGCCCTTCCGGACTTTGGGCGGCGTATAACAAATAAAAATAATATAAATAATATAAAACCCATTAAAAATCATTCATGCTCTCCTATCCTAAAAGTGGTGATCCTTGGTTTTAACTTGTCCTGAGCAGGGATAATCAAAGGATAGTGGATATCAATGTGGGGGTTTTTTTTAAAAAAAAAGGTCAATGGATTAATCTTCAGTTTCTAAGCAATTCATTTTATGTAAAATATTAAAACACACATTTTGCAGTTCAAACTCAGTCTCAAAAATCCACATTCTGCAGCCAGTAAATATGAGACAAATTGAGAGCATTTGCCTAATTTATTTTCATTTCTGCCTTGGTGTCTGATGGGAGAGGAATAAAACTCTTGGGGAGTTTTTTCAGGTCTCCCTCTGGGTTCAGAAATTTCAGCAGGCCGGCATTCCTCTAAGGCAGTGTTTCCCAACCTTGGAACTTGAAGATATTTGGACTTCAACTCCCAGAATTCCCCAGCCAGCGAATGCTGGCTGGGGAATTCTGGGAGTTGAAGTCCAGATATCTTCAAGTTGCCAAGGTTGGGAAACCCTGCTCTAAGGAATAGACACATAGGTGTGGGGGTTTTATTCCCAAAAGCACAGCTATTGTTCCTAGGATCCTTATTCACTTTATTCCCTGCTTCCCCCCCCCTTTGCTCTCTCACTATGTTTCTACCGAAGAAAATTGGAATATATTTTATATTTGAAGGGCAGTAATGCAAAGTATGTGTGTGGGTGTGTGTATGTATTTTCTGGCTTATTTTCTATATTTTTGTAAGACCTGCGTTGTTTTTTTCCTTGTTTAATACAAACTTAAAACCCATGAAGCTCTAAACCTGATGCTCGATCATTGGGACGGGAGGCCACAAAGTAACATGGACACCACAGAACTCCTAGAGCCTAAATCTCATGTCTTTTGTCATAGATTCACACAGCTCTTGCCAAATTATATTACCAAAGCAGAACCCAAAATCATTCTCAGTAACAAAAAGATGGCTTCACTCAAACACCTTTCAAGTGCAATTTGATTTCTGCTGGGTAGATTTTAGTGGATTAACCTGGCATTTAAAGCTAAATATTCCTGCAGCCCTTTGTGGTTGCCAAACTGGTATGAAGTGAAAATGTGTTGTCGTGCCACGACTGTGGCTGGTGTTTATTTTTCTCCCTGTATAGATACAGGCAAGTTCCTTTTTACAAAAGGATATGAGAAGTGCTGCACCCAGCAGAAGGGAAACATACACTGACAAACCAAATCATATCTATACACACTCACACCCATTGCTGAAATTTTCATTCCATTTGGAATACTGTGTTCAGTTCTGGACACCTCACCTACAAAAAGATATTGACAAAATTGAACAGGTCCAAAGACGGGCTACAAGAATGGTGGAAGGTCTTAAGCATAAAACGTATCAGGAAAGACTTAATGAACTCAATCTGTATAGTCTGGAGGACACAAGGAAAAGGGGGGACATGGTCGAAACATTTAAATATGTTAAAGGGTTAAATAAGGTCCAGGAGGGAAGTGTTTTTCATAGGAAAGTGAACACAAGAACAAGGGGACACAATCTGAAGTTAGTTGGGGGAAAGATCAAAAGCAACATGAGAAAATATTATTTTACTGGAAGAGTAGTAGATCTTTGGAACAAACTTCCAGCAGACGTGGTTGGTAAATCCACAGTAACTGAATTTAAACATGCCTGGGATAAACATATATCCATCCTGTTCTGTCGAGCTCTCTGGTAGAATCCTCCCAAAAAATGCACAGATACAATTTCAGACACACACACATTTGAAAATTCAAAACAATGTTCTTTATACCGAAAATGCAAATAAACAGAGCACTCTTTTTGTATAGCAAAGAGCACTTGTCTCCAAGCAAACTGGTAATTTGTACAAGTCCCTTATCAGTTCTGTGATACTTAGCTTGCAGCTGTGAGGCAATTCACAGTCCTACTTCTTTCACAAAGTGAAACACACTTTGCTCTGGGTTAGTTTCAAAGCGGGGGGAAATCAGCACACAAAGATCAAAGTCAGCAAAGCAGTCATGAAACACAAAGATCAGATAATCCTCCACAATGGCCAAACCCACAGGCTGCTATTTATAGCAGCCTCACTAATTACCACCCAACCACAGGTGGCCTCATTTTCTTTGATAATAATCTCTCAGTTGTTGTTGCCTATGCATCGCTCTCCGCATGCGTGGATGTATCATTAACTCTTGTTCTGAATCCAAGGAGGAGCTAGAGAATTGATCTCCTTCTGAGCTGTCTGCCACACCCTCCTCCTCCCTGTCACTCATGTCTTCTTGGTCAGAGGAGCCTTCATCAGCAGATTCCACCCGGGGCAAAACAGGCCTGCAGCATGTGGCTGTCTCCCCCACATCCACAGTCCTTGGGGCAGAGCAGGGGCAGAGCTAACCACAACACATCCTAAGATAAAATACAGAAAATAGTATAAGGGCAGACTAGATGGACCATGAGGTCTTTTTCTGCCGTCAGTCTTCTATGTTTCTATGTTTCATTATTTGTGAAGGATGTTGCCGCAATTAATTGAGTGGGGCTATTGACTCTCTTGGCTTTCTTAAGAACAGGCCCAGCTCGTAGGCATGTTTTCAATGCATCAAAAACATCTTTTTTCCAAGCTCCTTCTTCCACGCCATCCCAGATATGGTGAATTTTGTCAGCCCAATTTTCCCCATCTCAGCCTATTTTCTGCTCACCACTTCTGTAGTGTGATAGTCTGCAATGCAAGGTTACTGCATCTTCTTTCCAGTGGAGTGGAAATGCTATGAGTTGGTACCTAGGGATTACATGAATATTTCATGCTATCCATATTTATAATCAGTGCCAGCAAAATATATCCTCCTTGAATGCAGAGAGGAAATATCTATGGTGTTTATTTTACAGCAGGTTGTCATATTTATTTCCTACCCGTTGCAAAAACCCACCCTCCCTTTTGACGTCGGCAAAGTAGAAAAAGACAAACGTCTAAATTAAGGGAAGAGTTTCTAATTACCAACTTGCCTTTGACTTGATCTCCTCCAGGTGTACCCTCAAGGTGGACAGAGATTGAACATTGATTTGTGACCAAAAGGAAGCCAGTCAGACTGGAAATTATTGGCGATTCTCTGTAACGATAAAGGTTGATATCGAAGCGTCCCTGAGACATTTTACTGTTCCTCCACTTGGTGCTCAGCAACCAAAGAAATACTCCTTGGAATCAAGAAGTGTGAGCCCTTTTCCTGCAACATTGCAAAAAAACCCTAAGTTGCGCCTTTTTGAACTGCAAGGAATTTCGTTGATGCTTCCTCTTCCGATGCATTATTTGCATTTGAGAGAATTATGGGTTGTGTTTTTCTCCCCGGAACTGGAGCTCTCCTTTTAAAGCAGCTACGGCACTGCTGCAGGAAGAGTGGTCCAAATCAAAGTAAACAACCAAAGAGATTACAGTCACTGAGTTATTTTGAAAGAGAAAGGACCTTTTTGAATATTGTCTCAGTTGTCTAGGACAGAATAGACCAGGGATGGCGAACCTTTTTTGGCTCGGGTGCCAAAAGGGTGCATGTGTGCAAGCCCCTCCCCATAATGCAATGCCCTCCCCCTGCGCATACGCACAACTCCTTTCACGCTGCCCCTCTGCACATGCACACAGGCCTCATTGAATCCTCCGGATTTCTGGTAGGCCCGTTGGGCTATTTTTCGCTCTCCCCAGAGTTCAGGAAAGCCTCCTGAAGCCTGGGGAGAGTGAAAAACGGCCCAGAGGGCCAAACGGAAGTTCAGAAATGAAATGGAAGTGGAGCTGCCCTATTTACCTTCATATAGTTGCAACCAGGCCTCGCACACCTCGGTCCATTTCTTCTGCCGCTGGCAAGGCCTTCCTGAAGGCTTCTGTAGCTGATAACAGAGCTCCTGAAGGCTCTGGATCGATCTGGAGCTCTGTTATGAGCTGCAGAGGCCTTTCCTAAAGATCTTTCCTGAAGGCTCTCTAGCCAATAATAAAGCTCTGGATCGATCTGGAGCTCTGTTATGAGCTGCAGAGGCCTTTCCTAAAGATCTTTCCTGAAGGCTCTGTAGCCAATACCAAGGCTCTGGGTCGATCTGGAGCTCTGTTATGAGCTTCAGAGGCCTTTCCTAAAGGTCTTTCCTGAAGGCTCTGTAGCCAATAACAAGGCTCTGGATTGATCTGGAGCTCTGTTATGAGCTGCAGAGGCCTTTCCTAAAGGTCTTTCCTGAAGGCTCTCTAGCCAATACCAAGGCTCTGGATCGATCTGGAGCTCTGTAATGAGCTGTAGAGGCCTTTCCTAAAGGTCTTTCCTGAAGGCCTCTCTAGCCAATAATAAGGCTCTGGATCGATCTGGAGCTCTGTTATGAGCTGTAGAGGCCTTTCCTAAAGGTCTTTCCTGCAGGCCTCTCTAGCCGATACCAAGGCTCTGGATCGATCTGGAGCTCTGTTATGAGCTGTAGAGGCCTTTCCTGAAGGTCTTTCCTGAAGGCCTCTCTAGCCAATAATAAGGCTCTGGATCGATCTGGAGCTCTGTTATGAGCTGTAGAGGCCTTTCCTGAAGGTCTTTCCTGAAGGCCTCTCTAGCCAATAATAAGGCTCTGGATCGATCTGGAGCTCTGTTATGAGCTGTAGAGGCCTTTCCTAAAGGTCTTTCCTGCAGGCCTCTCTAGCCGATACCAAGGCTCTGGATCGATCGGGAGCTCTGTTATGAGCTGTAGAGGCCTTTCCTGAAGGTCTTTCCTGAAGGCCTCTCTAGCCAATAATAAGGCTCTGGGTCGATCTGGAGCTCTGTTATGAGCTGTAGAGGCCTTTCCTGAAGGTCTTTCCTGAAGGCCTCTCTAGCCAATAATAAGGCTCTGGATCGATCTGGAGCTCTGTTATGAGCTGTAGAGGCCTTTCCTGAAGGTCTTTCCTGAAGCCTCTCTAGCCAATAACAAGGCTCTGGATCGATCTGGAGCTCTGTTATGAGCTGTAGAGGCCTTTCCTGAAGGTCTTTCCTGAAGGCCTCTCTAGCCGATACCAAGGCTCTGGATCGATCTGGAGCTCTGTTATGAGCTGTAGAGGCCTTTCCTGAAGGTCTTTCCTGAAGGCCTCTCTAGCCAATAACAAGGCTCTGGATCGATCTGGAGCCATACGCCTTCTGGAAAGCCTTGCTGGCTGCAGAAGAAATGGGCTGAGTTTTGGGCGGCCTGGCTGCAACTGCTCAAAGCTGAAGAAGTTAGTGAAGATCTCTGACAGCGAAAAGGTGCCTGGGGGTGATGCACACAATTCACACAAGTGAATTTCCTGAAGCCTGGGGAGAGCGAAAACGGCCAAAAAGAAAGCTGAAAATCAGCTGGCCAGCATATGCATGCATGCTGGTGCTGACATAGGGCAATGCCTTGCGTGCCCTTAGATATGATGAGTCTGTGTGCCACCTGTAGCGCGCGTGCCATAGGTTTGCCATCACTGGAATAGACCAATGAGTTAGCATTTAGACTTATATACAGCTTCATTGTGCTTTTACAGCCCTCTTTAAGTGGTTTACAGAATCAGCCTATTGCCCCCAACAATTTGGGCCCTCATTTTACCCACCTTGGAAGGATGGAAGGCTGAGTTAACCTTGAGCCAGATTTGAACTGCTGAACTACAGCTAGCGGTTAGCTGAAGTAGTCTGCAGTGTTGCACTCTATCCCCTGTGCCACCCGAGCTCTTAGTTAATCTTAATTAATCTTGCAGAAGTTGTTGGACTTCAACAGTCGAGGTCAGTAAGCCATGGTGATGGAGGTTGTCAGCAAACATTTAAAAAGCTATCAGTTTCAAACCCTGTTCCATGGATTTGCCTTTAATCAATAGGCTGCGTGAGCTTATCCCTGATCTGTTGCTAGCTATCATGAAAGGACTTGGACCAAGAGATCTACAGGGCTATCTTCTTGCTGTTGTCACCACCAACTGGCAAACTCTGAGGCCACAGCATCTGCTTAACACCGAAAGCCATTTCCCCCACAGTTCTCTTGAAGCCTCTTCAACAAATTGTTTCTTTTGTAAAACCAATATAGTGCCACAATATATTAATGTGGAGATTTTAATAGATAGATAGATGGATGGATGGATGGATGGATGGATGGATGGATGGATGGATGGATGGATGGATGGATTCATTCATTCATTCATTCATTCATTCATTCATTCATTCATTCATAGCAGCCATGGTGGCACAGTGGTTAGAACACAGTACAATAGATTACCTCTGCTGACTGCTGGTTGGCTGTAATTTGGCAAATTGAATCTCACTAAGCTCAAGGTTGACTCAGCCTTCCATCCTTTCAAGGTCAGTAAAATGAGGACTGAGAAGGGGGGGGGGATATGCAGACTCTGTAAACCGGTTAGAGGGTTGTAAAAGCACTGTGTAAAAGCACTGTGAAGCGGTATATAAGTCTAAGTGCTGGTGTTATTGCTATAGATTGATTGATTGATCTTTTATCAGTCTGGGAATCAACCATGACACTGATCACCTGGCTTGCTTTGCTGCAAAGAAAAAAACCATGCAAGTCGGACTGATGCTTCTTCTGCTCCTATAGCAATAGGAGTGGAACCAACCGACCATAAGCCTCTGCAGTGGGGCAGGTCCTGGCAGGTGCTCAGTGATGCCAATCCTGCCACCCACCCACCCTGGACACCAATCAAGGATGTCCCAGAGGAGGGCCAAAGCAGGCAGGATGGCAGTTGTAGCATTGCAATTGAAGCTCTCCCATATACACCATACAATAGAAGTGGGCTTGGCTTGTGTGTGATGCTGTGGCTCCATGCTGCAGACACCGCTGCCACTAATTGTGACTTGAGGTCAGTCACTCCCTCTTTGACATCATCTGTGTTTTTAGAGTTTTCTTTAGTGTTTTTTTATTTTTGCTAAAGCAAAAAGATTATAGGGTAGGAAAAGAAGAGAAACAACAACTTTTATAGAATGCTGTTCAATAATCATTTAATTGTCACAGCTCTTCTTCCCTGACTCCTAAATATAATCCTGAGAATTGGAGATAGGGGTGTACACTCTAAGAAATCTGTTTAAAACCTGTGCTACCTACTCTATTTATTCTTTTTCCTTACTCATACCTGTTAGTACTCTGTACAAAACAGTTGGGTTTGCAATATATAAACAAGCTAACAATGAATGTTTGTATGTATTGAAGTACTATAGCTTAAAGAGGTAGTGTTGCAAATTGCCATAAGAGGGAGCCAGAAAGCCTGATTTTTCTCTCTCTGCTCTCTCTGTTCCTTTCTGCTGATTCACCGTGACTGATGTAGTAAGCTCTGTGTGTTCTGTGATAGTTTGCTGTATTTGTAAGCTGTAATGTATGTCTGATATGTAAGACAAAGACAGGCTTGTAATATTATTATTGTATTGAGAGATATTGACTGATTTGAATGTGTATGACCCGAGTGTTTAACTTGACTGTGCTAAAATGAACAGTATTTTATATACTTTAATCAGTGAAGGCCTGCCATCTTCGGTGCCCTCCATGCCCATCGGGGTGAGATTTCACTTCTATGCATGTGCAGCAAGTGAAATCCTTCGTGAAGACACTTGCATGATTGAGATTTTGCCGGTTTTCACCCAAAATCACAGAGATCTCGCTTGCGCGAGCATCTTCATACAAGATTTTGCTTGCTGCACATGCGCAAAAGCAAAATCTCGCTTGGGGTGCGCATGCGTGCATTAGAGGCACACAGCTGCACACACATCCTGAAAATCTCTACTGAAACGTAGCATCTTAGTGTTCCGGTAGCAGGTCATTAATGTATCTGACTTTAATATAGTGTATCTGTTTTGTATGACTGAATTTAAATTTTTAAACGCATATCTCCTGGACATAGCACAGAACAGAACAGAATAGAATAGAATTTTATTGGCCAAGTGTGATTAGACACACAAGGAACTTGTCTTGGTGCATATGCTCTCAGCGTACATAAAAGAAAAAAGATACATTTGTCAAGAATACTGTGGTACAACACTTAATGTTGGTTATGACCTATAAAGCCCTTCATGGCACCGGACCAGAATATGGTTATGACCTATAAAGCCCTTCATGGCACCGGACCAAAATATCTCCGGGACCGCCTTCTGCCGCACGAATCCCAGCGACCGGTTCGGTCCCACAGAGTTGGCCTTCTCCGGGTCCCGTTGACTAAACCAGTGTTTCCCAACCGGTGTGCCGCGGCACACTAGTGTGCCGCGAGACACCGTCAGGTGTGCCACGGTGCTCCTAGGAAGCTCCAGCTGGGCGGGGCGCTGCCGGTGCCGGACCGCTGTATCCGGCGTTCTCCCGTATCCGGCGGGAAAAAGGAGGCAGGGGCAGGGAGGTGCGGCAGTAGGAGTAAAGGGAGCCGCGGCTGCCCCTGCCTCCCCACGGTGCCCCCGGCCAAACGCGCCCCTGGCTTCTCCGCCCTGTCCCATTGCCCGCCCGATCCGCCCACTCTCCTCCGCCGCCGCCTCCTGCCTTGGGGCGAGCAATCCGGGAGTCCGGGACTTTGTGGCTTTGCGCCATGAAGAGAAAACGGCCGACTTTTCCCTGCTGCCGTTTTCTCTTCATGGCGCAAAGCCACACAGTCCCGGACTCCCGGATCGCTCGCTTCTCCGGTCAGCAAAGCCATCTGCCCAGGAAAGTGCCGTGCTGGCCGGAGAAGCGAGCGATCCAGGAGTCCGGGACTGTGTGGCTTTGCGCCATGAAGAGAAAACGGCAGCAGGGAAAAGTCGGCCGGGCTAACGGGAGGCGGCGCGAGGCCGGGCGCTGGGGACGTCTGGGAGGGCGAGGAGGCTGATGGCTGCTGCGTACTCCACTCTCTCTCCGGCTCTCTCTCGCTCTTTCTTTTTCTCTCTGTTACTGGCGTGGTGAACGAGAGAGAAAGAGAGAGAGAGAGAAAGGAGGGGAGAGAGAATGAGAGAGAAAGAAAGCAAGAGAAAGAGAGGGAAAGAAAGCAAGAGAGAGAGAGAGAAAGAAAGGGGGAAGGAGGGAGAGGGAAAGACATAGAGGGAGGGAAGGAGGGAGAGAGAGAGAGCAAAAAAGAGAGGAAGAAAGAAAGAAAGAGGGATGGAGAGAAAGAAGGGAAGGAAGGAAGAGAGAGAAAGAGGGAGGGAGAAATAGAGTGAAATGGAGGAAGAGATATTTTTTTTGTCCAAACTTTTCTTTAGCCCCCCCCCGCCCCCCCCGCCCCCCCGTTCAGTGCTCCCCAGAATTTTGAAAACATGAATAATCTGCCGTGGCTCAAAAAAGGTTGGGAAACGCTGGACTAAACGATGCCGTCTGGCGGGACCCAGGGGAAGAGCCTTCTCTGTGGCGGCTCCGACCCTCTGGAACCAGCTCCCCCCTGAGATTAGGATTGCCCCCACCCTCCTTGCCTTTCGCAAACTTCTTAAAACTCACCTCTTGCCCATGTTGTTTTGGTGTTAGATTGATTGTGTGCTTGTTTTTTTTAATATTTTGGGGTTGTTTTTTATGAATTTGTAGCTTAAATTGTAATTAGATTGGTGGGTATTGGATTTGTTATTATGTATTGTTTTTACCTTGCTTTGAGCCGCCCCGAGTTTGCGGAGAGGGGCGGCATATAAATCCAATAAATCTAATCTAATCTAATCTAATGATTGTCAGAGAGGTCAAATAAGCAATGAAGAAACAATCAATATTAATAAAAATCTTAGGATACAAGCAACAAGTTACAGTCATACGGTCCTAAGTGGAAGGAAAAGGATGATAGGAGTGATGAGAATGATAATATCTGCTGGAATCCCACATTTTCCTCCATGCATATCCTTGATAACGCAAGGGCTCTGCATACTCCAGCAATACCTTTGCTGAATTTTAATTGTGTGGTTTTCCTGGAAGTTCATTTCTGTGGTTTCCTTTGGAAAAAGAACGAATATTGAACCAGTTTGATTGTAATGCAGATATGTCTTGAGAAGAACAGATGGGTGGGGTGAAAGAGACTTAGCTGGGGGAAATATAAGCCCTAGTATGAAATCATGGAAGATTTTTCTAATGGATGTGCAATGTATCTAGCCATTTTTCCTTTAAGGGAGGGCTCTATATAAACCTCTTATGCTGCACTGTAATTTCGACACAGTGTTTATTTCTTACGCTGCCAGAGTACATTGCTGCACAAACTCCAACAATGTTTTTTTTTTTCTTATTTACTTCAGAAGACGTACTAAAGTCCTTGATTTACAAGCATAATGGAGGCTGGAATTTCCATCACAAGTCATGAGGGTTGGAAATTGAAGCACCCATATGACCAACCTGATTTTACAACCTTTTTTTTTTTTTCCCGTCTGTGAGTTCTTAAATGAGTCAAGGCATTCCTAGAGGTGCCTTTTGCCGAAAAAAGACTGAAAAGTCCAGTTTCTGGGGAAAAATGTCATAAATTGCATCCCAGGACTGCCAAATGCGGCAACCGGCTGTAAAGGTGAGCCAGTTGCCAAGTGCCTGAAACATGATCGTGTGACTGTGTGGGAGGAGGAGGGATGCTGCTATCAGAACTCCAGAACTAGATCTTAAGTAACTTTTGGGAGGTCTGTCGTAAGTTCAAATAACAGCTAAGAAACTAGTTGTTAAGAGAGGATTACCTACGAGTTGGCGCAGCAGGTAGAGTCCAGTACTGCAGGCCACTGAAGCTGACTGTAGATCTGCAGGTCAGCAGTTCAAATCTCATCACCGGCTCAAGATTGATTCAGCCTTCCATCCTTCCGAGGTGGGTAAAATGAGGACCTGGATTGTGGGGGTAATAGGCTGGCTCTCTTAAAAAGTGCTATTGCTAACATGTTGTAAGCCACCCTGAGTCTAAGGAGAAGGGCGGCATTAAAAAAATCAAATCAAATCAATCAATCAATAAATAAATAAATACAGTGGTACCTCTTCTTACAAACTTAATTTGTTCCGTGACCAGGTTTGCAAGTAGAAAAGTTCATAAGAAGAAGCAATTTTCCCCATAGGAATCAATGTAAAAGCAAATAATGCGTGCAACCCCATCCCAAAAGTCATCCCTTTTGCCTTGTGCCGCTGGGAAACCCCACCTCCAGACTTCCGCTGCCAGACGAAGTGCCCGTTCTTGCTCTGCTGGGATTCTCCTGAGGCTCCCCTTGTTGGGATTCCCTTCAATTTTGCCGGCGCTGCTTTGATTCCCAGCGAGGGGAGCCTCAGGAGAATCCCAATAACGCAAGAATGGGCGCTTCGGCTGGCAACGGAAGTCCGAAATCTTGCATTGCTGGGATTTTCCTGAGTCACCCATTGCTGGGAAACCCCACCTCCGGACTTCTGTTACCAGCCGAAGCGCCCGTTCTTGCGTTGCTGGAATTTCCCTGAGCCTCCCCTCACTGGGATTCAAAGCAACGCCAGCAAAAATGAAGGGAATCCCAGCAAGTCTGCGGAGAGGGTTGGCATAGAAATCTAAATAATAAATAAATAAATAAATAAATAAATAATAAGGGGAGGCTCAGGGGAATCCCAGCAACGCAAGAACGGCGCTTCGGTTGGTAATGGAAATCCAGAGGCGGGGATTCCCAGCGAGGGGTGGCTCAGGGAAATCCCAGCACTTCGGTTGGCAACGGAAGTCCAGAGGCGGGGATTCCCAGCAAGGGGAGGCTCAGGGAAATCCCAGCGCTTCGGCTGGCAACAGAAGTCCGGAGGCAGGGCATGCTAGCGGCGGTGGCTTGGGTTCGTAAGGTGAAAATAGTTCGGAAGAAGAGGCAAAAAAATCTTAAACACCACATTCGTATCTCGAAAAGTTTGTTAGTAGAGGCGTTCGTAAGAAAAGGTACCACTGTATTGTAATTTCTAACCTGCTGGATCAATAATAAAGGAGCATGTATTAATGTGAGCCTGGATATGATTTAGCGGAAATTCATGGTTTTCTATGTTAACAGGAATTGTCACTGCTGACAAAGTTGTTATTTGACTTCCTAAAGTTTGATCTATTCAGATTATACAGATAGTCCTCGACTTATAACAGTTCATTTAGTAACTGCCCAAAGATACAATAGCACTGAAAAAAAATGAATTGCGACCATTTTTCAAGCTTACGACATTTCTGGCCTCCCTATGATCATGTGATCAAAATTCAGGTGCCTGTCAACTGGTTCATATTACGACCATTCCTGTGTCCCAAAGTCATGGGATCACCTTTTGTGAACTTTCAACAGGCAAAATCAACTGGGAAAACTTTAGCAACTATGTTACTAACTTATCAAGTGCAACAATTCACTTAACAACCGTGGCTAGAAAAGGTTGTAAAATGGGACAAATGTTTCACTTAACGGTAGGAATTTTGGATTTGATTGTGGTTGTAAGTTGAGGACTACCTGTTTTTTGCTCATGCTCAGACATAAGGGTTTTGGAAGGAACATTCCTGAGAAAGAATTCACATCATTTCGGTCACTTAGAAGCCCTTCTTTTGTTTTATAGAATCCCAAAGTTTACCAGCGTTGAGCACACATGTAAAATTGTGGCTGAAAGAATAGAAACTGACTGAAGCCAGACAGTGTCTAGAATCCATTATAGTATGTACACATGGCTTAAAGTACACCTCTGGCCTTCTGGATATTAAACTGCAATTTCCAGAAGCACCAAGGTTGAAGAATGCTGGGAATTTTAATTAAAAGCTAGAGTCTAGAGTCATATGGGAGGGCAATTTGATACTCATAGAGACGTGTCTCGTGAGCAGTGGGTATTTGATTCCAATACTAAATTCTCAGTTTTCCCCTCGTCTAAAAATACAGTTTTGAGGTGGAAAGATTTTGACTCAGGTCAGTCACGGTAATGACCTTCTAAATATTTTAAATTGTGTCAATATAAATTTCCATATTTTAAATGAGAAACACAAACTAGATGGACTTGTGCATGGAATTAAACATTACCATACAGAGTACAGCAGCTTTTTTACTACTATTATTATCGTTGTATTTGGTTAGAAAATCTTTGCCGATCATTACAAAATGCCAGAAATCTGATTTAGCATTTGCTTGCTTCTGATGATCAAGTCTTTCATTGATCTGTCCCCATGAACTTCATATTAGCCTTTCCATTCCTCCACTTGCATTTTTTCATATTAAAATTCATGTCTTTAAATGTCTCAGGACATAAATGCTAGCAAAAATCCATATTCACGGCCAGAAGCTTATAGTATCAATTTCAGCTATAAAGAAAAAGGGCATGTGGGTAACATTGCAGTGCTATGGGAGTCTCCTGCGCTCCGCGGGAAACCCCGAATCCTAGCTTCTTTGGAGACCTGGAACCAGATTGGAACAAGTTCAGTTCTGCCCTGGAGGGGCAATGAAGAAGAGATGCACAAGTCGGTGGTCTGGGGGGCTTGCCACCTCCCCAAGGAGTCGGCACCAGCCTTTCGGCCAGCAGCTGTGGAAGACAACTCTGTCTCCTTTAGCAGGGATGGCCATTATCAGAACAATTGAAATTGAGAGATTGTGGATTGCCTGGGTGATAAGATCTAAGGGAGGTGAAGAAGTGCTGAAGCTGGGTGAGTATTTTGCTGATTTAATGATAAAAAGAAATTTAAATTTTAAAAGGTGACAAAAATATTCTAAAATGGACTGAGTGGCTATCTAGCAGTTGAAAATACTAAAGAGAGAGTTAAAAGAACAAGTTTAAAAGCATGCCCTTATAACAGAACTTGGTGAAAGTTAAAGAGACTGAAAAAGAATAAAGACTTTGAAAAAAATATCTTATAAGTGCTAAGTGGATTTAAAATACTTTTGAGACTTTTGTAAACAATTGTTTCCTTATATTGGGAAAGTGCAATGCCATCTGTGGTTAAAAGGAAATATTGCAACAGACTGTGGAAAGCTTGAATTTGTTGACAGCTGGAGACTGATTTTACTCATAAATAGATAACTAGGAGCTTAAAAGGACTTGAAAGCAGTGTGTGTTGTGCTATTGTGTTAGATGGTGCACTGTTTTAATGATAGAAGATAAGAGGATTTTGAATTGGATTGGACTGAAATATAAAGAGATTATGTGGATTTAAACTGCAAGTTTAAAAGTCTGTGAACTTTGTGAATTGTGAACTTGACAATATGAAGGTGTGTATCTATAAAAAATTGACTGGCATGTTAAAATACATCTATGAAGATATATAAACCAACTTTTGGAAATCAGAGGTGAAAAGAAAATAGATATGAAGCTGATTCATAAAGAATCAGCCTCCTGCCGCATGAATCCCAGCGACCGGTTAGGTCCCACAGAGTTGGCCTTCTCCGGGTCCCGTCGACTAAACAATGTCATCTGGCAGGACCCAGGGGAAGAGCCTTCTCTGTGGGGGCCCCGACCCTCTGGAACCAGCTCCCCCCTGAGATTGGGATTGCCCCCACCCTCCCTGCCTTTCGTAAACTCCTTAAGACCCACCTTTGCCGTCAGGCATGGGGGAACTAAAACACCTCCCCCTTGCCTATGTTGTTTTGTTGATTGATTGACTGTGTACCTGTTTTTTATATATACTGTTTTTATGAGATTATTAATTTAAATTGTAACTAGATGGGTGGGCATTGGATTTGGTATTATGTACTGTACTGTTTTTTATTATTGTTGTGAGCCGCCCCGAGTTTGCGGAGAGGGGCGGCATATAAATCCAATAAACCAACTAAACCAACCAACCAACTTAGAATTTACAACGGTGGGAAATGAAAATGAAGAAAATGAAGAACAAGGAGATTACACAGATGAAAATGGGACTGAAAATAAAAAAAACAGATTGATGATGACACTGGGATTTACAGTGATAAGAAAAGAGTAAGAATGGAGCATTGGTATCAGAAGAAGCAATTAAAAAATAAGGGGGTAATAGGGAGAAGAGACTAGGAGGAATTGAGAGCAGACTTACACAAATAATATACTCAAAAGGAAGAAAAGGAATTTGGGGGGAAAAAGAAGTTATTGGCATAAAAAGAAAAGAAAAAAAAGAAAAATTTAAGAAGTTGGAAGGGGAAAATCTACATGAAGTAGAATTTTTGAGAGACCAAAAGAGAATGGATGAAAAGAGGAGGGTCAATAGAAAGGAAGAGGGATTAGATAATTGTGTATAATTAAGTAGGGTCTAAAGTTCTTATACTGTATAATATTGATGGTGGAATATTATGAAATTTTAAAGAATTATTATTTTACATTCAATCATGTCAACACTATTAGTATATATAAGTATATATAATTACAGTGGTACCTCGAGATACGAGTTTAATTCGTTCCGGACCTGGGCTCTTAAGTCGAGCAGCTCTTATCTCGAACGACTTTTCCCCATAGGAATTAATGTAAATAATTTTAATTGGTTCCAGCCCTCAAAAAACTCACAAAGTTAGTCTAAATTATGCAGAAAGACATGTTTTTAATGAAGAAATGTACATGTACATATAAATGAATAATGAAGTTTCTTTCACTTAACTTGTAAACTTTCTTAAACTTTTAAATTTACATATGTTCAACTTCTCTGCCACCCAATCCTGTAGGACAGAGGTCCCCAACCCTTTTTGCACCAGGGACCGGCTTTAAGCGATCAAGAGAGGAATGGGTGAATGAATGGACGGAGGGTGGGAAGGAAGGAAGGAAAGAGGGAAGGGACAGGAACAGAGGAAGGAAGCAAGGAAACTTATGAAAGGGGAGAGTAAGAGAGGAATGAGTGAAGGGAGGGAGGGAGGGAAGAAGGTGGAAAGGAGAAAGAAAAGAAGAAATAGAGGAAGGGAAGGTAAAAGAGAGAAAGAAAAAGAGCAAGAAAGAAAGAAAGAAAGAAAGAAAGAAAGAAAGAAAGAAAGAAAGAAAGGGGGAAGGGACAGGAACAGAGGAAGGAAGCAAGGAAACTTATGAAAGGGGAGAGTAAGAGAGGAATGAGTAAAGGGAGGGAGGGAGGGAAGAAGGTGGGAAGGAGAAAGAAAAGAAGAAATAGAAGGGAAGGTAAAAGAGAGAAAGAAAAAGAACAAGAAAGAAAGCTGCAAGCACCCCCCCGAGCCCCCCAGGCCGGCTGCAACCTTTTAAAACACGCGCGCCGCTTCGCAGCTGTCTCCTGAAGCCGAACGCGGAAGTTAGCATTTGGCTTCAGGAGACAGCTCCTTGGCGCTTGTATCTCGAATTTGGGCTTGTAAGTAGAACAAAAATATCTCTCCCCTCCCAGCTCTTATCTCGAGTTGCTCTTAAGTAGAGCAGCTCTTATGTCGGGGTTCCACTGTAATTGGCATAATTTTTTTTTTTCTGCACATGTGCGGAAGGGGGAAAAAAGCAAAAATCTCATTCTCGCATGAGATTTCACTTCTGTGTTCTGGCAGCACCGGGAATGGTGGCCTATCGCTGATACATACATACATAGATTGATGGATGGATGGATGGATGGATGGATATGTAAAGTTGGTGGGGGGAAAAGAAAGAAAATAGCAAAAGACAGAAAAAGAATTGAAATGAAAGGATCTAACAAAGAAAGACTATGAGCAAATTATTAACACGTATTTCTGGTTTGTAAGAAGTAGGATTTGGTGGCTAAGTCACAATATTATTAGAAGAGGCATGTTTTAAAAAGAGATAAAAGGGGAAAGAGAAATAATACCTTAAATGTCAACCTGATCCATATCTGATGTCTCTCAGATAGGTTAGGACTACAACTGTCCGAATTCTTATTCAACCCATCCTTTCATCAAAAGTTAGAAATTATGGAAATTGTAATTTCCTTATACCTGGAAAGCAACATAGGATCTCTTCTTTATTCCAGGGAACTTTTGGTTTGGAGAGCAGTAATCCAGAAGGTACAATCTTCAAACGAGACAAAAACCCAATGTTAATCATTCCAGTTGTATATATGACATAGATACATCACCCATGCAAATTATTTTTTTTTCCCAGTGGCATCATTCATACTGATCTTGGCCTTTAAAATTTGTGAAGTCTTCAAAAAACACAGAATTGTAGATGTTAGAGCACGGTATTATGGGATAGCATACAAGTGAATTGATGGAGTATGGTGGCTAACAGCCAAGCCTGGCGAGTTCCCACTTCCAACCTCGCTTATGTGAGGTAGACATCCGCAAAGCCTAAGGGTAGTTTGTCATGTGAAATACACCAGTCATCATCATCTTTCTTGCCAGGTTTGTGTCCCAGACGATAAATTTCAAATTCTTTGCCAGTACACTGTGAAGAATCTGTCAAGGAAACCTAAAGCAAAAAGCTGTTAATTTTCAAGATTTCCTTGCACCAGTCAGGGTTAAAAATGTGGGAAGGCTTTGCCTTCCTTTCATTCCTCTTCCGATTGGCTGGGTCAGCTGATGTCAGACCCCTTTGGAAGAATACATGAAGAAAGGAGACACATGGGTGGGTTCCACTTAGACCATGGGGTGGATTCCCCTTTGCCACCGGTTCACCTTGTGATGTTGTGCAGGCTCCTCTCACATGCTCACACATATCCCGTTGTATATTTCTGCTTCCACACCTGCTCACTAGGCCAATAGAGTTTGAAACACAGTTGAGAAGCTGATCAGCTGTGCTTCGGGCAAAGAAATAAAGCTCAGGATTAACCTGCAGGTGGGTGAGAGGGCTTTTTTTCAAGTAGAAAAAGAGGAAAAGCCATCTGAAGATGGGAAAATTCACCAAAAATTCTTTAAAAAAAGGTGATGGTGCTCACGGACCAGCACCAACAGAACAGGATCCGTGATGCCATTGTCAATGTCAGCAGTGGATCACTAACACTTCGAGAAGGGGGGCATAGAAGTCAAATAAATAAATAAATAAATAAATAAATAAATAAATACAAACAAACAAACAAATAAATAAATCTGGTCCGAACTGGGCACAACCCACCCCTGTTTAGACTTCTATATATGTGGTGGGGGTTCCAACTTACCGCCGCTACTGGCAGGGGTGGGCAGCAGGCAGGATGGGGTGGAACACAGTTCCACCGGTGGAAATGAAGCTGCATGCCCAGATCCAGCTGATCGGCGGCAGTCACTTCCGGGATTACTGGTGTCGGCTTGGCTCTTCTTTTTTTCTCTGCTGTCGCTGCTGCGTCTGCGCTCCTCACTTTTTTCCTCTTTCCTCCTTCCTGGCCTTGGACAAGCTTCCCTCTCTGCTGCCTGGCTCCCCTCCAGCCTCACGCGGCCACCCCCTGAGGCCAAGAAGGAGGAAAGAGGAAAAAAATGATGAACATGCAGTAGCAACAGCAGGGAAAAAAAGGAGAGCTGAGCCGCGCCGCACCAAAGCGGTCTGGGCTGCGGTCTTTTTCCCCATGCAAAGCCCTCACTCCGCCTGCAGCTGAGATGAAAAGGCATTGTGCAGCAATAATAACGATGTAACTCTCCCTCGGCTCTCCAATATTTTTAACCCCCCCCCTCCCATCTTCCTCCTCCTCGGAAAGCGGCAGGGAGACCAGCACCAGCAGGAGTTGCAGGGGGCCGTTTTCCTCCCCCCTCTTTTCTCAACAGCTGATCAGCCCCCGTTCTCCTAGCTACCAGCCTCAGGCGGGGAAGGGCGACCCAGGAAGGAGAGCGCAGGAAACATGAAGCAAACTGTCACCCCAGCGAGTGACACTGCTGATGTTGCAAGTCGAGGACTTAACAGTTCACTTGAATGATGATGATCGTTCAAGCCACTCCCACCTGGTCACATGACCATCAAGCCACACCCACAAAATAAACTACACTCACAGTGTGGCAGTAAAAATCTTTGCAGCCCATTACTGGCTACCAGTGCTCATGGGTGCGCAACTCCAGGTGACCGGTGGCTATGCATGCACATCTGGTGTTTGTGTGCATGCATCAGAGCGAGATTTGGCTTCTGCACATGCGCAGGAAGCAAGTCTTGGGAGGAGACATGCGGGCACATGAGATTTCAATGATTTTTTTGCTTCTGCACATGTGCGGAAGCAAACAAAATCACCCAAAATTACCAAAATCTCACACGCATGCGTGTCTTCTCACAAGATTTTACTTCCTGTGTATGTGCAGAAGCCAAATTTTGCTCCGACATACCCGCTGGCCGGCTGATCACCTAGAGCTGTGTGTGCAGCTCCATTTCTGCAAGCAGTGTGGCGTTCATTTCATTTCATTTATTGGATTTATATGCCGCCCCTCTCCGAAAACTCAGGGCGGCATATAAATCAACCCCATTCCAGTAGGAACCCGAAAAAGCTCCCACAGCATCACCGGTGGACGTGCAATAGGATACCACCAGCTAATGACATTTGGCTGTAGTAAGTCTATCTTCCATCCAAGAGGTTGCCCTAATCGGACTGAGTTGTCAAGCCCACAAAAAATGCTAACATTTAATATTAATACTACGGTCTTACATTTTTCAGTCTTCCATGAAATGAATGTTGCCAGCTGTTCTGCCGTCCACTGTAGGTTCCGAATAACATCTGGTACATAGGAATTGGCAGGCAGTGTTATGGGGCATGGAGATATTATTATTATTATTTATTAGATTTGTATGCCGCCCCTCTCCGTAGACTCGGGGCGGCTCACAGCAATAACAAAGACAATGTAAAAACAAATCTAATAATTTAAAAAACACTAAAAACCCCATTATTAAAAGCAAACATACACACCAACAAACAAACATACCATGTATAAACTGTATAGGCCCGGAGGAGATGTCTCAGTCCCCCCATGCCTGACGGCAGAGGTGGGTCTTAAGAAGTTTACGAAAGGCAAGGAGGGTGGGGGCAGTTCTAATCTCCGGGAGGAGCTGGTTCCAGAGGGTTGGCGCCGCCACAGAGAAGGCTCTTCCCCTGGGTCCCACCAAACGACATTATTTAATTGATGGCACCCGGAGAAGGCCAACTGCCAAGATCCTTTGGAATCCCTTCTGGGAGTCTCACGCCCCTTTCCCTTTCTAACTTCTTCCCTCCGGTGAGGAAAAGCAATGTGGAGATCCCGGAGAGAGTGCTGTTTTCTCAGCTGTCCTGAGATTCTTCGTCATATTTCTTTTTTAACCGCCTAGGGCTCTTCCCATTGGAAATGGTGGCATTTGGGTTCTTTCTTCCTCCGATCAGCCTTCCTTTGATTTATCTCTGCTCCCATTCAATTAGTCATGTCATTTCACAGCATATTTTAGTACATAATAGCAGATCACTTTAGTTAGATTAATGATGTCCCTATATAAGCTATTTAGCTTTCTGCAATCTTCTAGCACCAGTCGCTGTCCCAAGAGAAGGTGCTGTGCCGGCTCAGTGAAGAACAAAAGGGACTGCCAGCCTCGGTCAGATTGATCTTCCTTCAGGCTCTTGTCCTTTTTCTTGAGGGCAGAACTAAATGTGATGGCAGCAGACCTCTATTTTGAATGCAAGTTCAGCCAAGCAGAATAGGAATGGTGGTGGAGAGCAGAGCAGGGAAAGAGATCTTTGCCCTGGAAGAGAGGAGAAAGGTCCCTGCTTATGCTAACTATAGCTATTCATGTCCAGATAATGAAGGGTTTTAAAATAATAATAATAATAATAATAATAATAATAATAATAATAATAATAATAAAAATAAAAATAAAATAAAAAATAAAATAAATAAATAAATAAATAAATAAATAAATAAATAAAGTGGTCCCAGTGGTACTTGGCACGCTGGGCACAGTGCCAAAGGATCTCAGCGGACATTTGAAAACCATCAGAGTTGACAAAATCTCCATCTGTCAATTGCAAAAGGCCGCTTTACTGGGATCAGCAAACATAATTCGCCGCTACATCACACAGTCCTAGGTGCTTGGGAAGCGCCCGACTGTGGTTGAAATACGAAGTCCAGCATAGTGATCTCGTTTGCTGTGTTGTACTGACATAATAATAACAATAACAATAATGATGATGTGGCACAGATGATCCACTGGAACTTGTGCCGGAACTACCATTTTCCAGTGGCAAAGAACTGGTGGGATCATAAGCCTGAAAAAGTGGTCGAAAATGATCAAGCAAAACTACTGTGGGACTTCAGACTTCAGTCTGACCGAATTCTGAAGCATAACACACCGGACATCCTGATTGTGGAGAAAAAGAAAGTATGGATCATCGTCATCGCAATCCCAGGGGACAGCAGAATTGAGGAGAAGCAGCTAGAGAAATTAGTGAAATACGAAGATCTAAAAATCGAGCTGCAACGACTTTGGCATAAGCCATTGAAAGTGGTCCCAGTGGTACTTATCACGCTGGGCGCAGTGCCAAAGGATCTCAGCGGACATTTGAAAACCATCGGAATTGACAAAATCTCCATCTGTCATTTGCAAAAGGCCGCTTTACAGGGATCAGCAAACATAATTCGCCGCTACATCACCCAGTTCTAGGTGCTTGGGAAGCGCTCGACTGGTGATGAAATATGAAATCCAGCACAGTGATCTCGTTTGCTGTGTTGTATTGACATAACAACAACAACAACAACAACAACAACAACAACAACAACAATAATAATAATAATAATAATAATAATAATAATAATAATAATAGTGCATCGTATCATGTCACAATTTCCTATTAGATGTTTTCTCTAAATGCTGTAAATTCAGAACCGTTGCACAGATCTTGATGGGCTTGATCAGAGACTTCATAATTTCCATTTTTCTTTCATCCTGATTCTTCCACGTTCTTTATCAAAAAGATATTCGGAACAGGGATTATCGGTTTTGCTTTTGTTCTGGATATAATGTCGATAGTGGATATTATAGCAGCAGGCTTTCCCAGCCTAATTTTTGGAGGTCTGCTTTCTCAAATAAAACAGATGGGTTAAATCTATTAGAGCTTTAGCATATCTTTTTTTTTTTGTTTGGGTGGGGGGTTTAATGAAAAATAGTGCCAATGATTTTCCAATTTCATCTCAGGGTAATTGCAGGAACAAAGAACTGCATGCGGTTCTCTGGCTACAGTGGAATGAATTGATGTGCTATCAGGTACCTTTTAAAAAAGAAATAAAAGAAGAAACCCTGGCACGATCAATCAAGAAATAAGAACCAGGGTTAACACCTAACCAACTACTGGCAACATTATTCAAAGTGTTGAAAGTTCTAGTACTAAATTAGAAAAAGTTTAATAAGTCCCACAATGGGTCTGGAACCTGGACAAACACAAGAGGCCTGAGAACACTTGAATCTGAAGCCTTATATGGTTCTAGCAGGATGCATCAGAACTTGCCTTGGCTACCTGGAACCGAGGGCCTGATTATTCAGACTCACAAGACTTCCTGAAGAATAGGCAAACCGTGTGATCTAAAATACAGATATGTATGCAAGTCTTTGTGGCTCCCTCCCCAAATATTGACCCTTTATAGACAAGTATACGTGATATAATCTCCTTGATCATATATCCTTGTTTGGTTTTGAGTGTAAGAATTTCTACAAGGATCACCCACAAAGTAATGCACCATATTTTTTTCTTCTACAATTATTTATTCAATACAATGAAACTTACACACAAGAAAGAAATGATGTTTCTTCTACACTCCCTATTTTTCCACATAATCTCCATCCCTTTCTATGGCCTTCCTCCAGTGAGACACAAGGGCGTGTATGCCCTGTCAGTACCACTCCTTCTTCTGGTCACGAAGCCATTTCTGCACTGTGCGAATCACCTGTAATGTCTCATGTAATAACTCTCAAAGCAAGGTTGAATCAAGCAAGGTTTATTTCGCTAACAGGACAAGGAAGTCAATTCAGTCAAGAAGCAATGGAGTATTGAGAGCTCTATACAATGACAGTTCTCCTATTTATACAATCTAGCCCAGCAACAGGCAGTTTTGCAAAGATACATTTTAAGTGCCAAAAGAAGGCAACCAATCAACATGCAATAAACAAATCTGAACTTTTGACTTTTATCCTGTCTGGGTAGGTCACCCAGGCAAATATCTAACACCTCACCCTCTGTGCCCAGCGACTAACCGTACTTCTGCCAAATGTCTCCATAAACTGTACACAAACATTTGTGAATGTTCCCAACAGTTTTTTTTAATCCGCAGTGAGAAATTCAATGATGACAGGCTGCTTGTAACGTACATAACTTATAGACGCCATTTCAAAACACTGCTGCAGCTATGCTATCTGTTTGAAGATAGCATAGCTCACCTACAAAAAGATATTGACAAAATTGAACGGGTCCAAAGACGGGCTACAAGAATGGTGGAAGGTCTTAAGCATAAAACGTATCAGGAAAGACTTCATGAACTGAATCTGTATAGTCTGGAGGACTGAAGGAAAAGGGGGGACATGATCGAAACATTTAAATATATCAAAGGGTTTAATAAGGTTCAGGAGGGAAGAGTTTTTAATAGGAAAGTGAACACAAGAACAAGGGAAAACAATCTGAAGTTAGTTGGGGGAAAGATCAAAAGCAACATGAGAATATATTATTTTACTGAAAGAGTAGTAGATCCTTGGAACAAACTTCCAGCAGACGTGGTTGGTAAATCCACAGTAACTGAATTTAAACATGCCTGGGATAAACATAGATCCATCCTAAGATAAAATACAAAAAATAGTATAAGGGCAGACTAGATGGATCATGAGGTATTTTTCCGCCGTCAGTCTTCTATGTTTCTAAGAAATGCAAAATTTACACGCGCGCTCCTGACAATTCAAATAATGTACAGTATATCTAAAGTTTCACATTTGTACCATTACTGTAGACTGAGAAAAAAAATGTGGTGAATTGCTTTCTGGGTGACCCTTGTAGCTTCTGGATTGGTGAGTGAAGCTTTATTTATCTAGTGTGTTTCAGAGAGAGAGAGAGAGAGGGAGAGAGAGGGAGGGAGGGAGGGAGGGAGAGAGAGAGAGACAGACAGACAGACAGACAGACAGACAGACAGACAGACAGACAGAGAGAGCATTTTCCATTAGTCAAAGCAATTAGAAATAATAGAAGGCAAGCAAAAATCAAACAAATTAAAAATAGAGTTAAAAGACTTAATGAAAACATCGTTTAAAAAACAAGAACTGTCACTGTCCACCCAACTCAACAGAAAAATGGCTTATCCATCAAAAGCCTCCATAAGAATGTTTTTGTCTACTGACAGAAAGAAATTAGAAAAGCTTAGATTTCATATGACTGTACCCGCCTAACCCAGTATGCTTATTCTCCATTTCCTGACCAGTATCCTGATGGGTCTAAATTCAACATAAGACAATCCCCACCACAATTCCCACCATTTAATCCTTTCTTTTCTTTTTGACAGCCTTAAAATATTTGCAGCACCTGAGCATCAGGTTTCAGCTCCCTCATTTGGAGAACTAGAAAGTGCTGGGTACAATAAATATAAAGAGCCCTAATCTGTGCTAAAACAAACCCAGAATCTTTTCAGGATAATGCAAATACAGACTTGGTCTGTGACATCCCTTCTGCAGTGTAAGCATCTTCGTATGCATATTTGCTTAGTCTGCAACTGTCTGTGCATTTTCTGGAAAGGAAGACTCATTGAATAAAATGGGAGTAAGTTCCAAGAAAATTGACAAAAATCGAACTGCATGTCTGATGTTAAAGCAATTACACAAAACCTCACACCAGGGTCTTGGTTTTATTTATTTATTTATTTATTTATTTATTTATTTATTTATTTACTTACTTACTTACTTACTTACTTACTTACTTACTTACTTACTTACTTACTTACTTACTTACTTACTTACTTACTTACTTATTTACTTATTTACTTATTTACTTACTTACTTACTTACTTACTTACTTATTTAGTCCAATACATAATACACATTGAAGAGAAGAGATATGTAGTAATATAAATAAAGAAAAGAATAGAAGAAAAGATATAAAAGTATAGGAGATCATATATGAAAGGAAGAAAAGATAAATGAGATAAGGAGAGACAATTGGACAGGGGACGGAAGGCACACTGGTGCACTTATGCACACCCCTTACTGACCTCTAAGGAACCTGGAGAGGTCAATCGTGGATAATCTAAGGGTAAAGTGTTGGGGGTTAGGGGATGATACTACGGAGTCTGGTAATGAGTTCCACGCTTCGACAACTCAGTTGCTGAAGTCATATTTTTTACAGTCAAGTTTGGAGCGGTTAATATTAAGTTTGAATCTGTTGCGTGCTCTTGTGTTGTTGCGATTGAAGCTGAAGTAGTCATTGACAGGTAGAACGTTGCAGCATATGCTCTTGTGGGCAATACTTAGATCGTGTTTTAGGCGACGTAGTTCTAAGCTTTCTAGACCTACGATTGATACTCTGCTTTCGTACAGCATCTTCAAATTGTAGGATGTGGTCAAGGACTTCCCTCTACTGTATTTTATCAAAATTAGTCAGTAGCTCTGATAGTTATAAATGTGGACAGGGAGGAGAGACATGAATAAAAATATGGATTCTAATGGATTTCTATTATATATGCTCTGCAGCACTGATGAGGACGTGTTTGAAAAAGTCTCCCTTCTTCATTGCATAGTTGATGAAATGGTTCCTTGTTAATCTTTTGCAACACACAAAGAGTTTTTTTTTACACACAAAGAGTTCATCATACTTTCAATCTTGTCTTTCAGGTTGGGTTCCTTTGAAACTGCAATACAAAGACATTGCTCAAACATTCCACGAGATAGATTGGCAGGAGATTTTCCATTCATTTAAAAACTTTTAGCTGGATCAGACTGCTATAGTTCATTTACCTTGTGTTCTCCAACCTTGATATCATTCTTCTTCACCAACTCATGTACTTTAGGTACTAAGATAGGAAAGAGGAGAAAAATACAAAAGGAAATTACTAAATAGAAGGTAGGAAAAAAACTGCATCTTCTTCCTTAAACATGGAATTAGAAAATTAGAAACATAGAAGACTGACGGCAGAAAAAGACCTCATGGTCCATCTAGTCTGCCCTTATACTATTTCCTGTATTTTATCTTAGGATGGATCTATGTTTATCCCAGGCATGTTTAAATTCAGTTACTGTGGATTTACCAACCACGTCTGCTGGAAGTTTGTTCCAAGGATCTACTACTCTTTCAGTAAAACAATATTTTCTCATGTTGCTTTTGATCTTTCCCCCAACTAACTTCTGATCTAAAAGATTTTTACAGGTTGGTGCCACTAAGGCTAAATCAATGGGCACAGATCTTGGTGCTCCTAATCTCCACACCTACATAACATTAAAACCAAATCATCAGAGATATTGCCTTACCTTCCACTTCTTTCTCTGCCCCTCCTCCTTCCTCAAAAACTCTGGATAAGTGAAGACACCACAGACAAAGGCTGATTTGTTCTGCAGTGCCCACAAATCCTTTTAAACGTACAAGGAAAGTAACAAAAGGCTCCTGTTAAGAAATAAGAAGTGTTTGGGGATGGATGGACGAAGGAGGAAGGGAATACAGTACTAACAATACTCAGAAGTGTGCATATTTTTCTTTTTTCTTTAAAATAAACTTTATTGTGTTTTTCCATGAAGTGCGCATATTTTCATGCGTCAAGAAGGTATCTTATCTGAGCCTCCTCAACCCCAGCAGCTTGGCTCTTCTAATCCACCAGCACTCTGATCAGCCTGCCAAATTCTCTTTTCTGCCTCTGATATGAGGATCAGAAAGTAGAACGAGAGACAAGTGTGTTTTCTCTCTCTTTGCTAACACTGGAGCCCGAGGTTTTCCAACAAAGCTGGATAGTGAGGATTCAAGTCAACAGGTAGCACATGTTCATACAATGCAGGTGGAAATAAAAGTTCTAACGCCAGCCAAGAGCTGTCCACCAGTGCCTGGGCTAGTAGAAAACTACAGGAGCATAAAATTGATCTCTGCGGTACTGTCTTTATTTACAGCGTACAGTACAAATAAGAATAGGATTTGGTGCATTTTTCTCAGCTTTATTTGCCTCCCCCCTTTAACATGGTCCAGGGCTGATCTTGGAAAGGTGATTATTATTTAATAACTCACATACTAACGTCAGCAAGATTGGTGTTCGCACAAACTTGGAAACAAGAAAAGATACCAAATGAAGAGATGGTGATTAGGAAAATGTTAGACTGTGCTAAATTAAGTAAATTAACTTATGAATTACAGAATAGACAAAATAAGGACTACTATAGAGTGTGGGGGAAACTGTATAATTGGATAGAAAAAATATATAAGAAACTGAAATAATATTAAAGGGGAAAATGAACTAACAAAAACAGAATTGTAAAGTATCAATCATTAAGTAAATTAATATGTATATATATATATAGGTATGTATATATGTTTTATGTTGTTTGCTTGTTTGTTTGTATTATAATCAAAATTAAAATTTTGTTAGCACCAGTTATTTAATTATTTAAGAAAACTTATTAAACTTTATAGGATAGGGAGGCTGTAGTTCTCTAATCAGAGGTTGTCAGACTGTGGTCCTCAGAGAAATATGACCTGCTGCCTGTTTTTGTATATCTTGCAAGCTAAGAATGTACAGGTGGGCAGGTGAGTGTCAGATTGCCAAATTCCTGGGTTAAATGCATTATCATAAATCAAGGATTACCTGTAATCTTGCTGCATTTATCATGTAGAAAAAGAAAGTTCCATGACTTTTCCCCCAACTGTTTGTTTGTCCATCAATCCCCAAGCAAAACCTCTTGTTTAATTATATATTGTTTAAATCCATCTGAGAATCCAAACATGATAAAATGTCCCTTCTTGTTCAAATTTCTAGCATAAATTTGAAGTGACTTTATACATTCTACTCAATTTCTCTAGCAACATATACCGGTACGTCATTTTATTAAAAATTCTATTTATGGCCTTGTGTAAATTTCAATACTTTCAGCCATATATTTTTTCCATCGTTCCTGTATATTATGACCAAATTTTAGCTCACTTTATCATACACACTTCCGCCTATTCTTCTCTTTTGAATTTCAATAAATGTTTATACATACAATTTAACAATTATATAGTCAACATTTGTACACAATTCTATTTCGAACTCAAATCCATAAACACTTTTTTGAGTGCCAGGTGACTTCACCTGTAAAAATAAAGGAAGTTTCTAAAGTTATAAAAAATTAAACCAGGAAAGGTGCCTGAACCAGATGGTATTAACGTTTTTATTATAAATGATTTAAGGTGGAACATTTACAACTTTATTTTTTATTATCTTATTTTTGCAAAAATATTAGATTTTAATTTAGTGTTAGTTTATCAGGCAGAATAAACCTTGGTTTGCTGAATGCTAGTAAGAATTCGGGTTAGGGAAAAGATGGATTGAAAGAGGAACAAATTTTAGATGTTTGATACCAGGAGAGATAATGTTGGTTTGGGGTGGACAAAGCTACAGATTGGATACAGTGGGAAAAGTTGAAATATTTTATCAGCAACATTTTGAACAAAGCGAAGAAAGATTGGGAGGAGAAAGAGAGGTTAGATTTCAAGAAGAAACCAGAGATGAGACAAAACAACAAGGAAGTCAATATACTAAAAAGATGAAAGGAGGGGTCTGTAATATGGTAAATGATTTAGCTTTACTAGATAAATGGTCAAAGCAATGGAAACTGCAGTTTAATGTTTCCAAATGTAAAATAATGCACTTGGGGAAAGGGAATCCTCAATCTGAGTATTGCATTGGCAATTCTGTGTTAGCAAAAACTTCAGAAGAGAAGGATTTAGGGGTAGTGATTTCTGACAGTCTCAAAATGGGTGAGCAGTGTGGTTGGGCGGTAGGAAAAGCAAGTCGGATGCTTGGCTGCATAGCTAGAGGTATAACAAGCAGGAAGAGGGAGATTGTGATCCCCTTATATAGAGCGCTGGTGAGACCACATTTGGAATACTGTGTTCAGTTCTGGAGACCTCACCTACAAAAAGATATTGACAAAATTGAACGGGTCCAAAGACAGGCTACAAGAATGGTGGAAGGTCTTAAGCATAAAACGTATCAGGAAATACTTAATGAACTCAATCTGTATAGTCTGGAGGACAGAAGGAAAAGGGGGGACATGATCGAAACATTTAAATATGTTAAAGGATTAAATAAGGTTCAGGAGGGAAGTGTTTTTAATAGGAAAGTGAACACAAGAACAAGGGGACACAATCTGAAGTTAATTGGGGGAAAGATCAAAAGCAACATGAGAAAATATTATTTTACTGAAAGAGTAGTAGATCCTTGGAACAAACTTCCAGCAGACATGGTTGGTAAATCCACAGTAACTGAATTTAAACATGCCTGGGATAAACATATATCCATTGTAAGATAAAATGCAGGAAATAGTTTAAGGGCAGAGTAGATGGACCATGAGGTCTTTTTCTGCCATCAGTCTTCTATGTTTCTATGTTTCTATATTTCTAAGAGAAAGAATTAGAAGGAGCAACGCCGAAAGAGGCAAAGAATCAAAGCAGATATATGGCTGATGAGATCAGCTAATAAGGCAGTGATGGCGAACCTTTTGAGCACTGAGTGCCGGAAAGGAAGCACTTCTCGTGCAAAGCCGCAACCAGGAAGAGGAGTTGTCCAGGGGGTATGCGTGTGCCAGAAAATGTACACCAGCCAACAAGTCTTCCAGTTACTGCCACGCAAGCACATGCACCAATCAGTTGACCAGCACGTATGTTCATGCCGGAAAATGGAAGACCAGTTCTTTGGTTTATGGCACTGTCGCATACACAAAGGCCAGCTGATCATCATGTGCGCATGCACACCAGAAATCCAGAAGAGGAATGGCTCCAGAAGAGGAATGCCATGGCTCCACATGCCACTTTGGGCATTTGTGCCATAGGTTCACCATCACGGAGCTAAGGCATGATTTTGATAAATATAAATGGATTGAATTCAGCTATAAAAAGGAACGAACACTTAATGATTTGGGGAAATTAAAAATGGATTGAATATGCTTACAAGAAGTACATATTAGATGACAACATAATAAATCATTAGACTGTGCAAGATTAGGAGATTTATATTCGGCATTAGCAGATCAAAGCAAAACAGGAGTTGTATTATATATACAGAAACATATGGGTCCAAAATGTATATTCTCGGGTGAAGATGGTAGGAGTTTGATTGTCAATATAATAATGAATGATAAAAAAAAATATTAGTGGCAATTTATGCACCAAATGAATGTCAGTGTAAGTTTTATTCTAAATTACATGCTAAAATAATTGAATTGGAGTACAAAAACATTTGTATGATGGGACATTTCAGTGCTATTGTAGAGGTGGAATTAGACTATAAGATGACAGAAAAGAATAAGAATTTTTTTAAAAATACTACCAAATTCCTTTTTTACTATGGTATTAATAATTTAAGGAAGAACATTTATAACCTTTACAAAATATCTTACAGGGAAGAAAAATTAGAAGGACATGACCTGAGATTTGGGTGGCATGAATATTTCTGGTACTACAAGGTCAAGATTAATGTGGATTTTAAGAATCACTATGTTAGATCTGTGCTATATTGAGAATGTAGAATAGATAACAAACATAGATTGTACCCCAAACCATCTCAGCACAAGGAGCATTTTATAGATCAGCGTTTCCCAACCGGTGTGCCGTGGCACAATAGTGTGCCGCGAGACACGGCCAGGTGTGCCGCGAAGCCTAGGGAAGCTCCAGCTGGGCGGGGCGCTGCCAGTGCCGGACCGCCGGTGCCTCAGACCTGGAGCTCCCACTCGCAGCTGTCCCCCGGCTACTGCCCGGCTGCTGCCCGATGCAGCTGTTTCCGGCGCTCTCTTGCTGGGCCCCAAAGAAGGAAGGCGGGAAAAAGGAGAGCTTCATTAGTCGCGCCTCCTTTTTCCCACCTTCCTTCTTTGGGGCCCAGCAGGAAAGCGCTGGAAATAGCGGCATCTGGCAGTAGCCAGGGGGACAGCTGCGAGCACCGTTCCCCGTAAGTTGCCCCCTCTCCTCCGCCGCCGCCGCCCCCTCTCCTCCTCCGCCGCCGCCTCTCCTCCTCCTCCGCCGCCTCTCCTCCTCCTCCGCCGCCGCCGCAGTAGCCGGGGGACAGCTGCGAGCACCGTTCCCCGTAAGCTGCCCCCTCTCCTCTGCCGCCGCTTCTGTCTTGGGGCACGATCTGCCCCCTCTCCTCCGCCGCTGCTTCCTGCCTTGGGGCGAGCAATCCGGGAGTCCGGGACTGTGTGGCTTTGCGCCATGAAGAGAAAATGGCTGACTTTTCCCTGCTGCCCGAGCCATTTTCTCTTCATGGCGCAAAGCCACACAGTCCCGGACTCCCGGATCGCTCGCTTCTCCGGTCAGCAAAGCCATCTGCCCAGGAAAGCGTCGCACATTGAAAAAGTGCATTGCTTTTCCGGGCAGCTGGCTTGCTGGCCGGAGAAGCGAGCGATCCGGGAGTCCGGGACTGGCTTTGCGCCATGAAGAGAAAACGGCAGCAGGGAAAAGTCAGCCGGGCTAACGGGAGGCGGCGCAATGCTGGGCGCTGGGGACGTCTGGGAGGGCGAGGGGGCTGATGGCTGCTGCCTCTTAGCTGCAGAACCGGCGGGCGGAGGCGAAGACAATGGCCGCCGGCTCTCTCCCTCCACTCTCTCTCCGGCTCTCTCTCTTTCATTTTCTCTCTGTTGCCGGCGTGGTGAACGAGCGAGAAAGAGAGAGAGAGAAAAAGGAGGGGAGAGAGAATGAGAGAGAAAGAAAGCAAGAGAGAGGGAAAGAAAGCAAGAGAGAGAGAAAAAGAGAGGGGGAAAGGAGGGAGAGGGAAAGACATAGAGGGAGGGAAGGAGGGAGAGAGAAAGAGAGCAAAAAAGAGAGGAAGAAAGAAAGAAAGAGGTATGGAGAGAGAGAAAGAAGGGAAGGAAGGAAGAGAGAGAAAGAGGGAGGGAGAAATAGAGTGAAATGGAGGAAGAGATTTTTTTGTCCAAACTTTTCTTTAGCCCCCCCTGCCCCCTCAGTGTTCCCCAGAATTTTGAAAATATGAATAATGTGCCGCGGCTCAAAAAAGGTTGGGAAACACTGTTATAGATGATAGGAAAACATAAATGGCAAACTTATCACCAGATGCTAGAATTTTGTTGGTGGGAATGTAAAATACACTAAGTAAAGAATTGGTAGCAGAGGGATACAATTGTCAAGGGTTTTCACAATAACTTTCTAATTAATAAGTTTCTTATTTTTGCAATAGGAACTTATCTTTTATTATCTTGTGGCCTTGGCTTGCTGAGTGCTAGTAAGAATTCAGGTTAGCTAGTACATTTATAGGGAATGCAAGTTAGGTAAACATGTAAATAAACTTTAGTTCAGAGGACAGCCACAGAGGAACAGTTCTCATAGGCAAGGATGAGAAAGCTTTCTGTTTTGTAATAAAGCAAAGATTCTAACTCTTATCTGGTTAAAAAAATGCATAAAGTTGGAAGTTCAAGGGCTAATGTAAATTGTGATAGCAGCAGCTTGGGGTAGCAACCAGTCATAGGAGAGGAACAGCATACCAGAAGGAATGGAAGATTGGCTTGGTACCCTAAATTTAGCACTATTTATAATTCGGTCCCTGACCCAATATAAAAGATAAAGATATAATCAATATAAGAGTGATTCTGACTCCATGAAATATACTCTTTCCTCATGTCTCTGAAGCAATTGTTTCACTACATCACTGTGACAGTGTTCAGGCCAATTCAGACTTGGAGTTAGTAGCCCCATAATGGCTGTCCCATAAATCAGTACTGCCTGTCATATGATGAAAGGTTGAACATAAATGTTGCATGCCCAGAATTCCAAGGAATGGGTGGCCAAGAGCAGAGATGTACGCAGCTTCTGCTCTGGCAATCTCACACTACTCACCAGAGCCTACAAAACTTTTGCCAGACCAATCCTTGAATACAGTTCATCTGTCTGGAACCCATACCACATCTCGGACATCAACACCCTTGAAAATGTCCAAAGATACTTCACCAGAAGAGCCCTTCACTCCTCCACTAGAAACAGAATGCCCTACGAAAGCAGACTATCAATCCTAGGTCTAGAAAGCTTAGAACTACGATGCCTAAAACACGATCTAAGTATTGCCCACAAAATCATATGCTGCAACGTCCTACCTGTCAATGACTATTTCAGCTTCAACCGCAACAACAACAGAAGAGCACGCAACAAATTCAAACTTAATGTTAATCACTCCAAGCTTGACTGTAAAAAATATGACTTTAGCAATTGAGTTGTCGAAGCGTGGAACTCATTACCGGACTCAGTAGTGTCAACCCCTAACCCCCAACATTTCTCCCTTAGACTATCCACGATTGACCTCTCCAGGTTCCTAAGAGGTCAGTAAGGGGCGTACATAAGTGCACTAGCCTGCCTTTCGTCCCCTGTCCAATTGTCTCTCTTTATCTCATATCTCATATATCTTTTCTTCCTTTCATATATCTTCTCCTCTACTTTTATATCTTTTCTTTATATATAATACTTCGTGTCTATCCTCTTCAATATGTATTGTGTATTGGACAAAATAAATAAATAAATAAAATAAATGTACAACTAATTTTCAGGAATGAATAAATACTAAGTAATTTGGTAACTTCAGGCTGACCAAAACCTTCACCCAATAGTTTCATGTAGATATTAGAAGGAGGAAGAGAGTCAATCCTGAGGCATAACAAAATGGAGGAGCTCAGGAACAGACACAACTGAGTGGATCTGGCTTTGGAAGAAGAACTATGGTAAATTATGCTTCCTCCAAACTCTAAGCCTGCTGGCCTTCTGCAAATGTCTCAAGATCCAATTTGTCTGTCAGACATGACAGTCAGCAGGTGATTGAGCTCATAAGTTACATGAATGTGTTGTTGACTGATTTACCCTCAGCGACCATTTCCCCCTCCCCCTTTTTGATGTGGCTTTATTAATTGCATTTTGTTTTGTATTGATGCTTTTATTGTGCTAGCCACCCAAAGTCACTTTATGCAAGACGGGCAGCCATATAAATCTAATGAATAAATAAATAAGCTATGATCAATGGTATTGAATACTGCTGAAAGAGCAAGGGAAGATGTACCGCGCCCGTCTCAAGCCCAGCAGAGATCATCAAAAAGTGTGATCAATACTATCTCAGTACTATAATCCAGTGTTTCCCAAACTTGGCAACTTGAAGATATTTGGACTTCAACTCCCAGAATTCCCCAACCAGAATTCTGGGAGTTGAAGTCCAGGTATCTTCAAGTTGCCTAGGTTGGGAAACACTGCTATAATCCATCCTAAAATCAAGCTGAAAGGAATCCAGATAATTTGCTTCTTCCTGGGTCCTATGCTGTTTCAGACCTATAACCTTTTCAACAACCTTCCCTAATAAGAGATAGTTGGAGACCACACAAAAGATTAGATTCAACAATACTTATTTATGTAAGCTGCCTAGAGTCACTGTGAGTTTGGTGACCATATATATTGCAGGAGTTTCCAACTTTTCATCTTTAAGACTTGTGGCCTTCAATTCCCAGAATTCCTCAGCCAGCTTTGCCAAGGTTGAAGATCCCTGATTTACTGTATATTAATATAAACAAACAAATAAATAAATGCTTTCTCAAGGACAAGATGAACCACCACTTTACCATGGCAAGCACCCTGTGTCAGATACTCAACAGGTTATCCATCTGTGGATTTAAAAAATGTAATATAATTCTTAATTATTACTGAGAACAATATGTAGATAGATGAGACCTCCCAGGAGCACAAGTGCTGGCTGAATGGTTAGTATATAGAATTGCAGGAGAGAGGGGTACCGTTGCAGGCAAATATTTGTCAATCTGCTCAAATTTATGTTACAGTGAACAATATTTGGAAGCTGTCATTTTTATCAAAGCAGATCTAAAGGACTGATTGAACAAGTGCCCAGATTTTGGCACTTCCCATATTCACTGTTTCTTCTCTGAACCTGTACAAAATTGGACATAAATTGCAAGCATGCATTAAAATTTACAGATTTACAGTGTTTCAACGTTGTCATGCAAACCACTTGTCCTTGATCTGCTCCAGTAAGTCTCAATTTATTTTATTTTGTTTATTTATTTATTTGTCGAACAAGTATAGGATTGTAGTTTATATAAGCATAGCATAAGTAGAAAGTAATGATAAAAGAATAAATTAGGACAGTAGGTCAGGGATGGTAGGCACTTTGGTGAGCTTATGCACGCCCCTTACACACCTCTTAGAAAAGGGGAGAGGTCAACTGTAGACAATCTGAGGTTAAAGACTTTGGAGTTTGGGGAAGAAACCACAACCACAGAGTCCGGTAATGCATCCCAGGTGTTGATCACTCTTTTGCCGAAGTCGTATTTTCTGCAATCAAGTTTGGAGCGATTTACGTTGAGTTTGAATCTGTTTATATGCTTGTGTGTTGTTGCGGCTGAAGGTGAAGTAGTCACTAACAGGAAGGACATTTTAATATGATTTTATGAACTACTGTTAGATCAGATCGGAGGTGACGTAAGTTGTAAATTGTCTAAGTTGTATTTCAAGTCTGGTGGAGTAAGGTGTTTTGTTGCGAGAGGACGAGTGTAGGATTCTTCTTGTAAAATATTTTTGGACTCCCTCGATTGTATGTTGGAAATTAGAAGAGACTCCTTTCTAATAGCACGTCTGTATATTTTGTATTTAAACTGCCTATATTTAACTATAAGGCCCTTGGGTTCAGAACTGTAAAATGTAGTAAAAGGAGAGCCCTCCCCCCACCTCTATATTCTTTAACCCAACTGAAATGTGAATGTACAGGGGAAGCTCTGGAAATCATTTGGAGAAAGCAATGCTGAGTTGGATTAAAATATCCGAACTCAATTTGTTTGTTCATTCATTCATTCCTTCTGGTCTCTGCTGAGTCTTAATATTCAATTACCAGCTTCCCCTCCTTCTTTCCCCAGCACTGGAGCTATTAATGGTCTCCCAAGGGCCAATTCATCAGAACAGAACTAAAGAGTTATTAAGGCCGTAATTCTTGGAACCTACTGTTCTCTGACAGGTGCCATAGATTCCCAGTCCTTAAGTCAACTGGTTACACGGAGCAACATTATGGGCTGGAAATGACAGCTTGGGGAGGAGGACGTGCAAGAAGGCTCCACCTACAGAATTCTAGGAAACAAGTTCGCGTGGGAAGATGCCCAGCTCAACCATGGAGCCATACTGCCAGAAACACTGGGACATATATGGGGGAGTGGTGGGGTGGGAAATTTGTCCCTCTGGGTTATCAAATGTTATGTATTTAGAGCAGAGGTGGTTCCTACAAGTTCAGACCGGTTCTATAGAACCATTAATATTATGGTGGCTTGGGTCGCTTGAACTGGCAGCAGCCCAGGACTGCTGGCATGTCTCCAAACTGGTTCTCTCAGCGGCGCCATAGGCACCGCCATCTTGTTTTTTGCTTCTGCGCTCTAAGTCCTTGGAGAGGGGCAGCATAGAAATCTAAATAATAATAATAATTATTATTATTATTATTATTAATTATTATTATTATTATTTAATATGACTGTGACTTGTAACTTGTTGCTTGTATCCTAAGATTTTTTATTAATATTGATTGTTTCTTCATTGCTTATTTGACCCCTATGACAATCATTAAGTGTTGTACCACATGATTCTTGACAAATGTATCTTTTTCCTTTATGTACGCTGAGAGCATATGCACCAAGACAAATTCCTTGTGTGTCCAATCACACTTGGCCAATAAAATTCTATTCTATTCTATTCTATTATATTCTATTCTATTCTAGTAGTAGTAGTATGCAACGTCCGCGCACTTGCGCGGTGCATCCCTGAATGAACTGGTAGTAGAAAAATCCAAAACCCACCGCTGTTTTAGAAGCATTTATATATTGAAGAAAAAGAGGAGAAGGATTTAAAGCCTGATGCTGATGGATAAAAGGGAGTGGAGGTAGAAAGAGATTGAATTGAAAATAGCAAAGTTTTATTATTTGAAATGTGTCTACCTGTATTAGGTGGGTTAATACTCTTTTAACTGGTTTAACTGGTGTATCAGGCTTCACTTTCCAAGTCCAGTGTCTTCCAGATAGAATAGAATAGAATTCTTTATGGGCCAAGTGTGATTGAACACCCAAGGAATTTGTCTTTGGTGCATAGGCTCTCAGTGTACATAAAAGAAAAGATACTTTTGTCAAGAATCATGAGTTACAACACTTAATGATTGTCATAGGGTACAAATAAGCAATCAGGAAACAATCAATAAATCGTAAGGATACAAGCAGCAACAGGCTTAGAGACATAAGTGTGAGGAGATGGGTAATAGGAACAATGATAAGACTAATAGTAATAGTAATCCAGCCTTAGTGAATAGTTTGACAGTGGTGAGGGAATTATTTGTTTAGCAGAGTGATGGCATTCAGGAAAAAACTATTTCTCTGTCTCATTGTCTTGGTGTGCAGTGCTCGATAGCGTTGTTTTGAGGGTAGGAGTCGAAACAGTTTATATCCAGAATGTGAGGGATCAGTAAATATTTTCATAGCCCTCTCTTTGATTCGTGCAGTATACAGGTCTTCAATGGAAGGCAGGAGGGTAGTAATGTTTTTTTTCTGCAGTTCTGATTATCCCCTGAAATCTGAGTCTGTCTTGTTTGGTTGCAGAACCAAACCAGACAGTTATAGAGGTGTAGATGACTGACTCAATAACTCCTCTGTAGAACTGTATCAGCAGCTCCTTGGAAAGCTTGAGCTTCCTGAATTGGTGCAGAAAGAACATTCTCCGTTGTACTTTTTCGATGATGTTTTTGATGTTAGGTGACCATTTTAGGTCTTGATATGATAGAACCTAGAAATTTGAAGGTCTCCTGTTGATACTGTGTTGTCTAGTATTGTAAGAAATGGTAGAATGGGGAGGGTTTATCCTAAAGTCTACGACTATTTCTACGGGTTTTGAGTGTGTGTTTAGTTCCAGATTGTTCCGGTCACACCACAAAGTTGTTCAACCTCCCATCTGTATGCCATTGCATCATGGTCTGGAATGAGACCAATCACTGTTGTATTATCTGCAAAGTTCAATAATTTTTACAGACGGACCGTTTGAGTTGCAGTCATTGCTATATAGAGAGAACTGGTGAGAGCACACAGCCTCGAGTGGCGCCTGTGCTAATTGTTCAGGTATCTGATGTGATTTTTGCCTAGCTTCACCTGCTGTTTCCTGTCTGTTAGGAAGTTTGTGATCCACTTACAAGTCTGTTCAGGTACTGCTAGCTTATTTAGTTTAATTAGAAGAGTGTCCAGTATGATGGTATTGAATGCTGAACTAAAGTCTACAAAGAGGGCCTTTGCGTAGATCTTTAGAGATTCAAGAAGTTGTAGGATGTAATGCAGTGACTTATTAACAACATCATTTGTTGATCTATGTGCTCGGTATGCAAATTGCAGATCTGTGATGGCTTTCAAGTGAGACATCACTAGTCTTTCAAAGATGTTCATAAATATACATGTTAGAGCAACTACTATGTAGTCATTCAGTTCCTTGATAGAGGGCTTCTTCAGCACTGGGATGATAGTGGAGCATTTGAAGCAAGAAGGAACATGGCATATTTCTAATGAATTGTTGAAAATTTGGGGAAGATGGGGGCCAATTGGTCAGCACTAAGACTTTCCAGGGTTTTTTTCATTGCTCTAACTTGCTCTGAATAACTTTCTTTCCACCCCTAACTAGGTGCTAACAATGTTCCCAGCTCTTACTGGCTTGCAAGCTCTTTCATTGTTATTCTCTCATAATAAAGTTTTTTTAAAGCCCTAACCAGGGGATAAAATAATGTAATGGCTAAGGACGCTAACCAGATGAATACCTGCTGGTAAGCAGATTCTTTCCCCTATTTTTCTCTCCAAAAACTAAGGTGTGTCTTATACTCCGGTGCGTCTTATACTCCAAAAAATACGGTATATCGGCTTCATATAAGGAGAATCTGTATAAAATGTATTATTGTTGGCATCTAGCCCCAGCCAAACTAGCTAAAGTATATTCAAACTTAAATCCAAGTTGCTGGAAATGCAAGCAGGAACATGGCAATACAGTATTACCACATGTCTTGTCCTAAGGGGGGGAAAAGTGGGGTAAGATAAGAACATGGATTCAAGAAATAACAAAAATGCAAATTGAATTCAAACCTGAGATGTATCTATTAAGGATCATTAAAGGACAGTGGGCCAGATAAATCCAATACCTCATAATACATATTCTGATACATATACCTATTTTAATAATGGAATGCACAGAAATGGTGAAACTGACATTAGAACTATAAAATTGAGAAGATAAAGAATACTATGCAGTGTTGTGGTTAGCTCTGGCCCAGCTCCTGCCCCAAGGAATGTGCAGGTGGATGTGGGGGAGACATCCACATGCCGCAGGCCTGTTTTGCTCCCGATGGAATCTGCCGATGAAGCCTCCTCTGACCAAGGAAGCATGAGTGACAGGGAAGAGGGGAGTTTGGCAGACAGCCCGGGAGGAGATCAATCATCTGTATCATCCTTGGATTCTGAACAAGAATTAATGACACATCCATGCATGCGTAGAGTGATGCATAGGAGACAACAACTGAAGGATTATTACAAGAAAACATGAGGCCACCTGTGGTTGGGTGGGGCTCCAGTAATTAGGGCTACTGCTATAAATAGCAGCGTATGTGTTTGGCCTTTGTAAAAGAGTATCTGATCGCAGTTCTTCAGGAATCGTGTGTTGCTGTTTTCTGGACTTTGTTTGTTGATTTTTCATGCCTTTGAAACCAAAGCAGAGCAATGTGTGTGTGTGTGTGTGTGTGTGTGTGTGTGTCTCACTTCGTTGGAAGAAGAAGGGGTATGAAGTTTCTTCATAGCTGCTAGCTAAGTACTTAATGACTGCTTAAGGGAAATTGTACAGACTACCCGGTTGTTTTGGGACGAGTGCTCTTTGCAATACAAAAAGAGTGCTTAGTTTATTTTGAATTTTGTGATAAAGAACATTGTTTTGAATTTTCAAACGTGTGTGTGTCTGAAATTAGTACCCTTGAATTTTCATGAGGCTCCTACCAGAGAGCCCAGCAGAACAATGCAGTATGGGAAAAGTTTTATATCTGTTGGAAATTAAGAAAAATAATTGATTATTTATATAAATACTGTATAAATGTAAATGCAAATCTAAATATTATTCATAATATAAATGGGATGGAATAACTTACAGAAATAACCAAAGAATTGTTGTCCCAGAAATGAAAAATATGAATATTTAGATATGTTTTTAACACAAAATTTAAGAAACAATTTTTTAAAAAAAGGAATGGATGAGGTAGAAGACTGAGGTTAAAGTTTTGGGAATTTGGGGAAGAAACCACAGAGTCTGGTAGTGTATTCCAGACATTGACCACTCTGTTGCTGAAGTCGTATTTTCTGCAATTGGGTTTGGAGAGGTTTACTTCAAGTTTGTATCTAATTGACGGATAGGACATTTTAGCAGATAATTTTATAATATAATTCAGACCTAAGGTGGGATAATTCTAAATTGTCTAAGCTCAACATTTTCAAGTCTGGTGGCATAAAGTGTTCTGTTGGGAACAGAGGAGTGGAGGACTCTTCTCATGAAGTATCTCTGGATAGTTTCAATTGTATTAATGTCCGATATGTAGTGCAGGTTCCAGACAGATGAGCTGCCTTCAAGAATTGGTCTAGCAAATGTTTTGTATGCTCTAGTCTACTTAAAAGTACAATATTATCAGAGAAGAAGCTACGGAAGATTAAGTTAACAATCCTTAATGCTTTTTTGGGCCATGTTGTTACAGTGGGCTTGGGCATTAAGGTAATTAGAGATGAGTACTCCTAGGTCATCTACAAGGACGTGTCCATCTGCCTTGTATTTTATGTTCTGATTTTTTCCCAATGTGTAAGACAGAGCATATGTTGGTTGAGATTTGAAGTTGCCACTTGTTTGAAGTTGTCTTCAAGTCTCTTCTCATTGACACGAGTCTATTGATGTAGATACAAATAGAGCATCAGATAATTTCATACTAACTTTTGCGGTCAATTCCACTAGATGTATTGGATTCCAGCTTCCCTCGTCCATATTTTGCATGCTGAATGGGAATGATGTGAATTGAAAACCAACATATTTGGAAGACACCAGATTGGGAGAGATTCTTTTTCTATGCACTTTACAAATAAAGAAATTCTTTACAGCAGTCCTGCCTATAAATAAGATGGGATTCCTAATCATCCTTCTACACCACCAGTGGTTCCACTCCCCAGTAATGACATGAAAGTGAGCAACCATTGTCTTCTTTCAATATGTTTTTTCATCTTCTGGTAGACTTCTGGTATACTAGCTTCTCAGCCTAAAAGCTATTATCTGAATAACTATTAGAATGCCACTTAAAAATTGTAAATTTAGTCACAGTTTTAAAAAATCATTTAAATATATGATGAAAACATAAACAACATTATTGCAATACAAATTTAATCATTCCTTTTTGTAGAATATATTCAAAACTTACATAGTACAGTGATACCTTGTCTTACAAACTTAATTGGTTCCGGGACGAGGTTCTTAAAGTGAAAAGTTTGTAAGACGAAACAATGTTTCCCATAGGAATCAATGGAAAAGCGATTAATGCCTGCAAGCCCAAAATTCACCCCTTTTGCCAGCCGAAGCGCCTGTTTCTGCACTGCTGGGATCCCCCTGAGGCTCCCCTCCATGGGAAACCCCACCTCCGGACTTCTGTGTTTTTACGATGCTGCAATTTCACTGAGGCTCCCCTCGCTGGAAAACCCCACCTCCGGACTTCCGTTGCCAGCGAAGTGCCCATTTTTGTGCTGCTGTGATTCCCCTGCTCGAATTCCCCTGCAGCATCACAAAAACACGGAAGTCCGGAGGTGGGGTTTCCCATGGAGGGGAGCCTCGGGGGAATCCCAGCAGCGCAAAAGCGGGTGCTTCGGTGGCAACGGAAGTCCGGAGGCGGGGCATCCCAGCAATGGCGGTGGGTTTATAAGGTGAAAATAGTTTGTAAGAAGAGGCAAAAAAATCTTAAACCCCAGATTTGTATCTCGAAAGGTTTGTATGACGAGGCGTTTGTAAGACGAGGTATCACTGTATAAATATTCCAAAATAAATATTTTCCAAAAGTACATATGGCAACAGAATTGACCAGAACAAGTAAATGAATAACAATATACTCCCTCAATACAAACATGTTGGAAGTTTGTACTGGTTGAAGAAAGTTCAAGTTTATGTGAATCAAAAATTCCAGTCTCGTGCTTATATAATCGTTATGCAGCACACACAACCCAAGCTATCTAGTAGATATGCCACCACAATTATTTAGTCATCCTCCTGGGTCCTTAATAGCAGCTTGTCACGTAACTTAACATTTTCACAGCATGGAAATCAAAGATCAAGATTGTTTCATTTGTTTTACTTCAAGCTGCTCTTAGCAGTGTGCTAGAGGGGTCAATGAAAAATTCAGCATTCCATCCAAAATCCATCTCTCTCTCTCTCTCTCTCTCTCTCTCTCTCTCTCTCTCTCTCTCTCTCTCTCTCTCTCTCTCTAACTCTCTCTCTCCCTTTCTCTCTCTCTCCCCCCCTCTCTCTTTCTCTCTCTCACATACACTTAATGCCCCCATCCATCTACATAGTCTGATTGTTGATTGCAAACCTGAACTTAATTAACCTATGTAGGCTTCTTTGATAAGGCAATGAGCCTGGCTTCATTTATGGAATCCTCCCACTGTTTTTAAAACAGCCCTAGTTTTTTTCATCAAAATGGTAATATATAGGGAGGAGTAGAAGTAATACTACCTAATGGAAAAGGTTTATTTTTCTAATGATGAGGAGAAGGAAAGATGTTTAAATGAACAGTGGCAACCCTGGTGAACCCCAGTATACCTATTTTGCTGGGCAAAACTGAGAGTCCATTTCTTTATTTGCCAGTCTTTGATTACTTGGGGTTGGGAGGACAGAGGCAGGCTGCATAATCTTGGATTTCAGATTTGAAAGTCCTCATTATGCTACTGAGCACTCAGCTATTTTCTTCCCAGCCTTCTGGAACACTGGCCAAAAAACCCCCTTCCAAATACAATGGATTTCAATTCCTTTAATCCAGTGGAATACTACCTAAGGCAGTGAGGGTGAACCTTTTTTCTCTTGGCTGCCAAAAGCGCGCATGTGCACTATAGCGCGAGCCTACACCCATAATTCAATGCTCCAACCCCCTCCCCCTGTGCATGCATATATGACTCTCCAACACTACCCCATCTCCACCCATGCATGCAAAAACCCCTGTTCACACGACCCCCCCACCACGCCACACTTTGGCCTAGCAGGCCTCCCTAAAGCCTCCGGAGGCCGGAAACAGCCTGTTTGCAGACTTCTGAAAGGCCTTTTTTCACCCTCCCCAGGCTCCAGATACTTTCTTGGAGGTTTTCCTCTGAAAATGACCTCCTCTGTTCCCCTGGAGGCCCTCCAGAGGCCAAAAACGACCCATTTCCAGACTTCCAGTGGCCTGTTAGGGCCATTTTTCACCCTCCCCAGCAGTGTTCTCTCTAAATTTTTTTGGGGGTGGGCGGAAAAGTATAGTGTCTGAGCGACCTCCCTCTCGGCTTCTGGGCAGGTTTGGAAAACTCTGAGTTGATGATGATTTTTAAGTGAGTGATTGCTCACTGCTCAGCTTAGAGGGAACTATGCTCCCCAGGCTCCAGAGGCTTTCTTGGAGCCTGGGAAGGTCGAAAACAGCCTCCCCCACCCCTGGAGTTTCGTTTAGTTTATTAGTTTTATATGCCGCCCCTCTCCGAAGATTCAGGGCGGCTGGAGGCCCTCTGCAAGCCGAAAATGAACTCCCAGAGCCTCCATGCACTTATCTGGCATCCAAAATGGGCCACGTGGAGATTCCAGGGAGGGGAGAGGTGGCATGGGCGGGGTCAGCTGAAAATCAGCTGGCCGGCACATGCATACATGCTGGAGCTGAGCTAGGGCAACAGCTCCTGTACCTGCAGATATAGCTCTGTGTGCTACCTGTGGCACCCGTGCCATAGGTTCGCCATCATGGACCTAAGGGTTATCGGAATTGAAGTTCAACATATCTGAAACTGAAAGGCCCTAGTGAGTGGAGGGTATATTTATTTATTTATCTGTCTGTCTGTCTGTCTGTCTGTCTGTCTGTCTGTCTGTCTATCTATCTATCTATCTATCTATCTATCTATCTATCTATCTATCTATCTATCTATCTATCTATTTATTAGATTTTTATGCCGCCCTTCTCCTTAGACTCAGGGTGGCTTACAACATGTTAGCAATAGCACTTTTTTAACAGAGCCAGCCTATTTCCCCCACAATCTGGGTCCTCATTTTACCCACCTCGGAAAGATGGAAGGATGAGTCAACCTTGAGCCGGTGATGAGATTTGAACCACTGACCCTCAGATCTACAAGTCAGCTTCAGTAGCCTGCAGTACAGCACTCTACCTGCTGCACCACCCCGGCTCATATGTTATAAGGCAGAGGGTAACAGGTTTATGTCCTCAGTCCGCTGGAGAAGGGCAGCCTAGAAACCCAAATAAATAAATGTGGGCAATTGTGAGATGGCTTAAGGGCTGCAGTAACTGTCGTATCTCTTACAGCTATGGCGACATGGTTCCAAGCACCATTGCAGGGAAGATCTTTGGATCCATCTGCTCTCTAAGTGGGGTGCTAGTCATCGCCCTTCCTGTACCTGTCATTGTTTCCAACTTCAGCCGCATCTACCACCAGAATCAGCGGGCAGATAAGCGACGAGCTCAGCAGGTAGATTTGGAGGGGGAGGAGGAGGAGGAGGAGCCCACAGACACAGGGAGCTCAATTATCTGTGGCATTCCACACATGGTTCTCTGTGTTTCTCCCTTTACAGAAAGTTCGCCTGGCCCGAATACGACTGGCCAAGAGCGGCACTACCAACGCTTTTCTTCAGTACAAGCAAGAAGGAGGCCTTGAGGTATGAACTCAGTTCTCTGTTCTCCTTGCTGACCTCAGTTTCTTGCATGCTGGGCATCCTTAAAACAATGGCACACATTTTTTAAAAACCAGTTGACTTTTCCTACATAAGGAAAACCAGGATCAGTGTAAATGGATAACACTTGCTGTTGCTTCTCTTCGCTTGGGCCAATATGCTCAGTTTTTGTTATCGCAATGAAAATGAGCAAAACTAAACCTCTGATTTTGGAGTTGAGTACAGCTGGGCTGTAGGCATCCTCTCCCTTGCATTCCATCAGTGTTAAGAATAATTCGCCACAGCTGCACATTAAGCCAAAGATAGTTTTAGGCAGAGCTAATTGCCAAAAGATAATACAGTGTTCCCTCGATTTTTGCGGGTTCGAACTTCGCGAAAAGTCTATACCACAGTTTTTCAAAAATATTAATTTAAAAATACTTTGCGGGGGTTTTCCCCTATACCATGGTTTTTCCTGCCCGATGACATCATATGTCATCGCCAAACTTTTGTCTGCCTTTAATAAATATTTTTTAAAATAAACTTTAATAAATAAACATGGTGAGTAATAATCTAAATGGTTGCTAAAGGAATGGGAAATTGCAATTTAGGGGTTTAAAGTGTTACTGGAAGGCTTGTGATACTGTTCATAGCCAAAAAATAGTGTATTTACTTCCGCATATCTACTTCGTGGAAATTTGACTTTCGCGGGCGGTCTTGGAACGCAACCCCCACGAAAATTGAGGGAACACTGTAAAGGGAAAAGGCGAAGAACGGGCTATACCAGCCCTCTTTCCCTTTCTTGACCATCCACTTTCTATCACCTCTGTTATTGTTTTTTTCCTCTCTTGGTCTGTTTTTCTATTTCCCCATTTTATTTACTTATGGGGATGTATGCATCACTTAGCCTAATTTCAAAAACAATCTGCAAATGATCAGTCTAGACCTTTGGCAAAAGGAGTCTGTCTCTTCTCTGGCAAAAAGAGACGTTGATGTGATTGTTTTCAGAGGGCTTTTGAAATTAGGCTGAGTACCATGTTCATCCCCGGGGCCAACAGTCAAACATCCTTGGGCCAAGCTTAGAACAGTGTTTCCACCATGAATCACTTTCTGAAACCAATGCCGGAATGCTCTTCCACAGGGGATAATTCTAGTTCTCTATTATTTCCCACACTTGTTAATATAATGACAAAATCCCTCGAATGGGTCATTGGAAATGTTGGCATTTGGTTTAGATTCATGTCCAAGATTCCCATCTCTATTTCTCCCACTCATCAAATCTAGGAGAAGCTGCGAGTTTGTTTTCATTCATTAATAAGAGCAATTTAATTAAAGTGCTGTCCAATTAAAACAAAGACTTGGTTCAAGCATTGCATTATACTACAAAAATGATTTGTTTTGTGTTGGCTTGGGTGAGCAACATACATTGTTGTTTACCTAGCCCAGGGGTAGGTAAAGTTGGCTCTTCTTTGACGTGTGAACTTCAACTCCCAGAATTCCTGAGCTAGCATGATTGGCTCAGGAATTCTGGGAGTTGAAGTCCACATGTCATAGAAGAGCCAACTTTGCCTGCCTCTGACCTAGCCCACTTTCATGTATTCAGCAATTAGTAACCAAAAGAAATAATAGTTTACCAGGTTTGAAACCATTCATTGTTAAGGATAAAAGAAGTCTTGTTGAAGAAACAGCTACTCTGGATGTTCTTCTGTTCCATCAAAGGACCCAATTAATAGCTGTTCTCCTAATGCCTTTCTATCAGCTTTGCTGATTCAGATTCTGTGTCTCCTGTGGTGCAATAAACCTAAGTGCTGTCATTCATGCATTGGTGTTTTCCAAATATTCTATGAGTCAGACTGTCCTTGAAGAGGGTTTGGAAATGTCAAGGGCTGCACAATGCAGCCTCCTCCATTGCTGTCAACTCTTGCACCACTTGGTTTAAGTTCTGATTGCTAATGCTTCCCCCTTTGTTGGTCAATACTTTGATCTTGGCTAACACTGGCATTGTAGAAGCCTAACTCTTAAAACCTGTTTATTTTGTTTTTGATATATTATATGAACAGTATGTAAATATTTTTTAAAACCTTCAAAACTAATCCAGTGCTCCACAAATCTCAATTCCAGTTTTAAATAAGCTCCCGACTTTATATTGCAACTGGAGTATTCTTTGTTGGAAGACTTCCTATTTTGCAAAATATCAATTCCCTATAGATAGAAAGGTAGTCCATTAGAGGAGACAAATATAGCCACACCCTAACCCTGCAGTATTGTTTTCTAAATGCAGAAACCTTCTTTTCAATGGAAGGCACTCAGATACTCAGCCACCTTTCTTGCAATCTGAAATGCAGTAGTCTAAATATATTTGAAAGTTGAATAATTTTAAACCTTATGTATTAGGCGTTTTTTCCCCCATTTTTAAATTTCTGTTTGCATGTCCAATGATGGCTCTGATCATTTAGATATGTGACTATTCAAGCTGGAGCTACCTATTGTTGAAATGGAATGGTTATGGGTGGCGGTATGTTCATCAAATATCCCATCTGCCTTTATCTTCTTTCTCCATCAGGACAGAGATCCTGATGCACATGTCTTGGCAGTGCGCAACCGATCAGCTTTTGAACGACAGCACCACCATCTCTTGCACTGCTTGGAGAAAACTACAGTGAGTAATAGCAAGGGGAGGGACCAAAACAGGGGAGGGATCAAAAAAGGGAAATATGGAAGGAATTTAGGAAACAGAAGTGGGACTTGTGAGTGAAGCCTGCATTTGTATTTACCAATGAAATCTGCTTTCTGTCCAGCACCTTGTAAGCCAATCTTCCCACTTTATACTCTACAACAGTGGTTCTCAACCTTTCCTCTCCTCCCAATAATGGCTTCATTGCTTCTGGTAGAATGCTGCTGACTTTTTATTGTAACAAGAATAACTGAAGTGCAGATTGCCAGTAGATGCCAAATTAAGTCAGTTACTCCCCCTTTTTTAATTTATTTATTCAATTTTTATGCCGCCCTTCTCCTTAGACTCAGGGCGGCTTACAACATGTTAGCAATAGCACTTTTTAACAGAACCAGCCTATTGCCCCCACAATCCGGGTCCTCATTTTACTCACCTCGGAAGGATGGAAGGCTGAGTCAACCTTGAGCCGGTGATGAGATTTGAACCGCAGATCAACAGTCAGCTTCAGTGGCCTGCAGTACAGCACTCTACCTGCTGTGCCGCCCTGACTCATTTAATGTTTTATTTATTTATTTATTTGTTTGTTTATTTATTTATTTATTTATTATTTTGTCCAATACACAATGAGAGTTTTAGTGGGTATATATATATATATACACATAGTAAAATACACGATGAAGGTTATAGAGGAGATACTCATAGTAAAATATATCTATGAAAGAATAGAAAAGAAGATATAGTAATAGAACATATAATGAAAGAATAGAAGAAGAGATATAGGAATAGAAGAAAGGTATAGGAGAGCAATAGGACAGGGGATGGAAGACACTCTAGTGCACTTGTACTCGCCCCTTACTGACCTCTTAGGAATCTGGATAGGTCAACCGTACATAATCTAAGGGTAAAGTGTTGGGGGTTTGGGGATGATACTATGGAGTCCAGTAATGAGTTCCACGCTTCGACAACTCGGTTACTGAAGTCATTTTTTACAGTCAAGTTAATATTAAGTTTAAATCTGCTGTGTGCTCTTGTGTTGTTGTGGTTGAAGCTGAAGTATTCGCCGGCAGGCAGGACGTTGCAGCATATGATCTTGTGGGCAATATGTAGATCATGTTTAAGGCGTCTTAGCCCTAGGCTTTCTAGGCCCAGGATTGAAAGTATATAATTTAGTATTAAATTATAGTTTAAACAGGACAGAAATCTTAGGATCCTATCAAGACCTTGAAAGACTGAGTGTAACTCTGGAAACTGCATTACAGTGATCCCTCGATTATCGCGAGGGTTCCGTTCCAAGACCTCTCGCGATAATCGATTTTTTGCGATATAGCGGTGCGGAAGTAAAAACACCATCTGTGCATGCGCATCCTTTTTCCATGGCCGCGCATGCGCAGATGGTGGAGCGACGAAAGTTCGGAGGCTGGCAATGGTTGTTTTTCATGCCGGCCACCCCCCCCAGCGCCTCCGGGCTCCTCGCCGCTACCCCCCCGCCCTCCCGATTCGCCCCTCTCACCGGCTTTCTTGGGGCACGAGTCCTCCTTCAGCAGCGCTTGTGGCAACGGCTTCTCGGCTTTTAGAATGCCCGCCTCCTTCCTTCCTTCCCTCCCTCCTTCCCTCCCTCCTTCCTTCCCCCCCTCCTTCCTTCCCTCCTTCCTTCCTTCCCTCCCTCCTTCCCTCCTTCCTTCCTTCCTTCCCTCCTTCCTTCCCTTCTCTCCTTCCCTCCCTCCTTCCCTCCCTCCCTCCTTCCTTCCCTCCCTCCTTCCCTCCTTCCTTCCCTCCTTCCTTCCCTTCTCTCCTTCCCTCCCTCCTTCCTTCCTTCCCTCCTTCCTTCCCTTCTCTCCTTCCCTCCGTCCTTCCCTCCTTCCTTCCTTCCTTCCCTCCTTCTTTCCATTCTCTCCTTCCCTCCCTCCTTCCCTCCTTCCTTCCTTCCCTTCTCTCCTTCCCTCCCTCCTTCCTTCCCTCCTTCCTTCCCTTCTCTCCTTCCCTCCCTCCTTCCTTCCTTCCCTCCTTCCTTCCCTTCTCTCCTTCCTTCCCTCCTTCCTTCCCTCCTTCCCTCCTTCCTTCCTTTCGTAAAAAGCACTTAAACAATGACAGAATAAAAAACCCCAGCCCTCACCTGTGTTTGAATTTCATTCACTCAGTCATTCATTCATTCTTCTGTATGCCACTCAGTCCCAACACTTTCAACCCACAAATTACCATTTTCCCCATCCCCTTAATTACTGTACTGTACCTCTACCTGTACCTGTACTGTACACATTGAATAACACACTTAGTCATCCTGATAGAAATAATAACAATATTTATTTACATATTTTCATTTTTTGGGGGGGGGTTAGCATAACTAGGATAACTCGGGATCTTCTTCTATCACCATGTCTACAATGGACGCTGCAGGTGATGGTGTGACAGACCTCTTGGTTTTTGTGACAAACATAGTTATGGGCAGTTGTTGGCGCAGTTTCTTTTTCTGGGCTAACATGGCTCTGTATGGTGCAAAGGTGTTGTCAAGGGAGGCCTTAAATTGTATAGAGCGAGTCATGTTGGGATCCCAAAGTTCCACCATGCGTTGTACATTTGCAGCAGCTCTGTTCAGTTCTGCAAGCCGCTCAAGCGTTAGGCCAACATCTTCTTCTTCCTCAGCTTCTTCAGCTTCCGCTTCCTCCTCTTCTTCACTCGCTGACCTGGTCAGCTCCTCCAGATCTTTGTCTGTCAGCGGTAGGCCATGCTCATCAAGCAAACCATTGACTTCCTCTGGTGTCATGTCAATGAAGCCTTCTCCACCCAGTGCCTGTGCCAGCTTCACAGAGTTCTGGACTGCAGCATCTTGAATGTCTTCGGGAGCAAATCCCTTGTAATCATGCACCACTTCTGGCCACAATTTCCTCCAGCAGGCATTCATTGTCTGTGACTTCATATCCATTATGGCATTCTGAATGTTCTTCAGACAAGATGCAATTGTGTACTGACGCCAGTAGGCCTTCAATGTGAAGTTTTCATCAGCATCCATTGCTTTCACGATGCTTCCAAGAGAATTGCGCGTGTACAGTGCCTTAAATGCACGGATAACACCTTGATCCATCAGCTGGATAAGCGATGTGGTGTTTGGTGGCAAGAATTCGACTTGCACCCCATCATGTTCATATGCCAGGTTATCACGGCCTCCAGCATTGTCCATTAGGAGAAGCACTTTGAAATTGAGTCCTTTGCCAGCCAAATAAACCTGCACCTGTGGGATGAAGCACTGATGAAACCAGTCCCGCGTGAGGGGTTTTGTAATCCATGCTTTAGGATTATGCATCCAGTACACTGGCAATGCATTCTTATTTCTGTTCTTGAGGGCTCTTGGATTTCGTGACTTATAAATTAGCCCTGGCTTCATCAAAAAGCCTGCTGCATTCCCACACATGATCAAAGTCACCCGATCTTTCATGGCCTTAAAGCCAGGGGCTTTGGCTTCATCTTGCATCTTCAGGCCATAGCGCCTTTGAAATTTGTCAAACCACCCTTTGCTTGCTGTGAATGTGGCTGGGGGTGAAGAAGCAGAAGATGTTGATGGCTGGGTGTCTTCAGAGTCACCAGCACCTTCATCTACAGAGAATGACAGGAAAGGGAGAGAGAAGTGACTTGAATGAAAGCATACAGTCCTTCCTTCCCTCCCTCCTTCCTTAAAAAGCACTTAAATAATGACAGAATAAAAAACCCCAGCCCTCACCTGGGTTTCCCTCATCTGCATCGCCTCCTTCCTTCCCTCCTTCCCTCCCTCCTTCCTTCCCTCCTTCCTTCCCTCCTTCCTTCCCTCCCTCCTTCCCTCCCTCCTTCCTTCCCTCCTTCCTTAAAAATCACTTAAATAATGACAGAATAAAAAACCCCAGCCCTCACCTGTGTTTCCCTCATCTGCATCGCCTCCTTCCTTCCTTCCCTCCTTCCCTCCCTCCCTCCTTCCCTCCCACCTTCCTTCCCTCCTTCCTTCCCTCCTTCCTTCCCTCCCTCCTTCCCTCCCTCCTTCCCTCCCTCCTTCCCTCCCTCCTTCCCTCCCTCCTTCCCTCCCTCCTTCCTTCCCTCCCTCCTTCCCTCCCTCCTTCCCTCCCTCCTTCCTTCCCTCCTTCCTTCCCTCCTTCCTTCCCTCCTTCCTTCCCTCCTTCCTTCCCTCCTTCCTTCCTCCCTCCTTCCTTCCCTCCCTCCTTCCCTCCCTCCCTCCTTCCCTCCTTCCTTCCCTCCCTCCTTCCCTCCCTCCCTCCTTCCTTCCCTCCTTCCTTCCCTCCTTCCTTCCCTCCCTCCTTCCCTCCCTCCTTCCCTCCCTTCTTCCTTCCCTCCCTCCTTCCCTCCCTCCCTCCTTCCCTCCTTCCTTAAAAAGCACTTAAATAATGACAGAATAAAAAACCCCAGCCCTCCCCTGAGTTTCCCTCATCTGCATCGCCTCCTTCCTTCCCTCCTTCCCTCCCTCCTTCCTTCCCTCCTTCCTTCCTTCCCTCCTTCCTTCCCTCCCTCCTTCCCTCCCTCCTTCCTTCCCTCCTTAATTAAAAATCACTTAAATAATGACAGAATAAAAAACCCCAGCCCTCACCTGGGTTTCCCTCATCTGCATCGCCTCCTTCCTTCCCTCCTTCCCTCCCTCCTTCCTTCCCTCCTTCCTTCCCTCCTTCCTTCCCTCCCTCCTTCCCTCCCTCCTTCCTTCCCTCCTTCCTTAAAAATCACTTAAATAATGACAGAATAAAAAACCCCAGCCTCACCTGTGTTTCCCTCATCTGCATCGCCTCCTTCCTTCCCTCCTTCCTTCCCTCCTTCCTTCCCTCCCTCCTTCCCTCCTTCCTTCCCTCCCTCCTTCCCTCCCTCCTTCCTCCCTCCTTCCCTCCCTCCTTCCCTCCCTCCTTCCTTCCCTCCTTCCTTCCCTCCTTCCTTCCCTCCCTCCTTCCTTCCCTCCTTCCCTCCCTCCTTCCCTCCCTCCCTCCTTCCCTCCTTCCTTCCCTCCCTCCTTCCCTCCCTCCCTCCTTCCTTCCCTCCTTCCTTCCCTCCTTCCTTCCCTCCTTCCTTCCCTCCCTCCTTCCCTCCCTTCTTCCTTCCCTCCCTCCTTCCCTCCCTCCTTCCTTCCCTCCTTCCTTAAAAAGCACTTAAATAATGACAGAATAAAAACCCCCAGCCCTCACCTGGGTTTCCCTCATCTGCATCGCCTCCTTCCTTCCTTCCCTCCTTCCCTCCCTCCTTCCTTCCCTCCTTCCTTCCTTCCCTCCTTCCTTCCCTCCCTCCTTCCCTCCCTCCTTCCTTCCCTCCTTCCTTAAAAATCACTTAAATAATGACAGAATAAAAACCCCCAGCCCTCACCTGGGTTTCCCTCATCTGCATCGCCTCCTTCCTTCCCTCCTTCCCTCCCTCCTTCCTTCCCTCCTTCCCTCCCTCCTTCCTTCCCTCCTTCCTTCCCTCCTTCCTTCCCTCCCTCCTTCCCTCCCTCCTTCCCTCCCTCCTTCCTTCCCTCCTTCCTTCCCACCTTCCCTCCCTCCTTCCTTCCCTCCTTCCTTCCCTCCTTCCTTCCCTCCTTCCTTCCCTCCCTCCTTCCCTCCTTCCTTCCCTCCTTCCTTCCCTCCTTCCCTCCCTCCTTCCTTCCCTCCTTCCTTCCCTCCTTCCTTCCCTCCCTCCTTCCCTCCTTCCTTCCCTCCCTCCTTTCTTCCTTCCCTCCTTCCTTCCCTCCTTCCCTCCCTTCTCTCCCTCCTTCCTTAAAAAGCACTTAAATAATGACAGAATAAAAAACCCCAGCCCTCACCTGGGTTTCCCTCATCTGCATCGCCTCCTTCTGTGTTTCCAAGACGGTTGTACAGTTGCTGCGCCTTGGTTCGTATAGTGTTCGTATCCAAAGCAATGCTCTTTTTGCGGCAGTCTTGTACCCACACGGACAAAGCAGCTTCCATCTTCATAAGGCGTTTGTTTCTAGGCATCACCATTCTTTTTGCAGCCTTGTTGAACATTATCTGAGAAGTTTGCCTTATCTTCTTTTCGTCTTTCCTAATGTATCGCACAGTCGATTCGTTGATCCCATAATGCCGACCAACATCTACATTAGAACGTCCCGCTTTCAGCATGTCCAAAAGATCAATTTTCTCCTGAATTGTCAGCATCTTCCTGCTCTTTTTAGCGTCGCCGCCTCCACTCCGCGTGCAACGTTTAGGAGCCATCTTCCAACAAGTCTTAACAAGTTCCAACAGTTCCAACAGTTCCAAAAGTTTCAAAGCACGCTGAGCAAACAAAGCTGATTGGCCGAGATTTCGGCCAACCAGCAATGGCAGACGTCAGTTTGGTGATGACGTGTGACGTCATCGGGCGGGAAAAACCGTGGTGTAGAAAAAAAACCGTGCACGTATTTTTAATTTATTATTTTTTGAAAAATCGCGATATAGCGTTTCGCGAAGATCGAGATCGCGAAAATCGAGGGATCACTGTATAACGTCCATGTAAACTGTAAGCGACCATCAACTAGCATTCACATGGAGCTGTCCAAGGTCCTGCTTTCATTTGCACTGGTGCAGAAGGACTTTCGCCTTGGTTTTATTTACCTCAGCTGAATTTCATCACTGTCTTAACCTTGCTCATCTTGACTGGAATATGACTGCTTAGATTTGATAGGACAGTCTGAAGTGATTCTACAGGTTTACAAATGTATGTTCTATATTTTTCTGCTCTAATTGACAACTAATGAATTAGAAATGAGCAATGATTACATTTTGCAGCAGCATTCATTTACTAGAGTTCGGTAGTTTAAAACAGGAAGAGGCAGCAATGAATTTCTCCTCAGGCTTGGGGAAATGGTAATAAGGTAACAGAGACGCTGTGAAATAAGGCAAGCGGTGGGTATTGGGTGCCCTCCTATCACCCTTTTTTCATAAAAAGCTGTTCGTGGCTGAATTTGCAGTAACTGACCCAAGAAGGGGATCTTAGCGTTTTATTACTATTTCAATAAAAAATGTCAGTTCAGCACAGGAAGAAAAGGCAGAAACTATATTTTTAGTCATCGGGAACGGAATTGGTAATAAAAGTGCTAGAATCCATTATGCCTTAATACAAATTAATGGTGTCACAATTCTTAATATCCTATTCATAGTCTCTCTCTCTCTATCTCTTTTTAAGTTGTGGTCAGTATTTCTCGGAAGACTATTGAGCTGAGAATGCAAAAACAAAGTAATCCAAATTATTAAAAATTGCTGGAGCAAGTTCCTTATGAAGAAAAGTTACAATATTTGAGGCTTTTCAGCTTAGGGTGGGGAGAAGGAGGCAAGTCAAGGGGCCATCCTAAATGTCAAGATTAGTTCAATCCTAGGTGATATTCCATTATGTTACTATATAAAGTAAAAGAAGCATGTTAAACAGTAATGAATACTGAGTCATAAGGTGCAACCTGATTGGGCCAGAGTATTATAAAACGCAAAGCAACTTTATAATGATTGTTAACTGTTGGCTGTTGCTGTTGTTGATGGCGCCCCCCCAAGACTGAGAATATCCTCACTGTTTAACCTCACTGCTAGTCCTAACGCTATTTTAATAATAGGTTAAACATAGGAAATTAACTTTAAAAAATCCCCTAATAAAACTGGAATAATAGCTGGTGAATTACGTCCAATTCATCAAAAAGGAACAGTGCTTTCTGAGCAAAACAAAACCATCAACACATGAGGAACAACAAAGCAACTGACTTTGCAAGAATCCAAAGCTGCAAGACATCCAACTGAGCTTCAAGATCTCAACAGGATGTACAACCAAATGACCTAAGTGCAACAATATCGCCAAAAAGGCTTCTAGAGTTGTTAACCTGATCCTACGTAGCTTCTGCTCCGGCAATCTCACACTACTCACCAGAGCCTACAAAACTTTTGCCAGACCCATCCTTAAATACAGTACATTTGTATGGAACCCATACCACATCTCGGACATCAACACTCTCAAAAATGTCCAAAGATACTTCACCAGAAGAGCCTTTCACTCCTCCACTCGAAATAGAATACCCTACAAACGTAGACTAACAATCCTGGGTCTAGAAAGTTTAAAACTACAATGCCTAAAACACGATCTAAGTATTGCCCACAAGATCACACGTCCTGCCTGTCAATGACTACTTCAGCTTCAACCGCAACAACACAAGAACACGCAACAGATTCAAACTTAATATTAACCGCTACAAACTTGACTGTAAAAAATATGACTTTATCAATCGAGTTGTCGAAGCATGGAACTCATTACCGGACTCAGTAGTGTCAACCCCTAACCCCCAACATTTTCCCCTTAGACTCTCCTCGATTGACCTCTCCAGGTTCCTAAGAGGTCAGTAAGGGGCGTACATAAGTGCACTAGTGTGCCTTCCTTCCCTGTCCAATTGTCTCTCCTTTATCTCATATTGTTGTTAGTTGGCTGGCTGGAACAGTTTTGAGTGTCAGTTAATTATTGAGTTAGAGAGAAACCTGGATTGGTTTAGTATCTTCATATAAGTAAGCTTTCCTGCATTTAGTTAAGCAAAGTTTGTTCCTGTAAGTAGAAGACTAAGACAGAAGATATTTTGAATGCACTGAGGAGTAAAAACTGTTTACTACTATTTTCTACAAAAGTGCCTTCGTTATTTCTCTGCACTGGTTCCTAAATTGCCACACTATAAATTCTGGTATTTTGTGTAGCTCTATATATCCGGACAATAGAATTGTATTAAATTACACATGATGTGAAGAAAGGGTTTAGCGTGAAACTCAGGTGAAGTATTAATTAAGCAATCTGATATGAGCCCACTTGTGGAAGAAGGGGCATTTGGGAGTAAGAACAGCTTGGTCCACTCGCATCAACCTCTATTATTATTATTTTTCTTCTTTTCTCTCTTCCCCTCCCTGGCGTTTCTCCACCCACCCATACGCAGAGCCATGAGTTTACTGATGAACACTCCTACAACGATTTCTCTCTGACGGAGCCTCTGGGTTACCGCACCAGCCGCAGCACCTCTCTCTCCTCCCAGCAAGGGAGCAAAGGGATTCTAAGCACCTCCTGCTGCCCCCGCCGCCACAGGCGCCGCACCACCCGCCTCACCAACTCCACCATGTCTGTGAGCCGAGCCAGTGCTCAAGAGCTGGATATGTTGAACAGCCAGAAGAGCGCTGCCCCCCAGAGGTAGGAAGTGTGCCTACAGCTTTTAACATCCAAACAGTGAGAAAGAAGGGATTGCTTCCACTTGCATTATTATCATGCTCAAAAAAAACCCACCATTTGACTACATCTATTATTATTATTATTATTACTATTGTTATTACTATTACTATTATTATTACTACTGTTATTATTATTATTATTATTATTATTATTATTATTATTATTATGTCAATACAACGCAGCAAACGAGATCACTATGCTGGATTTCGTATTTCGTCACCAGTCGGGTTCTTCCCAAGCACCTAGGACTGAGTGATGTAGCGGCGAATTATGTTTGCTGATCCCAGTAAAGCGGCCTTTTGCAATTGACAGATGGAGATTTTGTCAATTCCGATGCCTGATGACATAGGTGGGTCTTTAATAGCTTACGAAAGGCAAGGAGGGTGGGGGCAGTTCTAATCTCCAGGGGGAGTTGGTTCCAGAGGGCCGGGGCTGCCACAGAGAAGGCTCTTCCCCTGGGGCCCACCAGACGGCATTGTTTTGTCGACGGGACCCGGAGAAGGCCAACTCTGTGGGACTTAATCTGCCGCTGGGATTCGTGCGGTAGAAGGTGTTTCTGAAGGTGTTTTGGTCCGATGCCATGAAGGGCTTTATAGGTCATTATCTGCAGGAGAGAGTGAGGATGAGGGAGACACAGCTCAAATGTGTTTTACCAAAGCTATTCAGTGCAGAGAGAAGACCCAGTTAAGTGGCAAACCATTTTAAGCAAGCATTCTCAGCTTTATTGAGAATTTACTTTGGGATTGGGCGGCATATAAATCAATTTAATTGAATTTAGTTTAATTTAATTTAATCCAATCCCCAGAAGTTTCCTGCTTGAAGGGCAAGTGCCAACTGTATCAGATTCACACGGTGGTTTTTTTAGATTGATATACGGGATATATAAGTCAACCTTGAGCCTGGGGAGATTTGAACTTGTGAACTATAGTCATCAGTCATCAGAAGCAGCTTGCAATACTGCACTCTAACCACTGTGCCACCAAGGCTCATAAATAAAGGGAGCTCACCCAGTCTCAAGCAAGTAAAGGGAGGTCACCCAGTCTCAAACACGGGCTGTGAACCTCTTTAACTGCTGAGCCTTCGTTCCCCTTATTGCTGGTGGCTGATGGGAACGAAATCCTAAACACCTGGAGGGCACCCTTGGTCTTCCTTGACTTAACACCTCAGCTGCGTCCCCCGGTTGCTTAATACATATGAGATCTATGCCATGCAGTTCTATTGATTGATTGATTATATTATTCATAAGCTGCCCATCAATATTAACTCCCCTCTTGTGGTTCGTAACATATTAAAATTTAAAATTTTCCTTTAGAACTCTTTACAATTCAGAGCCTTGTAATCTAGAAATATTGTAACAGGGGTTACATCAATGTTATGGCAGCAATAATATGCATCAATGCTCAAAAGCACACCCCGTGGTGTTAAGCGGTACAGAAGTGAGTTTTCCCTTATTCCATTATAAAAAACTGCTGCTTTTTGTGGCACTTATTTGATAGTGATTAACTGCAGTTATCAGCAAGTAGCTGACCTTGGCTAATTCCCCAGAATCAAAGTTGATCTGACCTGGTTCATACATGGATAGGAGACCACAGGGAACATGCTAAAACCATAGGGCTTGTAGAGTTTGTAGTTAGGCCCTCGCTTATTTTATTTAAATGGACTTCTGGGGGCTGTGGAGGGGGCATGGGTGATAACACCAGGGCTACCTTAAGGGCCAAAGAGGGAATTATTTCAGGGCAATGAGAGGCACTGCTGAAAATGAGTTTTTTCTTTCTGGTTTTATTGTGCTATTAGGCTCCTCTAGGACCATAAAGAGGTGCTGCATGTAGCTTGTTGGTATGAATCTTTGACTCACATGGATGTACTCACAAAACACACTATATTACTTCCCACCAGAGTGGAGAAGCAGGGAATGCTATGGAATCCCCTCTCCTAAGAGGGCCATTTAGTGGAATCCAGAAAAAGGGCCTTCTTTGTAGTGGCTCCCTCCCTGCAGAGATATGATTGGCTCCCACTCTCCCACTATTTTACAAGGCCCTGAAGACAGATAAGAAGATATGAAGTCCATCAAGTGGCTGGTCTGGTTTTTGTTGCCCAGGAAATATTGGTTTTTGTACTAGGCTTTTATCTTTGAAAGCTTCCTGGAGTCAGTGAGAATGTGTTGGACATATACATTTTTTTAATTAATTAAGCTGGATGAGCCCAACTACTGTGATTCATTGACCCTAAAGACTTCTATTTATTTATTTATTATTTTTAAATTGGATTTCTATGCCACCCCTCTCTGAAGCCTCTGGGCAGCTTACATATGAAAACAGTAAATTAAAATAAAAGTAATCCGATTAAATTTAAAATTACATGGCTATCTAAAATCCCTAATTGTATTTAAAAATCAATCATGCCCATTCTTACAGCAATCATACAATCATTTGTTGGGCAGGAGCTAAGATCTAATCGGCCCAAGCCTGATGACATAAATGAGTCTTAAAACTCCTATAAAAAGTGAGGAGGGTGGAGGCAGTACAAATATCCAAGAGGAGCTGATTTCAGAGGGCCGGGGCCTCCACAGAGAAGGCTCTTCCCCTAGGTCCCGCCAAACGACATTGTCTAGTTGATGGGACCTGGAGAAGGCCAACTCTGTGGGACCTAACCGGTCGCTGGGATTCATGTGGCAGTATGACTCCATATATTGTATGACTCCTGTCACTGCAGTGTCAAAATCATAATGGTTTAATTTGTTCTGTGAACCTCTGCAAATGTTGGCTTATTTGGGAAAAGCGTGGTTAAGCAAACCATAGCTCATTCCCAACCAAGCTGGAGCTTGTCTTTACTGTGAAAGCTCCTTTCTCCTTTATACACGTGACCTGTTGAAGCTTTTCTTGCTTGAAGATATAACATACATAGCAGGTTTTCTTAGTCTGGTATCAGATATGTGGGTCTGGATGGGAATGATAAGAATGGTACCCAAAGCGCATTTTTGGAAATTCAATTCAATTCAATTCAATTTATTAGGTTTGTATGCCGCCCCTCTCCGAAGACTCGGGGCGGCTCACAACAATGATAAAAACAATATTCCAGCGAAAACAAATCTAATATTAAAAAGCACATAAAACCCTATTTTAAAAAGCAAACAACATATACATACCCAAACATAAATATAAAAAAGCCTGGGGGAAAGTTGTCTCAACTCCCCCATGCCTGGTGGTATAGATGGGTCTTGAGTAATTTACAAAAGATAAGGAGTGTGGGGGCAGTTCTAATCTCCGGGGGGAGTTGATTCCAGAGGGCCGGGGCTGCCACAGAGAAGGCTCTTCCCCTGGGGCCCGCCAAACGACATTGTTTGGTCGACATTAGAGCAGTGATCTGTCTATAACTGATGAAAGATGAGATCAAAACGATTGGAGAGAGGCTTTCCATCACTCCACATAACTGTTTCCATTTCCCTGGGAAGATTCATGAGTTGCATTAACTAATGAGGGGATAGGATGGTACTTTCGTTGATTACATCACCAAAAGGAAAAATAAAAATGTTTGACTAAAGGAGACACCAAACATTCCATGGACACAATTTTAACAAATGGTGCCTGTTTCAATAAGGGTGGTGGGAAAAGCTAAACTGATAGATGGATTTGACTGGAAAGGAAAGGCTGGAAAGGGGGCTGGACAATGCGAGCAACAGAAAAAAGAAGTTTAGGGAAGAAACGTAAAAGCCACATCCATTATCTGCAGGAAACGATAGGGAAAATAGCTGACTGCTTATTGGCACCCATTCAGCAAGAGAAAAGGACTTATGGCAGGAAAGCAGGCATACCATCAGCATCTGGAAGAGGCAGAAGCAGTATTCGCTGGGGAGAAGCATTCAGTCATGGTTGTTTTGTGTCGGAACTAGATGCCTTTTGATTACTGCTCTAGGCTCCGTTTGTGCTATTTCTGTTGAATCTCCCATCAGAATGAAGAGCTTGTCAGTCAAAAGGATGAGTTAAGTATCTGCAGATTGACTGCTATAAATATGATATCTCCTCCCTCCTTGCAGTAATTGACTCAGCTGCTCTGATGCAACTGGACATTCAAAGGAGAAAGAATTAGCCATGAAATAATTTTTGAAGTACCGCGTAGGAAATGGAAGAAACCAACTTTTATATACTGCAATGGGCAAAGATAGGCAGAAGAATGGACACCCAGCAGCCAGTAAAATGGAGGCTGTCTGGGTGTAAAGATACTAGCAGCCTAAGAGCTGGAGGAAAAACAGGCAGATATGTAAAAACCGGAGGACGCAGGAGACCAAGGAAACCTTCCTGGGGTCTGAAATATGGAAGCAACAGTACCCAAGGGACAGATCAGTAGGAGAGACGGTCAGCAACTCAAGAAGGTGACTGAGATGAATTTAATATATGAATGATAAGCCAAATGTTAGGCTGCCAGGTCTCCAAAATTGTTGAATTCAATTCCTTAATTTCAGCAAGACTCATATTTCTTGCAGCTTTTTGAAATTATGGATCTTCTGCCATCTCCTGGTACGATAGAAGAGTACCCACACCAGAGGAATAGTAGCGAACCAAGAATAAAATGTCAACTTTCCCATTGGCATACAGAATAGAACAGAACAGAATAGAACAGAATATAATTCTTTATTGGCCAGGTGTGATAGGACATACAAGGAATTTGTCTTTGGTGCCTATGCTCTCAATGTACATAAAGTAAAGATACATGGCATTGGACCAGAGTACCTCCGGAACCGCCTGCTACCGCACGAATCCCAGCGACCGATAAGGTCCCACAGAGTTGGCCTTCTCTGGGTCCTGTCGACTAAACAATGCCATTGGCAGGCCCCAGGGGAAGAGCCTTCTCTGTGGCGGCCCCGGCCCTCTGGAACCAACTCCCCCCGGAGATTAGAACTGCCCCCACCCTTCCTGTCTTTCGTAAACTACTTAAGACTCACTTATACCACCAGGCATGGGGGAGTTGAGACACTTTCCCCCCAGGCTTTTTTATACTTTGCTTTATGTTTGGTATGAATGTTGCTGTTTGGTTTTTAAATAATGATAGGGTTTTATATGTTTTTAATATTAGATTTGTTCCACTGTCATATTGTTTTTATTGCTGTTGTGAGCCACCCCGAGTCTTCGGAGAGGGGCGGCATACAAATCTAATAAATAAATAAATTTGTCAAGAATCATGAGGTACAACATTTAATGATTGCCATCAGGTAGAAATATGCAATCAGGAATATTCAGTAAAAGAAACTCCTGGGTCATTATTTTACCAAGATTTTACTTTACCGATAGATCCATATAGGTACCGAAGAAACAAAGATGTTTTTAAGATTTTTGGCGCGAAAGGTAGCATAGTTAAACTCCCCCTTTTCCTCCCTGGGCCACCCCATGTCCATTGTCCACCAATATTATTCAATCATTTTATTTTGGGAAACTGCCACACGAAATGGTCCCATCAGGCCAAGGATAGGCAAAGTTGGCTCTTCTATGACTTGTGGACTTCAACTCCCAGAATTCCTGAGCTAGAATAATTGGCTCAGGAATTATGGGAGTTGAAATCCACAAAGTCATAGAAGAGCCAACTTTGCCTACCGCTGCATTAGGCGACCATGAAAAGTTGGGACTTTCTCAGGCTCACATAAATAGACATGAGTAAGAAACAGGAGTCTTGCTGAAATTAAGGTTTAATACTTAGGGACTGAATCCAACAATGTTGGAGACATGCAGCCTAACATTTGGTTTATATTTTGACATTGTGGATGTTCTGCCACCTCCTGGTAGAAGAATGGCAACACCATAGGAATCGTACCGAACCAAGAGTCACCAAAGTAAATTAGCTTAGAATTAGAAAGGAGGCTTATTCATCATTGCCCTAACTTGGCATGTAGGTTAACACACCTGACTTACCTCAGCAAGGCTGTATTCCAAAAGTAGATGAGGAAGTGCTCCAGTTCAAAGGTTTTAAGAAGTGAAATGAGTGCTTAAGACTTTGAAAGGTTTCAAACACATAAATGGCTTTCCCAAACACAAAAAAGATACAAAACCAAGGTCTGAAATATTATAGCCCAAGCATTTGGTCACCTGTATTGGTCATGATAGAGATGCTAGAGCCGTGATGGCAAACCTATGGCATGGTGCTACAGATGGCATGCAAAGCCCTCTCTGCAGGCATATCAGCCATTGCCCAGCCAAGCCATCATATATGAATGATAAGCCAAATGTTAGGCTGCCAGGTCTCCAAACTTGTTGAATTCAATCCCTTAATTTCAATCCCTTAATTGCACCTCCTGCCGGCTACCTGGTTTTCAGGTCTCTGCGCTGGGGCAAAATAAAAACCTCTAATTTTTATTCCTTTCTTATCATCTGCATATCAAATTGATTTTTCAATAACAACTATAAGAATAGGATTTAACAAGTTGTTCTACAATCTTAACTGTCTCCAAACCTGAAAATGCTGCCGGTCCAACAAAGTTGTTAACAAATGTTGTAGCTGTAAATGTATTGCCATTTACAGCTACAAAGTGATTTGTTTGTTTATAGCTTAGCAGACATTGTGAATCCAGTTGCTAATCTATACATTCTTTCAAGGCTACATTCTTTCAAGGCTATCATTTATCTCCTCTTTTTTCCATTCCTCCTTTCTAAATATGATTAAAGTCTTTGCATCCTGTAAATCAAGCCATGTGGTTTAGCATCATTTGAAATATATCACATATTCATTTTTAATGTTTGCCTGCTATTGTTTTCTTGTTATTTTTTGTCTTTTTCTTTTTGGAGTTTAATAAAATCTGTTTTGTTTTGTTTTTTAAAAAGCGATGACCGAAGGAATACAAGCAAACTGAAGATAAATCAGCTTTGCTTTTGGATTGTATCTCTGAAATATAATGGACGCTTATCACCCAATATACATTAAATGGAACTGTTAAATTATTTGCTGATGGATTCTAAACTGTTGAGGAAATTGTCCCAAGGATTGGATAGGGAACAAATTAGGGAAGATGGACATAATACATTTCAAAATAATTAAAACGTTGGGGCCAGCTCTTTGGGAGAATCCGTGCTGTACCATAGATCTTTGTAACCACAGCTCTATAAGGAAGACTAAAAAACTTTAGTTTGCTCAGTAGCCTCAGAAATATATTGTCTGGAGAGACTTCATTTGTACAACATGCACCTTTTTGTTTAGTTTTAATATTTGTTAGGAATTTTTATGGTCCAGCCCATCGCTGAGCATCCAGATATGACTAGGTTTGTTTGCATTCTTCAGCATTTATCCATGAGAGCAAGGACTTATTGTTCAGCAATGTCTGGAAAGTCTTTGATTGTCCACCCAAGGTCTATTATTAAAGAATCTCAAAGTTTGAGGCTCTGTTTTCATAATCTCTCTCTCTCTCTCTTCCTTCCTTTGTCTTCTGCTTCTCCAGTCGCTCCAACTTGAATGCCAAAACCCACGACAACTTGAAGCTGAACTGTGACACCACTGACTTCACAGCAGCCATAATCTGCATCCCCACCCCTCCTGCCAACACTCCAGACGACAGTCAGCCTCCATCACCTAGAGGCCCCGGTGGACCTGTACGCAACTCCAGCCTTTCCCCTCCATACCTCCTTCACGAGACTGTCAAGATCTCCTCCTTGTAAGAGGAGGCTGGGGTGGGGTCGGGTTGGTGATCCTTTCTCTTACTGGAGTCCCTGTTAGTCAACAGAGTCTCGTTTAGGATCTGGGGATGGGCTCTTCCACACCAGTGTTCCACCCCACCCTGTGGCTGCAACCTGGAGAAGACCAGAGGGAATCAGCTTTCTTTTTAGGGGTGACATTGCTACCCACCAACGCAGGAAGATCTTACGTAAGAGGTGCCTGCCCAGCTCCCATACCCCAGCAGTCAAAGCCATAGAGGAGACGAAGGGGATCCCAGATGCTATGCAACTTCAGAAGAATAGAGCAATGCAGGGAAAACTCGGTCACATTAGAATGGATCTCTGGGGTGCTCAGGAACATACCCCAGCTATGGGGGGTGGCTATTTTTTAACCCTCTAGATAGTTTTCACAATACCAAACCTCTTGTCTCTGAAGTTGTGAACAAGGATGAGCTAAGGCTCCTGTTCTTTTGTTCTCTTAACTGTAGACCTGAAGGAGGCTTTAGATTCTAGAGCAGGAAAGGAATCGAGGACTTTGGCACTTACGGCTTTGGAAAGGAAGAAGAATCGTAATGTTGAGCAGATGAGCTACAAGCTGAATGTAAAGCCAAAAAACTCAGAAAACCTCATCCTCAAGGTCTAGGTCTCTCAAGAGAGAGAAAACCTCTTTAATTCTGTCCCCAGCATAGATGAAAAAGTGCTGTGGGGTGATTACAGCAATGACCCATGGATGCTTGCAAGATTTAAGGAGGAAAATGAAAAAAAGGGGGAGGTGGAGGAAAGGGACAGAATCAACAAAGCTTCCAACAATCTTTCAATCTCCTGGCTAGACATCACTGGACTGCGGATGGAGCCTGAAAGCTTCCCCAAAGCCTGTTCCATCTCTTGGAAACTGCACTTTATAAAGCAAAAGAGGGGGGGGAAGTCAGTTGCACCAAAATGCTACACCTCATGGGATTCTCACGTATTATGATCCCAACCACACACATACACACACACACACAAAGCGAGAGAAGCCTTCACCTCCCCACATTGTGTAGCATAAAGACTGTGCATGTGTATTATACCTCCAAGAGTGAGATCCCAAGTCCACAGCTGCAAACGGTCACATGCATGCACAGCTGGGTTCCCATCTCATCTTGCCACCCTGATAGAAGATATGCTGTGAAGAAGAGCTGATCCAACTCTGCAGAGCAGGATACAGTGGCCTATGTGGCTCTCCATCTCCTACAGACCTTTTTTTTTTTTATTAAATAAGCAGGGAGAGAAAAAACTGAATTTTGATATTAACCAAGCACTATAACTGGGGAAGGAATTAAAGATGGCAGAAGGTGGGGAAAAAAGAAAAAAAGCACTTTGGTGGGATAATGGATGCCGTTCTAGGTATCAAACCAGCCACAAGGCCCATAGCATGCATCAACTTGGCCAGCTCTCGTGTCCAGAAAAGGATTTCCTCTCAAACAGGAATGGCTTCTTTGTTCTGTGTCCATCTCGACTGTTTTCTGTTTTTGCTAATTATGTTGGATTCTCTCTCCTGGATATTCTCTATCTAGAATATCAATAACCTATTAGGAGACAGCTGAAAATCGCCAGTCAGTTAAACAGTGTTTCCCAACCTTGGCAACTTGGAGATATTTGGACTTCAACTCCCAGAATCCCTCAGCCAGCGAATGCTGGCTGGGGAATTCTGGGAGTTGAAGTCCAAATATCTTCAAGTTGCCAAGGTTGGGAAACACTGAATTAAGACACGACTTAGGGAATGTCATAGAGTCTTCCACAATTTGCTGCCCTCCACATACAGTATATTGGGCTGTTTCACGCAATTCCTCAGCCAGCATGAAATTTGGCCATGCTAAAAATTATTGGAATCGGTGATGCCAAATTACAAAAAAAAACCCACCTGCTCGATTGGAGGCCTGCAAAGCAGCAATAGATTAGTGAATATGAATGCAATGAAAATGCATTCAGGTCAAATTCCTAAATTCAGCTTGTACAATGGCAAGTAGTTGACAAATGGCGGGGTGCTGAAAGTTAGTATCCTCAGACAGACCCACATAAGGCATATTCTGGCCTTTCTTCCTCTCTGTTTGTTTCTCAGGGCTGCTGTTCATTCATGCACCAGAGTTTCTCACACCACAAGTAAAGCAATATCTCCATATGTCGGAAAGTTAAAAGAAATGCTGTCAGTTTTCTTCCGTGAACTTTAATGCTGATCAAAAATGTACTGGGATCTGAATGATATCAAAGGAAAATATTATGTCTTTTATTCTTTTTTCTCTCTTAAGGGAACTAGAAATTCAACTGCAGTTTTTAAATATAAAGGCCATGCAAACAGGTCAGGAACACAATATAATTTGTTCATTTGTTCATTTGCCTGAAATCTCTTGGTTGGTTTTTTCCCCCCATTAATGGTGCTATCAGGTGGTCTACGGAGAGGGGCGGCATACAAATCTAAATAATAATAATAATAATAATAATAATAATAATAATAATAATAAGGTGTGGTTGAAAAAGTGGTCGAAAATGAGCAAGCGAAACTACTGTGGGACTTCCGACTTCAGACTGACCGAATTCTGAAGCATAACACACCAGACATCCTGATTGTGGAGAAAAAGAAAGTATGGATCATCGATATCGCAATCCCAGGAGGCAGCAGAATTGAGGAGAAGCAGCTAGAGAAATTAGTGAAATACGAAGATCTAAAAATCGAGCTGCAACGACTCTGGCATAAGCCAGTGAAAGTGGTCCCAGTGGTACTTGGCACGCTGGGCGCAGTACCAAAGGATCTCAGCGGACATTTGAAAACCATTGGAATTGACAAAATCTCCATCTGTCAATTGCAAAAGGCTGCTTTACTGGGATCGGCAAACATAATTCGCCGCTACATCACGCAGTCCTAGGTTCTTGGGAAGCGCCCGACTGGTGATGAAATACGAAATCCAGCATAGTGATCTCGTTTGCTGTGTTGTACTGACATAATGTGTGGTGTATATTATTATTATTATTATTATTATTATTATTATTATTATTATTATTATTATTTTTAATTGGAATAAAACAGCCCAACTGCACAATGAAAATTTCACTTATAACCACCCTAAATGTAGAATATAGTACCTGGTGTCCAACTGCTTCAGGGTTAAATTGAACAAAAGTTCTCTATCCTCATGAAACTGATAGCAATACAGTATTCCTAGATTTTACTATATGCAAAGGGCAGTCTGCATTTTCTTCCACACAGTTCCCTTCTCCAATCTCCAGATTACCATCTGTGATCTGTCTCAAACGAAGGCCAAAAGTATATATACTGCTCAAAAAAGGGAACACTCAAAGGACACATCCTAGATCTGAATGAATGAAATATTCTCATTGAATATCTTTGTTCTGTACAAAGTTGAATGTGCACAACGTCATGTGAAATTGACTGTCAATCAGTGTTGCTTCCTAAGTGCACAGTTTGATTTCACAGAAGTTTGATTTACTGGGAGTTATATTGTGTTGTTTAAGTGTTCCCTTTATTTTTTGAGAATTCTTACAGATCTGATAATGCACCAGAATCCACTTGCAAAGTTTGTTCCAGATTACATAATTTGCTGCTTCAAGAATGTTGTGGTAAAGGTACATGTCTGAATGTTCCTCTCTAAAAGTAAAAAAATAATGTCACCAAAAATAGCTAGAAGGAACTTTCTCTAACTTGTTAATTCACCATATGCAAGGCGTTTGACTTTTGTTTCTGATATGCAAACAAATCCTTTCACTTTCTGAGGTGATGGAAAGTCTGGGACAATGTTACTCGTCCATTTTGCTGAATATATGAATATTCAGGACTTAGCCCTCAATATGACAAAGTTCTTGCTTAGCCCTGCAGGAATGAGAAAAGTGGCTAGACTAGAAAATAATTCTCTTTATTCTCATGCTGTGTCGGCTTGTGATGTGTATAATTGTAGTTTCACACCAACTCAGGTTCCTATTTGAGTACAAATAGGAGAAACAAAACTGATTTGGACTGGGTTGTATGTATTTTGAGAGAGAAATATAATATCAAGCATATGGGATGGGATTAATGGAGGGTCAGGAGGCATCATTACTGAAGTATACTGAGAGAGAAGATATTGAAGAGAGAAGTTGGACACTGTTGTAGTTTTGTGCCAATAAACAACATTGGATGAGAGCTCCAAAGAAGCTTTGTGCTCTTTATATTCCATGTAGGGAAGTTATCAGAGAATTTGGGGATGGATACACTGTAACCACTTATTGAGGTCAAATATCAGCCACTTCTGTTATTATAAATATATCACTTGGAAAGTTATTCAAATTATTATTCTATAAAACCTTTTCTAATTAAAATCTAGAAGAAAAGCTTCAACCAGATTACCTTTCTCAATAAAAACAATGTTTTTAAAGCATACATTGTTGGCATGGAAAGGCAAGTCTAAACGGGCTGGTATAAATTATTATTATTATTATTATTATTATTATTATTATTATTATTATTATTATTGAAAGTACATTGATACTTAGACATGCATAAGATTTGTAGATCCGTATGAATAGATATGGAATTGTATATCATTACTACATTTGGGTTTTTTAAATCTCATCCTTAAAATAAGGACAGTTTATTCATTTAGGGTAATTTGAATCCAGAAATCTTTTACTGTGATTCAGTTATCAGGAAAAGGGTGGGGAACACTGCAAATACCACATAGCTTTGAACAGGGATATTTTAATATATTCTGCCCTCTGCTTCCACAAACAACTTGAATCACATAATTTGACTATAACAGTGAGGTTCAAATTTATTTATTTGATTTCTATGCCACCCAATTCCAAAGGACTCAGGGCGGCTTACAACAGTATAAATTACAAGTAACAAAACAATAAAAAGAAGTGAATAAAAACAAACTAATTTCTAAAACCCTAGTTAAAACTTGAAAACATTTCAGTTACCTACGTACTAATCATTCATACTGATTCATATACTGTACATGGGCAAGCTAGTGGTTGATTTAGGGCCACCAGGCCTGCCGGCATAGCCAGGTCTTCGTGGCCTTATGAAAAACCAGCAGGGGGGGGCCTTATGGACCTTGGGGGGGAGTTGATTCCATAGAGTCGGTGCAGCAACAGAGAAGGCCCTCCTTCGCAGTCCTGCCAACCTGCATTGTTTAGCTGACGGGACCTGGAGGAGGCCAACTCTGTGTGTTCTAATTCAGTGTTTCCCAACTTTGGCAACTTGAAGATATCTGGACTTCAACTCCCAGAAGTCCCCAGCCAGCATTTGCTGGTTGGGGAATTCTGGGAGTTGAAGTCCAAATATCTTCAAGTTGCCAAGGTTGGGAAACACTGCTCTAATTGGTCTCTGGGAGGTATGTGGCAGGAGACGGTCCCATAAATAATCTGGCCCTGATCCATATAGGGCTTTATGCTGTCTCTAGTCATACATTTCCAGAATGTGAGATCGCTAAACGATTAAATTATTAAGCGAGTTATCATGTGACTGGACCCCGTTTTTATTGCAGTCCTTATGTGAATCACTGTGGTTGTTAAGCAAATCATACAGTCCAGTTTCCCCCATCCACTTTGCTTGTTGGGATCTGAGTGGAAAGGTCACCTAGTCACATGACTGCAGTTGTTCCAACTGTCCTAAATGACCAGTACTGAAATTGCGATCACGTGACTGCAGGGTGGCCCAACAATCATAGTTTTGAGGACGCTCTTCTTTCAGCACCATTGTGATTCCGAACCGTTGTTAAATGAATGGTTGTGAATTGAGAATTTACCTGTAGAGGGTTTACAAAAAACTGCTAGATTACAGCATAGAGAAACAAAAGTATAAAAACCTCATGCACGGAAACCTCTTGCTTGAGTCAGTATTCATGATTTCCTAGCTGCTACCGCTAACAGAAACAATGCTTCTAAATTCAGTAATGTATGTAATGTCCTTTAAAACTCTTGTTCATATGTATGAAAAATGCCCTTTTAAAACAGCTACTTTTTTAAAAAAATTGCCATCACACTTCCCTTTAGTATTATCTTAATATAGCCCCCCCCCCCAAGAAAAAAATTCCAAACACTAAAATGAATACAAATGAATACTGAAAACAATACAAAAAGATTTTTAAGCTAGGCGGATTTATTAACTAAAAGATTCTTCATACCATCTTTGGTCTGGGTCTGCACTTTCCAAAGGAAGATACACCTCACTTTGGGAAAGCCTGTATTAAAACCATGTTTTTGCTATATTTGTTGCCATTGTATTGTATTTAATAAACTCCAAAATCTTTTGCCTATAGCCGGGATGGCGAACCTATGGCACACGTGGCACAGGTGTCGTCCAGGTCAGCTCCACTGGGCATGTCTCCCCCCAGCCAGCTGATTTTCAGGTCTCTGCTGTGAGGGATGGGGTGCATATAGGAGAGGCATATGCATGCGCAGGGATTTGCACGCCTGCAGGGGGGAAGGAGCAGCACGGGAACAGCGTTCCCCCCACACCAAAACAGACCACGAGGGGCTGCAGCACACCCCTCTGGCAGTCAGTTTTTGGTCCCAGGAAGTTTTAAGGAGGCTTACCAGGCCCAAAACAGGCCGGGGGGGGGAGGTGCAGCGTGCATGCATAGGGTGACAGTGAGGGGAGTTGCGTGTCCATGCGCAGGGTGTGCATAGGGGCCACTGCATTATGAATATGGGCATGTGCATGCCCATATTGCTCCGCCTACTTTGGGCACGCAACAGCAAAAAGGTTAGCCATCACTGGCATATACTGTAGTCTATAAAAGCCTGTAGTCAAGGCTATGGTTTTCCCAGTTCCAATGTATGGCCGTGAAAGCTGGACCATAAGGAAGGTTGAGCAACAAAGAATAGAATAGAATAGAACAGAACAGAATTCTTTATTGGCCAAGCGTGATTGGACACACAAGGAATTTGTCTTTGGTGCAGATGCTCTCATTGAACATAAAAGAAAAGATACATTTGTCAAGAAGCATGAGGTACAACACTTAATGATTGTCATAGGGGTCAAATAAGCAATGAAGAAACAATCAATATTAATAAAAATCTTAGGATACAAGCAACAAGTTACAGTTATACAGTCCTAAGTTGGAGGAAAAGGATGATAGGAATGATGAGAAAAACTAGTAGAAATAAAAGTGCAGATTTAGTAAAAAGTCTGACAGTGTTGAGTGAATTATTTGTTTAGCAGAGTGATGGCGTTCGGGAAAAAACTGTTCTTCTGTCTAGTTGTCTTGGTGTGCAGTGTTCTGTAGCAATGTTTTGAGGGTAGGAGTTGAAAAAGTTTGTGTCCAGGATGCGAGGGGTCAGTAAATATTTCCCCTGCCCTCTTTTTGACTTGTGCAGTATACAGGTCCTCAGTGGAAGGCAGGTTGGCAGCAATTGTTTTTTCTGCAGTTCTGATTATTCTGATGTCCGTGTCGGTCTTGTTGGGTTGCAGCAGCAAACCAGGCAGTTATAGAGGTGCAGATGACAGATTCAGTGATTCCTCTGTAGAACTGTATCAGCAGCTCCTTGGGCAGTTTGAGCTTCCTGAGCTGGCGCAGAAAGAACATTCTTTGTTGTGAGAATTGAGAAGAATTTAGGCCTTTGAACTATGGTGCAGGAGAAGACTCCTGCGAATCCCTTGGACTGCAAGATGATCAAACCAGTCAGTCCTAGGGGAGATCAACTCTGACTGCTCTTTAGAAGGCCAGATCCTGAAGATGCAACTCAAATATTTTGGCCACCTAATGAGAAGGAAGGTCTCAGTGGAGAAGGACGTAGTGCTAGGAAAGATTGAGGGCAAAAGAAAAAAGGGAAGGCAGAGAATGAGGTAGCTGGATGGAGGCACTGAAGCAGTCGGGTGAGCTTAAATGGACTCCAGGGGATAGTAGAGGACAGGAAGGCTTGGAGGAATGTTGTCCATGGGGTCCCGATGGGTCGGACACGACTTTGCAGCTAGCAACAAAAAAACTTTTTGTTTTGTTGTTTCTATTTTTCAAAGTGCGTGTATAAAGTGAAAACTGATTTCAATTTCACTTCCTCTCTTTAAAAATAATTTATACAAGAAAAAACAATCTGTTTAGTTCACCCTCGACTTTGTTGCTGTGGTTCACATGCTTCGGAGACACAGTAAGAAACGTTGGGACTACGATTCCCGGTATACCCAGAAAGCACGGCCTTTGAATAAGTATTCTGGGAAATGTAGTTTCAACTATTGGGATAACACCGAGTTCAAGTAAACGAATATTCAAGCACCGGAACACACTTCCTCGATCTGGAGGGTTTAGGCATCAGGAAACTCGGAAGCGCGCAGTAGCCAATCAGATTGCAGAGTTTCAGCAACAAAAAAAAGCCGCAAGAACTTTTGCCTCCACCTATCAATTTTTACACCCGGGAGAGCCCCCCAGCCAATCAAAAATGAGCCCCTGCTCATTTCCGCCAATTACAAACGAGATTTGCATTTGTTGACGAATTAAGGAACGGTAATTATATTCTTTTAGCCCTATCGGAACGAAGCCTGCCGCTAAGCGTGATGGAAAAGCTCCCGCCCCCCACATTCGGTCAACGGTGGAGCGAGGAGGAGGAGAAGAAATAAAAAGGCAGAGTAACAAAATTAACTGACAGCGATGCTGACTATTCAGGGGAAACATTCCCGTCCCTCCCGGCCCATGAATGTTTTAAATCAGGCGCCGCTCAACCATTAAAAGAAAGGGATGGTTGCTAAGGCCTGCCCGGGGACCGCCTCAGCTGTCGCTAAGGGGCGTGGAAACGGAAGTCGAGCTCGCCGGGGTCAGAGGCCGGCTGTGTTGATGTTGACACTAGGCCGGGCCCATAGATGGGCCGTAGTAGACGCCGCTGTCAGGAGAACGCAAGGGGCCCGGAAGCTGTAGTGGGGGGGGAGGCCCCTTTTTCAGCCAAACTCAGGACGGCCGCTTGCCTTTCGGGCCGCCTTCCGGGCATTGAATGCTGCGCTTCCTTCCGCCTCCCCTGTTGAGCCGAGCCGAGCCGCCGTGGGACGGCCATACGCTGTGCTCGAGCCTGTCATCCGGGCACTTCCTCCCACCTTCTCTCTCTGTCGTCCCTTTCGACTCCTCGCCCCCCCCCCCCCACGTCGCCCTTGCTTCCCTCTCTCTCTTTCCCCCACCCACCCACCCATCCCCGAGCCCTCCGCATCCGGGTAACCTGCCCGTGGCTTAGCCCTCCTCATCCGGGCACCCGGCGGCGGTCGGCCCTCGGTGCGCGGCGGTCTTGGTCTGGCCGCCGCCGCTGCTTCCTCGACACGCGGGTCCTCCTTGCGCGAGGCTCCTGCGCAGGGGTCTCTCCTCCCTCGGTCCTCCTCCCCCTTCCCTCCCTGCTTTGGCCATGACGATCCTGCCCAAGAAGAAGGCCTGCCCGGCTGCCGGAGACGGGGATAGAGACCAGCCCGGCTCGCGAGGAGGAGGCCCCGGCGGCCCAGGAGGGCCAGGCGGCGTCGGCGGCCCTGATGCCCGAGGCTGCCCCGGCTCCGATACCCACCCGCGCGGCGTCGGAGGAGGCGTCGGCCCGGGGGATCCGCATTCCGGGCGCGGCGGGGCCCGTCCCCGAGCTTCGCCGCCTCCCCCGCCGCCGCGCTGGGGGCTGCCCCCCGCCGCCGGGTCCCCTCCGCCGCCCAATCCCGGCGTTGGAGCCGGGGGCGACGGGCCCGGCCTCGGCCTACTCGACCCCGGTGCGGCCGAAGCGCGGGGCGGAGTAGGCGGCGGCTGCTGCTCCGGGCCCGGCCACAGCAAACGGCGGCGGCAGGGGGGGCCCGGCGGCGGGGCGGCGGGGCCTGGGGGAGGAGGAGGGGGAGGCAACAGTCCCGAGCAGGATGAGGTCGGCGCCGGCTACAACAGCGAAGACGAGTACGAGACGGCGGCGGCCCGCATCGAGAGCATGGACCCGGCCACCGTAGAACAGGTACCCCTCTAGCGAAAGGACCCGGAGATCGGGAAGGGAGGAGGCCTCTGGACGGGCGTCCGATGTGGTAACCAAAGGAAGAGTTGCTAAGACAATAATGGGTTATTTAACACCCCCCCCCCCCAAAAAAAAATACATTAGAAATGGTCAGCCGAGAACTGGCTGAAAAGCAAACCCGCTGCCCTACCAAATTGTTCCCCCCCTTCGGCCCCCCCCCACCATATTCTCAATAAGTTTAACCCATGGGTGCGACTTTCCTGACCCATCTGCGACTGTGTATGAACTGGTTACTATGCCTTCTTTTCTATTGGGGGGTGGGGTGGAGTTGTGCCAGCTTTAATTTTTTTAGTTGGCTCCCCCTGGCAAATAATGTGTGCAAATTGAGTGCATTGGTGTATTAACAAAAAAAATTGCTTATAAATTGTCAGGATTGCATCAGGAAGAAATAATCTTGTCCATATCTTTGGGTGTAGTAGGCATTTGCCATTTTTATTTAAGAAAGAGTTGTTAGTTCCAAAGGGGATTTATTTCTGTATTTATTTAATTTATATGCTGCCCAACTCCTGAAGGACTCTGGGCGGCACACAGCATCTAAAAAGACAATAGAAAAACAATTTAAAAAACAATAAAATCATACAATCTTCTTGTGATCTGGAGATGTATCATATGATCAACAGCCCCAGGCCTGCTGGTAGAGCCAGATCTTTAAGGCTTTCCGGAAGGGCCAGTAGGGTGGGAGAAGTACAGATCTTGGGAGATAATTGGTTCCAGAGAGCTGGTGCCACCATAGAGAAGTCCCCCCCCCGGTCCCACCAGCCAACACTGCTTAGCGGACAGAGAAGACCAATCCTGTGGGCTCTAATTGGTCGCTGGGAGCTATGCGGCAGAAGACCGTCCCGAAGGTATATCCGGAGGGGGGGCTATTGTAGTAAGGTATTATTGTATACTATACAGTAATTGAGGATGTGGATAGGAAAGTGAACCTCTTCTGCTAAATTTGCTTAGCTGATAGTGACCATGATTTTGGTGATTGTGGAATATGAAGTTATACTAATACCAGATTACCTACAGGCAGTGAAGGGCTGCCAAAAATTTTACTACCACACTGTGGGGCGTGGCTTATGCAGGATGCCCTGCATTTTCTTTTAACATCTTTCTGTGCAAATTGGGTGCTCTGGGGTGGAGCTCCATTTTCACTACCCCACTGCCGTCTCCCCCACCCCCCATCCAGGCAGCAGCACACCCCTATGGAACGGCCTTCTGCTGCATGATTCCCAGCATCTGGTTAGGTCCCACAGAGTCGGCCTTCTCCAGGTCCCCGTCAACTAGACAATGTCGCTTGGCAGGGCCTAGGGGAAGAGCCTTCTCTGTGGGGGCCCTAGCCCTCTGGAATCAGCTCCTCATGGAGATTCATACTGCCCCAACCCTCCTTGCCTTTTGTAAGAATTTGAAAACTTATTTATGCCGCCAGACTTGGGGCCATTAGACCCCAGCCTCTAGCCACTAAATGCTTAGTATGCTTGGTTTGTATTTGAATAAATGACTTTTGATATTTAGCTTTTTATAATGTCTTAAATTAACTATTGGATCCAATTAACAATTGGATCCAATTGTATTTTGTACACTGTTTTAATGTTGATATGTTGTGAGCCGCCCCGAGTCCACTGAGAGGGGCAGCATACAAATCCAATAAATAAATATTAAATAAATAAATGTGGGGCAAAGGAGAATGAGGATACTGATGAGAGGATAAAAAGATCCTCTGGGTTCAAATATGTGAAGAAGAAGTGGAAGGCAGTTCACTGGAGTGCTATGTTTTGTTTGGGAATAAAAGGTAAACATTCAGTCTCCATATGAGGAGAAAACTGTCTTCCACAGATTCCAGTTTGTTTTTACATAGCAGCAATAATGATATTGTATCTCTGGTTCCTGTTTTGCCTGCCAAAATACTTTTTTTGCCTGAACTTTCATGCAGTAGATTCAATTCACTTATTTTGGTAGTTTCACTTTTTTCTCTACCAAGTTGGTTAGGCTAATTGATTGATGGTTAACTTTTATTTCGTATGTAATCACAATCAGGATAGCACATCAATTGATTATACCTGCCGAGGGTTAAAAAAATTTTTTTTTAACATTAGGTGTGGGCAAAAAAGGCACAAGAGCTCCATCATAATCAGAAAAAAAGCTGGTTTGTTTTAGGTTGAGAAAGTATAGTGGTAGAAGTCAGTGAAAATATTTTTTTTTCTGCCAATTTGGAGGAGTTGCAGATATAGATCTCCATGCTTGATTATTACTGATTATGATTATAGTTATATATTTGGCAATTGCCTAACAATGTGTGGGATATCTGTACAAGAAAGAGTTTGCCTATTGTGCATTGGAGAGACTGAGGAAAAGTATTATGGAAGAAATACTAATAATTGGCGGTTACAAGTCCAACAAGCATACTATTCAGAAGTTAGGTTCCAGCATTTATATGCATCTACTGTATGTGTGGCTATATAATATTGATTAGGTTTCACGAATGTTTCACTATGAAACCCAGAACGTTTGTTTTTAAATAAGCCGTTTTTCAAAATTGGACAATGGGAGTTTTTTCAAGTGGAAATATTTAATTGAATTTAAAAGGTAATGTGTGATTAGTAAGCTTTGAGCCCTTCCGTTTTAGGAATAAACAGACTTCTTTTTGATCCATCAATTGCCCCTATGACAGAGATGGTGAACCTTTTTCTTCTTGCGGGCTAAAAATGGGAGTGTGTGTGTGTTAGTCAACACATGCATACATGCCCAGGTTGGGCCCTTTTTTCACCCTCAGGTTTCAGAGTGCAAAATATGGCTCAACGGGCAAACAGGAAGTTTGGAAAAACAGACTTCCGGTTTGCCTGTTGGGCCGTTTTGTGCACTCTGGGGGATTCAGGGAAGCCTCTTGAAGACTGGGGAGGGCAAAAATGGCCTTCTCCAAGGCTGAAAATCAGCTGACCAGTGCCCTGACAGGGCAGCGACTCACGTGCCCTCAGCTCTGGCTCCGTGAGTCACAGCTTCGCCATCATGGCCCTATGGTGTTCTCAATAGGGCCATTGTTAAGCATGTGTCAGACTTCCCAGGTAAACCAGACACATGAGTTGAGCTAATTCTGCTTTATTGTAAGGTTACATTAACAGAATCTTGCAGGTCTGAAAATATAAATCTCCTGCTGTCTCCTTTGCAGTCTGAGAAGAGGTTAGGGAGGGTCCCTTCTAAGCCTATTTCTCTACTCCTTTTGCAGCTATCTGCTATGCCCTCTCTTATCTGATCATTTCCTAGGCAGCATCTCCTCATTTGTACTCCACTCAAGATGTTTCTTACATAACATTTCAGCATGCTTAAGTTTTAACTTTCTTTATAGTATACTGTCATTTCTTGACAGTATGACAGTATGTTTGATCCTTCTTAGTTCAGTTGCTATAAGATAGGTTTTATGGAACATGTGGAAGAAGTATTGTATTTGTCATTCAAAACCTTGGCTTGAAGAAACTAGAAAACTGTTGAAATTCTGAAATACAAGTGAGTTCTCTTCGTTCTAACATACAAGTCGGAAGCTAATTTGAGTTAGGCATTACCTGAGTGGCTATAGAGCAAATTTATTCATGTTTTTAGCTTTAAAATATTGTGCTTTCCTTGCCTTTAAATCTGCTGTAGGATGACTCCATATTGTATTGGATTATAGGCATTGTTTTAGTAAAATTAAACCATTCAAAGCTATTTCAGCTAAAGAGATAAGTGATGATAATGTGCAAAAAATAGCTGGAATATTCTGCACTATCAACCTAGCCTTCTTTAGAATGGATACAAAATCTGGATGTCAAATGGTTGAAGCAGAGCACTTGGCTTGGAATTTAACTTAAGGTTCTGGCAGATGCAGCAATTTAAATACATTAAAAAGCCAAATTCCCTCAACATAGAAAAAGAAGGCAAAGCAGCTGTTTTAAACTGTAGCACTGTGAGTTTGTGTCCAGCATTTGAGGGAAAACCTATTAAATGCAACAATTAGACAACAAAGCAAGTTGCTTTGGAAAATCGCCAAGCATTGTGAACTGAAAAAGCCCATTAAATGTTTATATTGATGTATCTAAAAGTTTGGGGCAAGTTAATTTGTCTATAATCACAAACCATCAAATCAAAAAGCTCTTAGTTCACTTAAAGGCTTCTGAATTGCAGTGCAATTCAATTAAGTTTTGAGACAGGCCAGCTTGATACCCTGTTTGTAAGTCTGTGGTACTAATGTGCCAGATCCTAATTGGTGTACTATATTCTGTTAAAATGCACATGACTGTCAACAATAATTATGAGGAGTAATACAGTCTGGGGCATGCGAGCAATGTGTTTTAGGGTTAGGCTAGGCAGTTTGCCCTTCTAAAAAAAGGAGGGGGGCTATATTTTGTTAGAATTCATATTTGTCTATGTTACTTGTTGTCATCCACTATTTGGGTCTTCCTCTTTTGGTGAAAAAAATGCTTGTGACTATGAGGTTGTTTCAGAGGTTTAGAAAGTTGTAACATCATACCTGTTCCACTAAAGTGGAACATTAACATTTGGCAATTACAGTGGTACCTCTACTTATGAACTTAATTTGTTCTGTGACCAGGTTCTTAAGTAGAAAAGTTTGTAAGAAGCAATTTTTCCCATAGGAATCAATATAAAAGCAAATAATGTGTGCGATTGGGGAAACCTCAGGGAGGGTGGAGGCCCTGTTTCCTTCCAGGAGATTCTTAGAGAGGCCCCACAGAGGCTTCTCCCTGCCTTTTCCGGCTCTATTTCCTCCCAGGAGATTCCTAGAGAGGCCCCACGGAGGCTTCTCTCCGCCTTTTCTGGCCCTGTATCTTCTCAGGAGATTCCTAGAGAGGGCCCACAGAGGCTTCTCCCTGCCTTTTCCAGTTACAGTTTTGGAGGCTCAGGTTTGTAAGTGGAAAATGGTTCTTGAGAAGAGGCAAAAAAATCTTGAACAACCGGTTCTTATCTAGAAAAGTTTGTTAGTAGAGACGTTCTTAAGTAGAGGTACCACTGTATACAGTACTATTTAATAACTAGACTCTGCAGTTGGAGGGGGGGATTAGTCCAGCAACTTCCCTAGGAATAAGAGATCCAAGTTGTAAGCCAGCTAGAATGTTACCCTAGTATTTTAACATAGGACCAGAAATTATGTTAATAAAGCAACAGTTATTATGGAGCTCATGAACGAAGACCTACATAATACAAGTTATTTACTCTGAAGTGTCCTACTATTGTTGAATACTTTTTATAGTAGATATGACCCTTAATTGTATATGCTGATCTCTGTATATCTGCTTGCTTGTTCATCAAAAATGAATTAGCAAGTCTGAAGAGAAATGTAGATGAATTTTTGCCTTCATCTTTCTATAGTTTTACAGAGAGTATCCACTCCTGTAATATGTCCTTACTTGGTCTCTTCTACGCATAATTCTGCGCTTGCGTGGATCTAAAACGTCTTCATCCGAATCAATGGAAGATAAGGGAGATTGACTGCCTGGGCTGTGTGCCAAGCCCCCTCTGCCGAGTCACTCCCACTTCTTCTTCGTCCGAGGAAACTAAACTCTGAACTGACTCTGTCGGCAATGACACAGGCCTGTGACATGTTGAAGTTTCCCCTGCATCCACCTCCACATTCCCTGGGGCAGAAGCTGGGCCAGAGCCAACCACAACACTACCTAAGCATCTACGTTTGTTGGATTGTTACTCCCATCACCTTCATTCAATATATCGGTCAAGGATTATGTGAGAATACAGTTAGAGGGGCCCATATGGAGTAAACTGAATGTAGTTTTTGCTTTTCATTTTATTTGGCCGAGGGCGTGTGTCTTGAAATCAGTATTGATTCTGGTGACTGCTTGGAAAACCTCTGCAGTTTTCTTGGCAAGATTTCAGAAATGGTTTGCCATTGCCTCATTCCTGGGGCTAAGAGAGAGTGACAGGCAAAAAATCACCCATCTGATTTTGTGCCTAAGGCAGGACTAGAACTAATGGTCTGGTTTTTACCTTGATGTTTAACCACTGCACCAAAGTGGGTCTCTCTAATTTTTGCTTAGGTCAACACTGCAACATGTGCTACTAAGTAGCTCAGTGGGCTCTGACTAAATGAAGATGGATTCCATATGTGCATGGTTCCATTTAAGAATTAAGATTTGCACAGAAAAGGAGTTTGTACTATTTAGATACAGATAATTCTCAATATAAGACCACAGTTGTTGTAAGTCATTGTGATTGCAAATCCTTGCGATCATATGATCAGACTTGATGTTATAACCACTTTTACCATGGTCATAAATCAAGTTACTGTGATTATAAGTGTGAATCCAGCTTAATGAAAGGTGTGCTTTGCTGAAAATTGAACAAAAAATGTTACAAATCATGCTTACATCACTGTAGGACATTACAACCAGTTATAAATGTGAGCTAGTTGTGAAATGGCCAGATTGTGATCATGTGACTTGGGGGTGGGTAAGGTGAAAGTTGTAAACTTGAATTTAGATCATAAATAATTTTCTTCAGAGGCTATTGTTAATTTGAACTGCCATTAAGCAAAATGGGCATAAGTTTAGGGCTACCTATAAAAAACTATGTAATGCTTCATCATAATCACAGATAAATTAGGACTCGAGCAAGGATTGCATCTTATTCCAAGAACATTTGGCATGCAACATGTCATTGAAACATTTAAGTGTTGCTAAGATTTTGCATGGTTATAATTTGGAATAAATGAAAACTGGGCCTTGTCCTTCTCCGAGTTAAAGATATAAGGAAAGGAAGATGTTCATTTTCATATTTTGCAAAATGGCTAGGCAGATTATACTGTGTGTGTGCAATTTTTCAGCATGATTTTTGATAGGAGTCTTACACATTTCTTATGAATGATTGAAGATCACTTGCAATTTTGATGTATATAACCAGATTGGCTGTACTCATGATTTCAGCTGGTTTCCTTTGTGCTAAACACCCCCCCCCCCAATGCACTTACTAACTCTAATTTCATCCCTCAATATATTTATATATTTGTTTCCTAACCTCAGTTTGGAAGTGAATTGGTAGATAAAAGACAATGAGGGTGGAAAAATAAATGATTTTTAAACAATTGACGTGATACCTATGTGGCTTTTGTATTGAACTGAAAGAAGATGAACAAGACTGTTACCGTTGCATAGTTGAGAGACTGAGAATGACTGTTTCCTCATCCTGTAAACTAGTGATGACTTGTTCGTGTTGCGTTAGGATGGAGAATACAACTGTACCCTGTGTGATGAAATTTGAAATAAAGAAATATTCCCTGCAAAGTCACAAACTATATAAAGAAAAGTCTTCTTTCTCTTCGTGCCTGTTCACTTCAAAGCACCAAAGGTTTATCTTTCTTTTTACATATCCCAAAGAGGAGTTACATAACCTTATCTATTTTGGCACTATCTCCTAGTTATATATAAAAAGGAATTTCTTGCAGATGTTAAGTGGGCAGCAAAGTGAAGGATAATGGAGTTTTCTTTTTTGTGCTTAGCGCAGAAATATAGCGAGTTGCTACATGAGAAGCAGAATATTCCATGTCTTTTTTATTGATCTATAGCAGTGTTTCTGATCCTTTTTTCTTCAGGGGAACCCTTTGGTGTCATCAGATTTCTGGCGGAACTTGTACCGTGTACCGGTACTGTTTAAAGGCAAGCCCCCAATTTTTTTCGATCTAAAAATGTTTGTAGGTGAGGTTTTTTCTGCCATCAATCTTCTGTTTCTATGCATCCCTGAAAAAGGGCCTTCTCAGTGGTGGCCCCTTTATGGAACATCACCACCCCAGGAATACAATTCCCCCTCACCTTGTTGTTTTTCCAAAAGGCCCTTAAGACATGATTTTGTGTGGAAATATAGAAGATTGAGGGCAGAAAAAGACCTCATGGTCCATCTAGTCTGCCCAGTTATTTCCTGTATTTTATGTTGTATTTTTTAAAATGTTTTAAACCACCCAGAGTCACTGGGATTTGGGCAGACATATCAGCATGGGCACAATCTGAGGTTAGTTGGGGGAAAGATCAGAAGCAATGCTGTCGAAGGCAGAGCTGCTGCCACTGCAGCAAACAGCGGTCAGAAGCCAAAGCTGAATCACGGCGAAAAGGCGGCCGAGGGCTTCTTGGTGCACTTCTGAAAGCTTCCTTAGAACTACACTTCCCAGGATGCTGCACGCAGGGGAGGGGTGTTAGGCCGCTGGCGTCCATAATGAGTGGGCGGGGCTGCGACTTTGACACAGTCCCCAAATAAGTGTTCTGGGAGGAGGAGGAGGCAAAAGCAGAGCAAGGTGGAGGTGGCAGCGACAGCTGCTGCTTCTGGTCGGTTTTTTCCCCCCCTCATTAAGTCGCGGAACTCCTGGCTGGCCCTCGCGGAACCCTTGTGTTTCGCGTAACCCCGGTTGAAAAACACTGATCTATAGGGAATAGCGAGTCTGCAGAATGGTGAATTTTGTGGAGTATCAAGTCTGGATGTGTTGTTGACCTGTCTTGGAAGTTTCCATAGCCTGGGTCAACCTTCTGGGTCTCTGGATCACAATAACCATAACTCCCTAGCTCTTCTACCTATTGTTGAGAAGTTTGGAAATTAGAGTCATCATGTATGTGATATAATCAGGCTACAGTGTGTACCCATTTCTTAACAATAATTACAGTGGAATTTTCTTTTTATATTTCTCCTCTCAGCATTTTAATGTGCTAGACTGCTTAGAAATGTTTCTAACGAACTACGGCATTTTTCGGAGTATAAGACGCACCTAGATTTTAGAGGTGGAAAACAAGGGGAAAAGTATTCTGAACCAAATGTTTTAGTAATATATTATTTATTAAAATACCAGTGTAGCAGAATACTTTTTACAACCATGTACACTTTTTACAAACCTCAAGACTTGTGGACTTCAACTCCCAGAATTCTTCCTCGGGTCTTTGGAGAGGAGTGGCATACAAATCTAATAAATTATTATTATTATTATTATTATTATCCTTAACCTCTAACCCAGGAGTCTTCAAACTTCGCAGCTTTAACACTAGTAGACTTTAACTTCCAGTTATGCTAGATGGAGTAATTAGAAGGCAAAAACACACCCTCTTTTTTTTGTTAAAAATGGGCTGTTTTCTGCTTGTTTTTGCCCAAAAATGAGGTGGGCAAAGGGTCTGGGAAGCCTGCCGGGAGCTCCTGGGTGCTGGCAAAAATGTCCCAATTTTTGTGAAAAATCGGCTGTTTTTCCTTCATTTTTTCACACAAATGGGGGCAGTTTTGCCTTCCCCCCAGTCCCCAGGAGCTCTCTGCAGGCTTTCCAGACCCTCTGCCCACCCCACTTTTGTGAAAAACGGGCCCATTTTTTGCAAAAATGGGGTGCAGGGGCAGGGCTTTGGGACAGCAAAAATGATTGTTTTCAGTGTATAAGACGCACTGACATTTCTACCCTCTTTTAGGAGGGAAAAAGGTGCTTCTTATACTCAAAAAATATGGTAATCGGAATAAGCATCATAGTGTTCCTGCCTTACCCAGTGAAAAGTATACAGTACCTTCTTTTAAAGCCTGTTATATCTAAATGGTCACATTATGTTGTTACCTGCTAATATGGGTGGTCCTCAAGTTACAGCCACCAAAACTGAACCCAAAATTTATGTTGTCAAATGAGAAATTTGTTGTGAGTTTTATCCCATTTTACGACTTTTCTTTCCCCATTTTTTTACGGGAATCACTGCATTTGTTAAATTAGTAACGCTGTTGTTAAATGAATCTGGCTTCCCCATTGACTTTGCTTGGCAGAAGGTCACAAAGGGGGATCACCTGACCCTGGGACACTGTAGCCGTCATAAGTATGTCAAGGCTCCGAATGTAAATCACATGATCATGGGCTGCTGCAATGGTCATAGATCTGAAAATGGTCCTATAAGTCAGTGCCATCTTAACTTTGAACTGCCACACTGAATGTACTGTGGTAAGTGGATGACTACCTGTAGTAGAATTCAATAGAGATCTTCATGCGTAGAAGTCTAAAGAATCTTCACAGGATAATTTTAAAGAACAATAAAATTTGTTTCTCCCCCCCCTCATTTTTTCCTCTTCAGTGATAAAGCCTGCTTAATTGGCAGGAAAGCCATAGAGTCATAAACATCTGGAGAACACTATGGTAGATGGAGAAGCCAGCTCTGTTTTCTCTTTGCTAAGTATTAATTGATGGTGAGAATCCCAGTTTGAAAAGTAGTCAAAGAAGGAAGTTTTGCACCAAAACATAGCACTTGAAGCATCCATAGTCCCGTCCCCACCAACCAGGGTATACAGTATTCCTTTTTGTTCATTGTTGATCTTTGTCTCCAAAGGTACACAATTGGAGTAGACCTAAACTTCTAGTAACAAAACAAATATGAATTTGGAAGATTTTGTTTTCAATCTAGCTTCAGGTATGAAGCTTTTAAGATATTGTTTTGAGCAGTCAGTGTTGCTTTTTAAAAACCAGGATTCATTAATTAGAAGTCTACTTTATGTTCTTGTAATTCTTGTAGCAAACCCCCCCCCCCCCCCCAATTTATGTTGGAGTAGAGATTGTTTTTTAGTCTTCGGGAAAATCATTTCATGACTGTTTACAAGATTATAAAGCCAGAATTAAAAGGAAAATAAACACCAATAGAGGTTTCCAGAGGAACTATCACCTAGTCCTCCTTATGTCCCTAATCCAGTGCCCTGACTCTGCAAATATTCTGTTTCCCTAATCTGTTCAAATTAAATACTACTGGAGCTGATAGAGAATGATGAAAAGGTAGAACTGCTAACAAAGGGGATTTAAAAAAATCCTGATGATTTAAAAATTTAGCTCTTGCTGTTGCCAGTAGATGGCAGTGGAACTCTTTGAGCCAAAGACAAAAGTCTCAAAGAATTTGGAGTAGCATTCTTCTGAATTGCTATTAATTTCCCCCCCAAATTACTTGTGTACCATCAAGTTGGGGTCAACTTTTAATGACTACAGTTTTTAATAGATTACTGGAAGACAGTATGCAGTGGGGTCATTAAGTGATCACTTCTTGAACAAACTACCCATTCAATATAGATATCTATCGCGGGAGTTATGTTCCAGACCTTGCCGCGATAGGTGAAATCCGCGATGGGGAATTTATCCTCCTTCCCACCAGCTCCGGATGCCTGGAGGCGAGCAACGGCCGGCTAACCTTTTCCCCCCACTACTACTTACTCTGTTCTTTGCAGCAGTTCGGCCAAATGTTGTGTTTTTTGCCTTGCCCCGGCTGTAAAGTCCCTGGTGAGCTGCCCCGGCTGTTTCTTTTTTTCTCTCTCTCTCTCTTCCGCCCTCGAGCACTTCCTCTTCCGCCCTCGAGCCCAGTCTGGAAATCGCCGCCGCGTCGCGTTCCTTTCTTTTTTTTCCTTTCGGCACTGGCGAGGGGGATTGAACGAGGGGACGGGCCTCCGCCGGAGCTCAGTCCCCACCCCGCTCATCATTTGGGAGTCCCACTGGGGGATTCTAGTGCTTGTTTGTGTGGTAAAATCATTCAAATGAAGCTGACTTCAAAACCCGCGATGAAGTGAAGCCGCGGCAGGTGAAGCGCGATATAGCGAGGGACTACTGTACATCTCAATTAGTACAATTAATGAATCCCACAAAATGGGTCTGCAGAGAATGGCGGCATAGAAATCCAACCAAATAAAATAAAATGGTTGCATCATTCAAATTTACAGTATTCAAAGTGATATTTCTATGAAAAATAGGATAATTGGCACCAGCATGAACCACAAATATTTACATATTAATTAAACACTGTAAAAGAGGTTAAACCTATACGCAAAGGTAAACATGTGTTGGTAATGACCTATAAAGCCCTACATGGCATCAGGCCAGATTACTTGCAGGATCGCCTTCTGCCGTATGAGTCCCAACGACCGATTAGGTCCCAAAGAGTTGGCCTTCTCCAGGTCCCATCAGCCAGACAATGTCGCTTGGCGGGGCCTAGGGGAAGAGCCTTCTCTGTGGGGGGCCCAGCCCACTGGAATCAGCTCCCCCTGGAGATTCACACTGCCCCCAACCTCCTTGTCTTAAGACTCACCTATGTCACCAGGCTTGGGGCAATTAGGTCTCAGCCCCCTGGCCAATAAAATGAGAGATATGTTGTCTGATTGAACTGGTATGATTGTTTTGAAAGATTGGATTTTCAGATTGTAATTTTAAATTTAATTAGATTTGCCATTGTACTGTATTGTTATATTATATGCTGTTAGCCGCCCTGAGTCCTCGGAGAAGGGCGGCATACAAATCTAATTAATAAATAAAGTACATATGCCATCTCCTGTATTCTGCAGGTGCATTAAACACAAGTTGCTATCACTCCATAATTTGCATTACAGTAGTCCCTCACCTATCGCTGGTGTTACGTTCCAGACCTGGCCGCGATAGGTGAAATCCGCGATGGGGAATTTATCGACTGATAGTACCTATTTAAGTATTTATATTGTAATTGTTTGGTAAGTTTTCATTGTTTTAAGTGTTTATAAACCCTTCCCACACAGTATTTATTTTAGATACAGTATTTAAATACAGTATTTACAATTTTATATTTATTTATTTATTTATTTTTAAAAACCTGCCGATCGAGTTCGGCGGGCTGTTTAAATCTGCCGATCAACTTCCTCAGAAACCCGCGATGAAGTGAAGCCGCAGTAGGTGAAGCGCGGTATAGCGAGGGACTACTGTAAATCAAGTATTGCGCTGTTCAAACTCACACTAATTGCAACTTACCTGTATGCTTAAAGCAATGATGCCATATGAAATTGTGGAATTTACTTCAAAAATAACTGAATGTGTTTGTTTAGGAGAGAACAAAGGATCATTTAATTAGAATGTGAAGAATGCTTTTGTTTTATTTTTTCCTTTTGAAAAAAGCAAATTGCTAATCTTCCTACAGGTTGCAGAGCGGGATATAGGGATGGGAGAATGCAAAAAATACAAATACAGGCATGATTTAAGTGCTGTTCTTAAAGCTCTGGGTATTTGCAAAAAATATGGGAGTTGTACCAAAATGAACTTGTAATCATGAAGTCTCTGGAGAGGTGCCTTGTCCTGTACAACTTCCTTAGCTGCTATCTTCCTGCTTCATTACCTCTCGCAAGCAGGAAAGGTGAAGAGCTTTAATCTGACTTTTGAATATGGGAATTGTGCTTCCTGGGTTCAGTCTAAGAAGTTGGGGCTGGCCTGTCAAGCCTTAAATGGCTTAGGATCAATAAAGGGATTACTGTATTTCCACTGTTGCAAACCTGACAATCTGTCCAGATTCCTAGGAAGAATCCCATGCTGTCAACAATCCATCCCCCTGGCACACATAGGACAAGAGCCTTTTCCTCTATTATTGCTCCCAGAAAAAGGAGCACTTCTTTAGGAATTGTGTTTGGCCCCTAAATCTCTTGGATTTTTTTTTTTAAAGAAAGTCCCTGAAGACATTTCCAATCAGGTTTTTAATTAATTGGATGCAATGCAAATGTTACTGTTAATTTATGTTTTATACTGTTTCAATTTAAAAAAAACTGTTAGCTGCCTTACATATTTACAAGTTAAAAAGGCAAAAAAATAAATAAATAAAAAGGCAAAGTATAAAACCGATATATGAATAAAGTTGTGCATGTTTCAATTTGTGCCCATCATGTATAATTCTGTTGTTGGTTACAGCACCATTTGGAATTAAATGGGGAGGGGGAGAAGGAAGCATTAAGCCAGGGTTGTAATGATTGCTGCTTGGGGTGAGCAACAGAGTGGCTTATTGCGTGTGGGTAATCTTTCTTTTCCAGCCTGGCCCCTCTTTTTTTTAAGTACTATTAAGTAATCATGGGTAGAACAGGAGAGAAAGTTGGTTATGTTGCCCTCCCTGATTTGTGGGATGGGGATGCTGTCTAACTTGCTGACATCTGCCCCTCCTGTCACCAGCAGGAACACAGGTTCGAGAAGGCGCTGAGAGAGAAGAAAGGGTTCATCATAAAACAGATGAAGGAAGATGGGGCCTGCTTGTTCCGGGCTGTGGGTAAGTCCTGCCTGCTGATGGGATCTACCTTAGAGAGGTTGGACAGCAGGCAGCACTCAAGCTGAAATGAATCTCCTCCCTCTGTTTTTAAAATCACATATAGCCTCAGGTCAAATATTTACATTGTGTTAGTTACAATAGATTTCATCATTAAAAGGATGACTTACATTTAACATTCAACAACAACTTATATTGCAGCTGGGTTTTCAAAAATTCAAATGTCCAAATACCCTATTAAAAATAGGATCCAATTGCTGGCACATTGGAAGTAAGGCAATAGTTTTGATCTTTTTTGTCTACTCTGTTGCTGCCCCCTTTTCACTTTTAACCTCATCGATTCCTTTTCATTTGGTCCCTAATGCAATTTACTTAATTTGGTACTCAGATTGAGTTGAAAGTAACCTTTTAACCTGAGCCAAAGATCTAATATTGGGATGGGATGGAATCAGACTTCCAGTATTTTTTTCTGAGCAGGAAATGTTAGTAGCTTTTAACTTTTGCTGAAGAAAAACAATCCACATATACTTGATTATTTTATTAGCTAAAAACTGTTCTGGAATTCTATACCTGTTGTTGGTTATCTGATTGATATTTGTGGAAGAATCTGTTGCCATGTATATGCCAGGAATGGAAAGCCTCTTTACCACTAGATCTTTTCTTTCCCTCAAAACGGAGAACCCTCTTCAATTGGGAATGCCTCCTCCTGCCTTATAAGTGAGGAAATAGGAATATAGGCAAAGCAGAGTTGTTGCTTAAAGACACCACTTCTACTCACTGGTGGGTAACCTATGGGATTGCAAACTGGAAATAATTTTTTTTCTGGCCATTTCACAGGTTTAAGGAGCAAATAAATGTCAGTTGGTCCATTATCTTGATATTTGTATTGATTTAGTACATCCAACCTTCTCCCGCCCATGATTCTCAGACTTGGGTATATCCCATTGCTTGGACTCTCACAGCAGCACATAGGAGAACTGCCGTTGACTTACCTGAACAGTCTTCTCTATGCGCTGTGTAAGAATCCAAACCCGCCTGAGCTGTTACGGCCCAGGACTGGATTGAACTTACTTACACGTCCTCCTTGATCTTCTTCGTTTTGAAACTGGTGGGCTTCTCCAGTGGTCCACGGAGGGCATGTTTCAATTATGGTAATCAACTTAGTTCCCAATCACTTGCCGAGATTTAACCCATTGCTTGGACTCTCACAGCAGGTAAGACAATGGCAGTTCTGAATGGATACTTTCTTAAGGCCAAATGTTGAATAGTGAAGCAAAGTTTGCTGGGAGGAAAAGGGGATATAGAGGTCAGAAGGAAGAAAGTATGATTATGAGATAACTCCGTTTGTACCTACTGGCGATACATGGCTTTGAGTATATCAATGTGGATGATTGAAATCTGGATGATAGTTTTCTATGAAAATGGGGTTTTTATAATTTTTTAAATATTAGATTTCTACACGCTTTGTACTTTGTATTTGTTCCTGCTGTAAGCTGTCCTGAGTCTGTCGAGAAAGCCACCATAGAAATCTAATAAGTAAAGTAAGTAAATATTTCCTGCAGAAAAAGTTTGCGCTTTGGCTGGAAATAAAATCTCATCTCTAACTCTGTTTCCATTGGCAGAGTTTTATTTATTCATTTGTGGACTGTTGTGGAATCCTACATGTATGTGTGATAGTATTCTTTTCCAAATAATTGTTGTAAATTCCATAGGCAAACAAAAAAGAAGAGCTTAGAGGAAAAGAGTAAGAATAAGATTGAAAAGACTGTGTTGATTTTCAGTTCCATGGACTTTTGCTTAGAATAAAGTACAGGTAGCTTTTGCTTAATAGTACTGCATCAGTACTGCATCACTCTGTCACTGAGTGATGTAGTTATAAAAACGTAAAATCACATAACTTTACTGACTTACGACAGCAGTTGCAGTAAGTTCTAGTTGCTATCATTTAGTGAATCCAGATTGGGTCATTAGGTGTCAAGTCACATGATCACCATTTGCAACCATCTGCTGGTTTCCCCATGCACTTTACTTGTCAGAAGCTGGAAGTGAAGGTTGCATGATGGTGGGGAAAGACGACAGCCACAGATATGAGGATTAGTTGTAAGTCTTGTTCAGTGCTGTTGTAACTTAGAACGTAGTTCAGAGTTCAAGTGATTGTTCAATGAGGGCTATCTATATTAGCTAGCTCTAGGAAATGATCCAAACCCTTCCCAAAATAATGAGATTTGAGGAGGTCCTGAACCCCTTTTCTTAAACAAATGGCAGCCATGTGGTAACATCAGTGGTACTTCAGGACTGGGAGACCTTTGGACAAGAGAATAGTAGAGATGGATAAGTGTTGGAAAAGAAGTGCTGAGAGAAAATCAAGAGTTTTGAAAGTGAGGAACAGAACTTTGTGCAAGGTTAGGGACTGGATAAGTCAAAAAAGGGCTTAGCAAAGGCATAGGATTAAAATGATGAGAATGATGAGACTGGTAACTACCTTCGGCAGCTGAGTATTGGATGGATATGATGATGATTCAATAAAAAGCCAGAAAAAAAAGACTAGAATTCTCCAGGCAAAAGGTGTCCAGGTCTGACAAAACATTTTGCTGGATGAATAAGGGGGCTCACTTTATTTTTATAATGTTGTAAGACCGGTAAATGGAGTGTCAGGGTGGGGGGACAGGACATTTGTATATGATACTGGTAGTTCTTATTAGTCATGTCATAAGTCCTGTAGCAACCTTTTGATGTTATTAACCAAAAATCACCGAAACCTAGTTCTGAAGTTCTAATGGCTGCACCTACTTTACATAGTCATGTGACCATATTTTGGGCACTCAGCAACCGGCCTGCATTTATGGCTTTTTACAGCAGAAATGTCACCAAAGTTTGCTACATTTTTGCTGGAAATTGATGTTTTCTTCCAATTTCTAGTTTTAAAAAAAATCAGATGGGAAAAAAGAGAATGACAACCCTAAATATAATCACCTTGAGCAGACAAACAGTATCACAGCTAGCTATGGAAATGGGATTAAATAGAAAGCAGATCACCTAGGATAGAAAAGTAGGGATGGGTGTTTGTATCAGGAGTGCTGAAAGTCATGGGTAACAATAAAACTGTCCAGGGACAAACAGAGGATAGAAATAAAAGCACACCAAGGGCAGAACTCAGCAGCAGTCCATAGTTGCTACCCATAGATCTTTCAAGACTGCTTCTGTTCATTTGCCTATTTGTTCAAATACTTTGCTCAGAAAGGTATCAGTCTGTACAGAATGTAATACTTGGGCTCTAGGTTAGATTTTGTTTTTCAAAAGTAGCTTAATTACATCGCTTTTAAATTGGCTCTTGGACCAAGCTGTATATCCTATCTCTAGAGAGAGTGAGAGAAGCTAAAAAGGACCAAAAAGTTAATGTATTCAGTGATTGACTAGCCAAAACACCATGCCTTCGTACTCAAACTTCAAATAATTGAAACTCATCCCATATGGGAGACCCAGTCAGTTTTTAACCAGTTGTTTGCAACATTGTGAAATGGTTCCTGAAACTACATTCTTGGAATTTGTGTGTGACTAAATTGTTTTGTAGAAATCTGAAACTTCCATTCAGTGTTACTTTTAAGTGAGAAAGCACACCCCTCTTTTCTGTTTCTATTTCTTCACAGCCTACCTACATTTACTTTAAAAACCCTAGTGAACTGGTTGCTTTTACGAGAAACACATGCTAGAAATTTCCTGCTAGCTAGTGGTAATGAGACTACTGACCACTTTGTTACTCACACATTGAATTTTCTGAGTAAAACCTCATTTCTACTTTAAAATGTTTGGTCTGTGTGCAGCCCCACATATAACTTAATGTTGGATAAAATAATTCTCATTTTCTTATATAGTATAATCAGTGGTAATTTTAAATATGATGCATTAATACAGCAGGTGATATATGAAGTAGTGAAATTTGGATGGAACATCATTTCGACAAAGCCAAAAATCTGAGATTTAAGTGGATATAGCAATGCAATAATGGGTCTGGATTCAAATTGCAACATAATCATGCAATTGTCATGAATCTAGACAAACTAACTAGCAATTAGCCTCTATCCCTCCATCAGTAAATACATTCAATTTAGTTGCCGTTTTTACTCATTGGCTGCATTCATCACTGAGTTAAAGAGTAAGCTACTTTCAGTCACCTGTTTGCCATCGTTTGGTTTTTCTTTGTTTTCACGTATTCATTGTGGGAAATGTATACATTGATATGTTGTCTGAATTTGGAATGCTGACTAATCCAGCCAGAGGAGGAATGCTTCATTTGTCAAGGATTTAAGGCCAACAATCCTTGCTTGTAACAACAGCATGCTGAATTTTGAAAAATTGTATACAAACTACAGTAAACCTGAATTCAGGACTCTTCCTGAACGCTCCCCAAATGTATTGTGAGTGACTGCAGTTTGTAGAACTTTTGTAACCCATGCTGGCTGAGAATTGCAATAACATTATAACTGGAATACAGCAGTTTGAGGAAGACAATTCATATACCGGTAAGTAAGCTAGTCGCTTTTTGTTGCAATCTAAAAAACTCAGAGGCCATATATGAAGAAGACCTGCTGCAACAATCAAGCTGCCTGTTAACATTATTATTCTTGCCTGACTGGAATTGTATAATACTTCTAAGTAGTTAGAACCAGGGTGGATAAAAATTGATGTGGTTTTTTAAAATAAAAAAACAGATTTTTTTAAAAAAATTAAATCAGATTTTTTTTTTTAATCAATTTTTTAAAATACAAAGCCTTTGGAGTTAAAATCTATCTAAAGAGAGTTTTCTATTTAAGAGACATCAATTATTTAGTTTATTAAGCATGAAATGGAACTTAGTTATGTAGGATGAGGCTGTATATTCTGCAATATTATAACTCTTGGTGAGTCAGTAGTGGATCAGGAGGGGCTTCTGCGGGAGGGAGATGATGGTTGCTCTTTAAAAATTATGATTTAAAGTTTAAACTAAGTCAATTTAAATCGAGCCTTTTTTTACTAGTGTTTTAAACCATAATTTAAATTGTGATTTAAATTGACTTGATTTAAATCAAATCCACCCTGGTTAGAACCTACAAAAGTTGACACCCACCCACCCCTCTACATAATAAATACCGTGCTAGCACCATTGGTGGACACAGATTCTCCCTTGCTGTTGTGAAGTCTAAAGAGAGCTTGTATCATTACTTAAATGGGGCTTTTTAATCGCTACAGGCTTGAGATGTTAAAATGTCAGTTACAGTCTAGCGTTATAGTTTGGCAGAGAGGTTTGGAAAGCTTGTAAAACAGCTGTGCTTTAAATGCTGAATGGGTGCTTCCTGTAGAAAGTCCACTAACAATAATATCCCATTCCATATGGAAAAATTTATAGACGTTCCATTTACTTCCCTTTTTTATTTTTGAAATGCTGACAGATAGCTTTTAAGTCCTTCTTTTTGTTTCTGAAAGTCTACCTGCCTTTCTAAACCCCTCCGCATAAGTGGTTTTATCCTACAGGGTTTTTCTTTCAGGAAACCACAGAGCAGCAATAAATCTCCATCAGGGGACCCAAAGAGCTACATTTTCAGACACTTGCGCATTAAATCATACAAAATGTAGTGCATGTTGAGAAGCCTACTAGACTATATTACAGTTTAAAGTGCTCCTTTTCAAGCATTCCTTTCTGTACCCTACAGTAACTTACTGTTTTTTTCCTTTTAATTACCTTAAGATCATTTCCATCTTGTCTTTTTGCCGTCTGTTCTCCTATTTTGTTTAAATAATGGAGTTTCTGGGAGAATTGGCATGCCTTCTGCAATTGAGCTAATTTTATTCAACCATTAAACTTTTGGTTCTACTAGCTCAACTTTGTTTCCTAAGATATCATAAACTGTTTTCTTGTATGAATCTATTGTTTACCTTCTTCATCTTGCTTAGATGCTTAATTTCATTAGCCCTGTTATCATTTACTTGGCACTTTTGGCCTGTCAGTCTGTCAATTCTGCCCTGGTGGCGCAGTGGTTAGAATGCAGTATTGAGGGTTAACTCTGCCCACAGCCTGGAATTCGATCATTTCAATTCAATTCAATTTATTGGATTTATATGCTGCCCCTCTCCGAAAACTCGACAGACTCGACATTGACTCAGCCTTCCATCCTTCCAAAGCAGGTAAAAGGAGGGTCCATATTGCTGGGGGAAATACGTTGACACTATAAACTGCTCAGAGAGTGCTATAAATCAGGGGTCCCCAACCTTGGCAACTTTAAGACTTGTGAACTTCAACTCACAGAATTTTGGGAGTTAAAGTCCACAAGTCTTAAAGATACCAAGGTTAGAGATCCCTGCTGCAAACACTATGGAGCAGCATATTGCTATTCTACGTGAAGTTTTTTTCCTGTAACCCTTGAAATCATAATGTTATCTCTCTCCAGACTGGGTGGTGTAATTTTGAGATAAGTTATATGAGCATAATTTGAAAACAAAATAGTAACTGATAACTGCAGTTACTTGCTGTGTATTGTTGCTTTTTCATATTACCTGTGAGATTTATGTACATAGATGTATGCCTGCCAAGAACCTGATTTGGAGACTTCCAGAGCTGTGGAATTGGTGGGATCCCCGGTATGACTGTATGCACAATACCTCCTGAACCCTTTCACTTTGTTTCTGATCATTGAGTATGAACATGTTCGTTCTGGAGAAGATTGTCCTTCTGCTTTATCAACATTTATTTTATTTTCTTGTCTTCTTTCCTCTTTCCCCATCTCATTTTCAACCCTTCTTAGAGTTTCTCAGTGCATTCTTATCTTTCTATCACAGTATAGGGCTCCAACCTGAAGATCTAATCTAGTGATGGGGAACTTTTTAGATACTGTACTGAGTGCCCAAACTGCTCAAGCGCGCATGCCCAAACAGAAAGGTGAAATGCACATGTGCTGGCATGCATGCATTTCAGACCATGCGCTAGCATGCACAGCAAAGACCCAAAGACCTGCTGGCTGATGGGAGCACCCCGACACCGGCAGCTCAAAAGAGGTAAGATCTTTTTTCTTTTGTGAGATTCTGTTTCGTAGTTTGCAGGGGAACAGAAGCTCACGAAAGAAACACCACAAAGATCTGACCTGAGATGACAGTGCGTGGGCCAGCAGAAAGGGCTCCGCATGCCACCTCTGGCACGCATGCCATAGGTTTGCCATTATGGAGCTAAACAATGTCGTCTGGCGGGCCCCAGGGGAGGAGCCTTCTCTGTGGCGGCCCCGGCCCTCTGGAATCAACTCCCTCTAGAGATCAGAACTGCCCCCACCCCCCTTGTCTTTCGTAAATTGCTTAAGACCCACCTATATCTCCAGGCATGGAGGAGTTGAGACATTTCCCCCAGGCTTATATAGTTTTATGTATGGTATGCTTATGTTGTATGGTTTTATATAATGGGCCTTTAGATATTTCTTCTTCTTTTAAATATTAGATTTGATTATTGTTGTGAGCCACCCTGAGTCTGCGGGGAGGGCTAGCATACAAATCTAATAAATTATTATTATTATTATTATTATTATTATTATTATTATTATTATTATTAATCTTTTCAGGCTTTGTCTCAGACCAAAGAAAGTTACCTCTCTTACCTCAATGGAGGTCATGCAGTCTTGTTATTGTTTGTGAGACACTCTGATTCTTTTAAAAACGATGCACATCAATGCTCCTGTGGCCACAATCCTTCTAACCATTGTTCTATATCCTCAGAAATATATGGCAACTTCCTCATTTCTTCAAGCATACAATTATAGCATTGGCGCTAAGGAAATTGCCTATTTAATGAGTCAGAACCTTCAAAGAGGCCTGCCACCTAAAACAAACCACAACACAATCCCGATCAGGGCTGAAGAAGCTTCTTGGGGGAGAAGCAAAACAAGTCCAGTTGCCTCTTGAAAAAGCACCTTTGGAACTATCAGCTTAAAGGAAACAATATTCTTCAGCTGCCTTGAGGGCAATTACATTGTAGTCACTTTAGGGCTTGGATTTCAGATACCGGTAATTACATATGCTAGATAATTACATATCCTCCTCAACACTGTCAAACTATTTACTGTCTGCACTACTATTAATCTTCTCATTGTTCCCATCACCCATCTCCTCCCACAAATGGCTGTATGACTGTAACTTTGTTGCTGGTATCCTTACAATTTATATTGATTGGTTCCTAATATGATTGGATTGCTTATTTGCAGCCGGACTATCATTAAGTGTCCCTTATGATTCTTGACAAACTTATGTGCGCTGAGAGCATATGCACCAAAGACAAATTCCTTGTGTGCCCAATCACATTTGGCCAATAAAATTCTATTCTATTCTATTCTATTCATTACAAATAAATAAATTTATAAATACAGCAAAGTGGATCATTACATATTGGCCTTCCACTCCATATTCTTTTCAGATTCAACCATCAAATCACATACCCCTCTACTGAGGCTACTCAGCATCATAGCAGGATTCAAACGTTTTGTCCAATACAAAGATTGTTACCTTCATCCACTCTCTGTGGTGCCATTTGCATCTCAAACAAAGGCTATCGTTATTTTTAAATAGAAAGAGCATATTGTTCTGTTGCATGGTTCTTGATAGATATTGGTACTGCCTATGCCCAGTTCTTTATTTTGATCATGGCGTTTCTCATATGGATTATTAGGAGACTGCCTATTTTACTTTCAAGTTATAATGAATGATCTTTGGATCTAGTCAGTTATCTTGCATGGATTTCATAACAAATGCCAGACTAATCCCACCTCAAATCGTCCTCTTGCTTCTCAGGCATTCCAAAGATTACTTCTGGAAATTTCCCTTTTACAAAGAGGCAATTGAGAACATTTCTGAAGGAGAGTGGTATATGGGGATTTCCCCCCTAAATATATACTATACTAAAAAGAATGGGCTCAGATCCATATTGGATTTTTCCCATCTTAATTTTTCAGAGGCTCTCATTTTGTGATGATATAAAATGAAATTATTTCCATTAGTCCCTTCTCGCAGAAGAGAATGTGGCTCCCATTTATGGATTTGCAAGATGCATTACTTTCACGTGTCCTTAATAAAGTACCCTCACTTCTTCCTTTAATTGATAGGAAATGGATGCATTTACGAGTTTTGTTTTGTTTTTATCATTTAGATGGACTCTCTGTGAGGCCAGTATTTTTTTTTCTAAATGCAGAACAATTTCATTGAATTTCTTTTTCTCTAATTATCATTATGTAGATGATGTAGGTGGTCTTTGGATTACGACTACTCCTTCAGCAACTATTCAAAGTCACAACAGTGCTGAAAAAGGGAATTTATGACCGGTTCTCAAAGTTGCAAGCCACCAAAGCATCCCCATAGTTACATGATTACAATGCAGGTACTTGGCTACTGGCTTGCCATGACAACATTTGTATTGTCCTGCAATCATGTGACCACCATTTGCAACTATTCCATGCTGGCTTCCTATAAGCAGATCCTATAGGAAAGCTGGCAGGGGATCGCAAGTCTCCTGTTGCCACTTTTTCTCCTGAGGAGCCTTCAGGTGGCAATGTCGATCTTGTACTCTACAGCATCCACATCTGCTGGCAAAGGGCGACCTAGAAATCCAAAATCTGCCTGCACTCTGCAGTGCCCACCTGTCCATACTCTTTAGCACGTTCCCGCAGTACCCACCTGCACTCCACAGCACCTGTTCATGGCATTTGTTTGCCCATACTGGGTAGCACCTCTGGCCCTCCCACACTCGGTGGTACCTGCCTATGGCACCCACCCATCCACACTCTTTAATGCTTGCCCTTGGCAGCTGCCTACCTGCACTCCACCGCACCTGTTCACAGTACCTGCTCACTCATACTCAGTAGCAACCATTTGGCCATGCTGCAGCTCTGGTTTGCCTGTTTACCTTATAGCTCTTACCTACTGACCTGGTGCCTGGGACTCAGTTTCCACACCTCTTCCCCTATCACAGTCATGTGTGGACCTCATTTAACAATGGCAACAGGGATAGTCAGCATTCCTATTGCAAAGCAATGTGGTCACATGGTGTCATGCTTTATGACCACATCTCTTGGTGATGGAAATTGTAGTTCCAATTGCGGTCTTAACTTGAGAACTATATCTATAGTTTCCTACTTGTATTTCTGCCTCAAGTTAGGTTACAACATAGCTCAAACCTTTCTGCTTATGTAGCTATCTGAGAAGTCTTACCTTCTTCCATTGAAAATAATTTTAGAGGAAGAGTGCTTCATACTATGGAAGAGTTATTTCTTCACCATTGTTGAAGCTTGGTATGATTTAGGTCCTAGTACAGAAGATCCCCTAAGAAGAATTAGAACCCACATTGTTCTGCAGCGACTTAACAATATGGCAGCTGTGCCTCTAATTGTTTGCTTCACCCATTTTTGGATACATTCCTTCCAGTGTGTGGTATCTCCATTTTGCTTCTCTAGACATGGAGACAAGGCAGTCTTCCTCTCAGTTCTGCCCTGTGTCAAGGAATCCTTCTTCTGATGGCTGCCTTCAGACGATCTCATTAAAGTTGGTGTTGTTCCCACCCTTTCCTCAAATGTCTATCATGTCTAAATGCAGCATTCATGCCTGGATGGAGAGTCTGCTTCTAAGACAGGCAAGTCCCGATGAAACATGTTGATTCTTCTACATAATTGGGAAGGTACAGTGATACCTCATCTTACAAACCCCTCTTCATACGAACTTTTTGTGATACAAACCCGGTGTTTAAGATTTTTTTGCCTCTTCTTCCAAACTATTTTCACCTTACGAACCCAAGCCGCTGCCACTGGGATGCCCCACCTCCAGACTTCCGTTGCCAGCCGAAGCGCTGGGATTCCCCTGAGCCTCCCTTCGCTGGGAATCCCCGCCTCCAGACGTCCGTTGCCAACCGAAGCGCTGGGATTCCCCTGAGCCTTCCCTCCCTGAGAATCCCCGCCTCCAGACATCCGTTGCCAACCGAAGCGCTGGGATTTCCCTGAGCCTTCCCTCGCTGAGAATCCCCGCCTCCAGACATCCGTTGCCAACCGAAGCGCTGGGATTCCCCTGAGCCTCCCCTCGCTGGGAATCCCCGCCTCCAGACGTCCGTTGCCAACCGAAGCGCTGGGATTTCCCTGAGCATTCCCTCGCTGAGAATCCCCGCCTCCAGACATCCGTTGCCAACCGAAGCGCTGGGATTCCCCTGAGCCTCCCCTCGCTGGGAATCCCTGCCTCCAGACATCCGTTGCCAACCGAAGCGCTGGGATTTCCCTGAGCCTTCCCTCGCTGAGAATCCCCGCCTCCAGACATCCGTTGCCAACCGAAGCGCTGGGATTTCCCTGAGCCTTCCCTCGCTGAGAATCCCCGCCTCCAGACATCCGTTGCCAACCGAAGCGCTGGGATTCCCCTGAGCCTCCCCTCGCTGGGAATCCCCGCCTCCAGACGTCCGTTGCCAACTGAAGCGCTGGGATTTCCCTGAGCCTTCCCTCGCTGAGAATCCCCGCTTCCAGACGTCCGTTGCCAACCGAAGCGCTGGGATTCCCCTGAGCCTCCCCTCGCTGGGAATCCCTGCCTCCGGACTTCCATTGCCAGCCGACATGCTGGGATTCTCCTGGCCTCCCCTTGCTGGGATTCCCTTCATTTTTGCCAGCGCTGCTTTGAATCCCAGCGAGGAGAGGCTCAGGGGATCCCAGCAATGCAAGAATGGGTGCTTCAGCTGGCAACAGAAGTCCGGAGGCGGAGTTTCCCAGTGGCAAGGCAAAATGGGTGACTTTTGGGATGGGCTTGCACGTATTATTTGCTTTTACATTGATCTCTATGGGGAAAATTGCTTTGTCTGATGAACATTTCTACTTACGAGCCTGGTCACGGAACGAATTAAGTTTGTAAGATGAGGTATCACTGTATATGAAGCCTTCCAAAGTGGGTTGTTGCTGGTTTTGTGGCCACAAGTTATATCACAGACAATTCTATGGCATCTGAAACAACATTGCAAAAGTTTGCCCCTCCTTTGAATTATGGATGTGACATAGTTGCATCCCTCACTCCATCTTCATTTCGACAATTCGTACGCCTAGAATAGCTGATCCTTGTTGCCTAGATCAGCCATTTCAAGCAGTCTATAAATGTAAATGAAAAAGATATCCCTCCTAAAATTCTGTTGGGGCAATCCCAGAGCCAGTCTGTTTACTTAATTGGATATTAGAGAGTTCTTAACCTTTTGCACTAGGGTCAGGGTAGACATTTACCTTCTCAGAAATATCTCTCCATTTTTAATAGACTTTTGTTTTTTACGCTCCTGTATCTTGGTGGCCTTGATAACTGCAGTTTGCCCAGTTGCTGTCTTTTCCTTGGGAATATCTATGGCTCCCAGCCAATCCATATTCCTCTCCTTCCATCATAAGACTGGGTTTTTTTCCCATTCAGAACTCATTTCTTTCTATCTTAAGACCTGGAGGTTTCATTTGTGCAATACCTCTGAGACAAGGTAAAAATAGATTATGCTTGCTTCTTGGAGGAAGCCTTTTGTGATGGCTTTTTTGGGCAATTAAATGAACATCCTTTGATATTTTGTGCTTAAGCAGGGGTTAGATTCCCTGCAGTGTCAAGATCATGACTTTTTGGTTTTTCTTCCTTCCTTTTGTAATCGTGAGACTTTATTCTTTTTCTGTAGAAATATTTCTGTTGCTGGTTCTCCTTTTTTCCCCTTTGTCAAGAGGTGGTTTCCCCCCCAATTTTCTAATTGTTTCATTAAAGCCTAAGCTAATCTCTGTCCTTCAGTTCCCCTATTGCTTTTGACTTGCAGCCTCTCCCTTGTTCCCATTGAGATAAAATGTTTTTTGGATAGCTGTGATGTTGGCTCATCAAATTGGAAATCTCTGGATTTTGCAAGGAATTCTCCCTTTTGCCCAGATATTTCCTCTCCAAACCAGCATATCATTTTCCCTATCTCATAACACCTCTGAAATTATTGTTTAATTTTTGAGGAATGACAGTGTTCTTAGTGTTCTGCTGTTTTGCTGGAGCCATTGTTTATTTCTCATCTTCCAAGAGTTACTTAAAGGGAACAGCCTTTTTGTGCAGCATTTCTCCAAATGTGTATTGGCCGCTGTCAGGCTTTTTTACAAGCAGATCAAAGTACTCTGTACTCTTCCAATCTGCACTCCCTCCAGAACAGCACAGACCCCATTAGATCTTTCCTCCAGGGTAATTCTGCCATATGGTTGGAATTATGCCAAGTGACCAAGTAGTTCTGTAGATTGGGATCTGTGCTTCCGAAGAGATATAGATTTTGAAAGAGCCATACTCTCTTCTGTTTTTTCCCTTGTGATGATCATACCTTTACAGGTAAAAAGCTTGCTCTTGACACACACATGTGTACAATAGTGTAGCATAGCAATATCATTTAGATTATATACCACTTCACAGTGCTTTACAGCCTTCTCTTGGCAATTTACAAAGGGTCAGCATATTGCCCCCAACAATCTGGGTCCTCATTTTACTGATCTTGGAAGGATGGAAGGCTGAGTCAACCTTGAGATTCAATCTGCCAAATTGCCGGCAGCTGGTGATCAACAGAAGTAGCCTAAACACTGCACCTCCAAGACTCTTTTGCATTATGGTGATCACAATAAGGAAGATCCTTCTTTTCCTCTACTATGGTTGTCTATGAATTCACACAGACAACCACCCCTGTCTTTTAATCCACTTGGTCTCGGGTGATTTTCCTATTCCATCAAATCTTTGTGTTCGTTTTTAGATACAAAAGGGTTTTGGTGGAAGCCACATCTGGTCACTTGGTATTGAGTAGGTGCATGAGTTTCAGATCTCCTGCCCCAAAAATTTTACAGCCTCTTAAAGTTCTCAGTTGGAACTCATATGCTGCTCAAAGAAAAGCAGAGAGCTAAGGAAAACATTGCAGAACAATAAATGGGAAGTGATAGACAAACACCTTAAAAAGTGAATTAATCAGGAGAAATCTTCCAGTGCTGAAACTGTTCCCATTGAAGAAAACTCTACTAGCACAAAGGACCATTCAAAGAACATTGGTTGTAGGTAAGTCACCAATGCTTAAGAAACCATATTTTATTTGGGTCTAATATATACACAAGCTACTTACAAAAGTAGCTTTGTTGGTATAAGCAGTTTAAAACAGTGGTCTCCAACCTTGGCTACTTTAAGACTTGTGGACTTCAACTTCCAGAGCTCCTTGGCTCTACTAGGGAAGTTCTCTCAACTCTGGGAGTTGAAGTCCACAAGTCTTAAAGTTGCCAAGGTTGGAGACCACTGCTTATACCAACAAAGCAGCGGTGGGCTACAAGCCGGAACGCTAACCTTGGCTCGTAAGTTCTTGCGAGATCAACGCAATTTTGCTGCTGCACCTGTGGAGGTAGCAAAATTATGCCTGTGTTTTGGCGAGGTTTTACCTATGGCTCCATGCGCGATTTTGCTTCCTCCACAGGTGCAGTAGCAAAATCGCACTGGTCCTGCAAGAACCTACGAGCCGCGGCGGTGAGCGCAATTTAGTGTTCTGGCTCGTAAGCCCACCACTGCAACAAAGCTACTTTTGAAAGATAGGGAAGGAATAAAGGAATGTTGTAATGGGGTGGGGGGAGCTCCTCTTGGAGCAAGGTAGGAAAGCTTACATTAGGCAGTACTGTGGAATCTACGCTTTCATATTATTCCATGATTTATGTACTTTTATGTACAGTGTTTTTGTATTTGACAAAATTGAACGGGTCCAAAGACGGGCTACAAGAATGGTGGAAGGTCTGAAGTATAAAACGTATCAGGAAAGACTTAATGAACTCAATCTGTATAGTCTGGAAGACAGAAGGAAAAGGGGGGACATGATCGAAACATTTAAATATGTTAAAGGGTTAAATAGGGTTCAGGAGGGAAGTGTTTTTAACAGGAAAGTGAACACAAGAACAAGGGGACACAATCTGAAGTTAGTTGGGGGAAAGATCAAAAGCAACATGAGAAAATATTATTTTACTGAAAGAGTAGTAGATCCTTGGAACAAACTTCCAGCAGACGTGGTTGGTAAATCCACAGTAACTGAATGTAATCATGCCTGGGATAAACATAGATCCATCCTAAGATAAAATACAGGAAATAGTAAAAGGGCAGACTAGATGGACCATGGGGTCTTTTTCTGCCGTCAGTCTTCTATGTTTCTATGTTTCTATGAACGAAATTCAGTTCATGACTAGTAGTTCCCATCTGTGGTCTGCAGGGGGCAGCATAAGGCATTACAGTACCTTACCCAGCTTCAGCTGCTGCCTAATGATAAAGCCTTCCATAGAAGATCATAGCAACACACCCTGCAATTGCTGACTCAGCAGACCAAGAACCCTTGGAGAAAGCATGACTCTGCTTTTTTTTTTTTAGTGACACTGCATTTCTGAGAGAAGTGGGAGTGGAGCAAATGACTAGAAGCCTTTTAGTATATTATATATGGGAGATGGAGCAGAAAGTGTTACAAAACACTAGAAACTAATTTATTTACAAAACAAAAACAAAAAAAAGATACACTTCAATAATTTGATACAAATGGCTAGGAGTGTGAAGTAGAACTGGCAAAACTGAAAAGAATGTTTTCTTCTTGCTTCAATTAACTGACACTTTGGATGTGTATCTGAAACCCCTATACAGTATAATGTTACTTGGCTCTATTAGACTGTGGACAAAGTAGCCCAGTGCATTTGTGGCAGTCAGATTGGCAATACCTGTCCCTATCTATTTTCAAAGGAAGAACGGATGGGACTCCTTCTGTAATTTGTATGGATCCATTTCATGAAAAATAACTAAATCAGGGGTCAGCAACCCTAAACACTCCGAGAGCCATTTGGAACAGTTTCCCACAGAAAAAGAAAACACCGGGAGCCAAAAAACTCTTCCCGTTTCTGACTATTTCCTAAGCGGCCACAAAACTAGCATATATGGTTGAATTAAAGATTTTGTTTTCTTCTGAAACTTTACTTTTCTTCGACTTATCCATGGTTGGTCTACTGGGGGTCAAAAAGCTTAATAAATTGTGCTTCAGTGGGTGTGACACATTGGCAGTTGTGATGTATATTTTGAGTGACAGGGAGCCGCAGCAGAGAGATGAAAGAGCCACATGCGGCTCCAGAGCCACGGGTTGCTGACCCCTGAACTATTTCTCTTGTGGACAGTTCCATCATCTAGTCTCTATACTGTATATCATGCTTTCTTTTAAAATAAACAGATCATAATTAGCAATAGCAATAGCATTTAGACTTATATACAGCTTCACAATGCTTTACAGCCCTGTCTAAGCGGTTTACAGAACCAGCATATTGCCCCCAATAATCTGGGTCCTCATTTTACTCACCTCGGAAGGATGGAAGGCTGAGTCAACCTTGAGCCAGTGATGAGATTTGAACTGCTGAACTACAGCTAGCAGTTAGCTGAAGTAGCCTCCAGTGCTGCACTCCAACCACTGTGCTACCCCTGCTGTTTGAAGGGGTTTGCCATAAATCTTGACTTCTAAATGGTTATTTCAGTGATTTTGGGCTTAAAACAAAACACGCATTACCAATCTATTGTTTCAAGCTTCGGACAATCTCTTTTAGATACTTTAAACTCAAAATAATTAAATAAATAAAATCCCAGAGTTTTATTTCTAGACTAAAAGAAAACACTCAAAGCATTTTGAGTTTGTTCTTCCCAATTGGAATATAGCCAAATCATAACACTTGAAATGGAGCTGTTTTTTTCTGAGTTCAAAACAAAATACATTTTCCAGCTCCTATATATTTTCTGGTCAGGTTCCCAAATCATTCTTAATTAAGCTGAAATGCTTTTCAAACTGAAAACATGGTGAAACTGCCACCTTAATTTTGAAACAACATGAGTTGTGTGGGTGGCCTTGTTTTGTGATGATTACTGCCAGTGCCACTTAAACCTAAACTAAAGAGACCTGTCCTTCTCCACTCTATCCTGGAAGATACCTCCATTGGTTTTAATGAACTCATTGTGAGACTGACAAAATGAGACACCATTGCAATTCTTTTTCAACCTGCTTAAAAACAATTCTTATTTCTGTTACAACTTCTTTGCTAGTGTACCCTCTAGCATGTGCTGATACATGCAGCTGCCTTCCTGCATCTCTAGTTGACTAAGGCCCTGTGATGACCAGCTTCCATTTCCAGCTGATGTGCCCAGGCAGAGAGACACTCTTAGTTGCTGCTATGATTTTCCTTGTCCTGTGCCATTCAGAACATTCTTTATTTATCTGAGGACATTCTGTTCATTTTTTGTAATGTCAAAATCCGTATCTGCATCAGCAGTGTTTCCCAGTTTAGTTCTACTTCCTTCCCAAGGCCACCCGTCAATAACAACCCCTAGAATTAATCTTAAAGGAATTCCAGGAATTTAATCCAATCCTTTCTCTTCCTCTTTCCATTCCTATACCTCGTATACTCAAAAACTCTTGAGTGGCTCACAGCAGTCAAACCAAGGGCATTATAATTAAAAAGTTGAAGGAAAAGATGGCAAAAATGACAGACTGGGTGGCAAAACAAACAAAGGGTTTCACTGGTGTTTGTGAAAAGTCTAGACAAAATGCCAGGTCTTCAAAATGCCAGGTATCAAAAGCAGCACGTGGTTCCTGCTTTTGAAACAGCACCCATGTGGTGCTCAGTTGGATCTCAGGAAGAACCTTATTCCACAGGCAAACACTACCACAGATAAGTGCTTTGGGATCCTGATAGATGGCAATGTTTAATCAAAGGAATCCGAAGCATGCCAACCTTGCAAAAGTTGGCTGGGTAGATACTATAGGAAACAGGCAGTTTCTCAAGTAACCGGGCCCTATTTCATATGTGGTTTTATAGGTAACCAGCACTTTGAACATAGAAACATAGAAGTCTGACGGCAGAAAAAGACCTCATGGTCCATCTAGTCTGCCCTTATACTATTTTCTGTATTTTATCTTAGGATGGATATATGTTTATCCCAGGCAGGTTTAAATTCAGTTCCTGTGGATTTATCTACCACGTCTGCTGGAAGTTTGTTCCAAGGATCTACTACTCTTTCAGTAAAATAATATTTTCTCATGTTGCTTTTGATCTTTCCGCCAACTAACTTCAGATTGTGTCCCCTTGTCCTTGTGTTCACTTTCCTATTAAAAACACTTCCCTCCTGAACCTTATTTAACCCTTTAATATATTTAAATGTTTCGATCATGTCCCCCCTTTTCCTTCTGTCCTCCAGACTATACAGATGGAGTTCATGAAGTCTTTCCTGATACGTTTTATGCTTAAGACCTTCCACCATTCTTGTAGCCCGTCTTTGGACCCGTTCAATTTTGTCAATATCTTTTTGTAGGTGAGGTCTCACTTCTGGAAGCAAACTGGGCAACCAAGAGAGCTCATAAAACAGGCACATTTTGGAACAGTTGAAGCGTCAAGGTGGTCTTCAAGTGCAGCCTCACTTAGTGTGCATTGCAGTAGCCAAGCTGTGAGGTGACACATTCATTTGCTCTCCAGTATCCAAGGCTGTGTTTTTCCCATCAAGCTCTGGCAAGGGGCGGGGGGGAGAGCTGCTGCCCTTCCTTTGAACCAATAGCAATCCTATGACTACATGGGGACAGCCAATCATGTGTCCTGTAATTCTGCGCATTTCCGAAACTGCTGCTGCTGATTTTCAGGTATTCTAATGAGGGTAGAGATTAGAAAAAGAAACATTTCAAGCCTTAGCGGAGGTTGTCTTATCTGAGTCTTAAAGTTGCCCAGGGAGACAATTCCTATGTTACAAAAGAATGCCTTGCAGCGTCACAAGAAGAAAAATAGACACAAGAAAGAAGAAGCTCCTGATCCCATGATGATGACAAGGGGCAAAACAACCGATAAAGGGGTGTTTCCAGAATTGGAGGCTGGAGATGGCTGAAGAAAATAGGTTTGCCTTGAAGACAAAACAACATTCATTCAACTTCGACCTACATATTTTGTCTTTTTTTTCCTTTAAGAAAAACAAATGATATTCCAGAAGGAGCTATGGATAATTTATAAATGTAACCTGCACAATATAGCTTGTTTTTAATGAAAAAAATCTGTTAAAAATTTGTGGCAAAGGGTTATTTGCAGCAAGAAAAGAGCAATAATTTTAAGACTCTAGTATTTTGCTACAATGGGTTGCCTTTCAAGAATGCCAGTTTTTTAATCAGTAAAGTTCTAACCCCTTCAGCCTACTACTTCTTAGTTCGATTCAAAGAAAATGATGAACTACCATTCTTGCAATTTAAAAAACCTCCCTCGGTAGCTTGATCTGCAGTGTAACTGAAGGATTCTCAGAAGTCTCTGAGTCAATTGTTCTTACTGTCACCAGTTGATAAATGTTATCACTCTCTCATGGTTAACCACAATTTCTTACAGCCTGTTGTCTTACCAAAACCACACTGTTAATTCTGGCATTCCTAAACACAGCCTTTCCTTGGCTTGCTCTCTTCCTTCAACTCACTCAATTCCTTTGGCAAAGCAGGTGTGTAAGACTGGTTTCAACATATTTCTGCAGAGCTCCAGATCTCTAGCAATAATGTCTTTTTTTTCTTTGCCTGCCAGCAGTCCTGGGGGCAGAGAGGGGGAAAAAAAATCTCTTGTTTTATATTGTAGAGTAAGGAATGCATATCTTAGGTATGCAAGTGTGTGTGTTTCACAGCCCAGAAGCTCAGATGTAGTGAGATTATCTGGGGATATCCTTGGATTCTTTGATGGCCCTTGTTAGTTGTCTCTTGTTTCTTTATCGCATAGTCCAAGCACCTCTTAACCTCCTCACTGAACTGATGAGCACAATCCTTCTGCAATAGATAAAGGCAATTTTGCATGAGACTGACTCCGGATTAATGCACCACACTTTGGATTTTATAGAGTGAGTTTATTGTTCAATATCCAGTTCTGCTCATTCTTAATCAGGAAGTCTCTTTTCCGATTGCTTTTCCTTTTTGTCTCCTTATCTGTTTACTCCGTCTGTTTGGCAGAAATCGCTTGCACTCCTATCAGCTACATACATTAACTGGGAATCTCGATTCTGACGCAGTAGCTGGCATTCCAAGAAACTTGCTTTATTTTTCAGAGCCTGCCTTGCACTTAGCAATTTGTGGGGAGGGGGGGAAAAAAGAAACCGGAACGCAATATAGAAGGGATGTCAATCCACACAGGCTTCAGCAGCCATAGTCAACTGTAGGAATTCAGAAGCTACTTTTAAGATGTTCCCCTTGGCGTCTTGTGAGCTGTCTGATTTAATAAAACAGTCCCAAGAGAGCACAAGGAAATTCATTTGCATTATTAAGTTTACACCCAGAAACAAAACGAAAAAAGCATGAAGCATCTGTGGGGTAGACAGGGATATAAATAAATAGTAAATCTGTTAAAGTTTTGCATTTGTGAGAGCTGGTCAGAAATTCCCCATGGCTGGGGAACATTGCCAATGCCTCCGTCTAGTTTGTATAATATGAATAGTGACAACTGGGTTTATCTGTTTTGTAACGGTTATTGAAAGTATGAAAAGTTTGAGTGATCGATTGATTGACTGGTTTTAAATCTCTTTGGGCTACCCATTATTAAAGCAGCTGGCAACAATTAAACCCCCCAATGCACAACCACACAATCATTTTATTTGTGATATTTGTTCATCTGTTTGTTTAGAACAGGGGTGTCAAACTCAAGGCCTGGGGGCTGGATCCAGCCTACAGGATACTTAGATCTGGCTCGTAAGGCCACCCTAGATACAGCGAAGGACCAGCCTGCAGTGCCTCTGCAGGGAAAATGGAGCTCCTCAGGCATACAATGGAGAGGGGCGACATACAAATCCAATTAAATAATTGCAGCTCTCTCGAGCTCTGATTTTGCTGGCAGAGGGTTTCAGGAAGCTGTTGCAGCCGAAGACAGCTTGGGAGCCTGTTTTCGCTAGTAGAGCACTCTGGCCACCACAGGTGCCCCCAACATGAATAACGTCGAATTGGCCACGCCCATCCCGCCCCCCCAAAGTCAAACACAACCCTGGTGGGGCCCTCAATGTAATCGAGTTTGACACCCCGGTTTAGGCAGTCTATGTAGCAACCCAACTTAAATACATACCATAACTCTGGGTGATAAGCAATGTGTGAAAAAAATCCCCATAACCAAAATTAATAGCATGTCAAAAGAAAAGAAAAGAAAAGTAAAGAAAACACTAAATAATAGTTTTACAAAAACAAATATATTGTGCTCCCCTAACATCCTGTCCCTAACAAATTAGATGGGAAAGAATCGGGTCTAAGAGGGACAGGTTCTCCAAATCTCAGCCCAGAGGATCTTCCATAGGGCAGATGTTGCAAGAGAGAAGGCACACCTCCTTGGTCCTGCCAGTTTGCGCTGTTTAATCCAGGAGACTTGGGGCACACACTCCTGGTCAGATTTGATGGAATGAACAGAAACTCTCAGAGACGGAAGGCCCTGCAAGTAACCTGGCCCTGTGCCATGCAGGCCTTTAAAGGTGATAATCAGCACCTGAATTGCACCTGGAAGCCAGCGTGCAAGATAATGTTCCATTCAAATCATTTCAATCTAAAAGCCCATATATAGAGACATACAGTGGTACCTCTACTTAAGAACGCCTCTACTTAAGAACTTTTCTAGATAAGAACCAGATGTTCAAGATTTTTTTGCCTCTTCTTAAGAACCAATTTCTACTTAAGAACTCGAGCCTGGAAAAATTTCCCAGAAAATTTGAGAGTGGCACAAAGGCCCGGCCAGTTTTCTGCCATTCCCCCTTTAATCCCAGCCATCTTGGTCTTTTCTGGGCTGCCAGAGGTGCCTTTCGGTGGCGCTTAAGGAGGTTTTGGCAGTCCAGAGCGAACGGAGCATTTTCCTTTCTCTGGGCGCTTGGAGAGGGAATAAACCTCTGCCAGCGCCCAGAGAAAAAGAACGTTCCCTTCACTCTGGGCAGCGACTGTCCTCCTCCTCTTCTTCCTCCTCCCACCCAAATTCTGAGCTTTTATTTCTTTCCCAATGAGTTTGTACACATTATTTGCTTTTACATTGATTCCTATGGGAAAAATTGCTTCTACTTACAAACCTTTCTACTTAAGAACCTGCTCACGGAACAAATTAAGTTCTTAAGTAGAGGTACCACTGTATAACCAACCTGTTGCTGGTCAAAGCCTTCCTGAATACAACGGTTTTCATAGCTTTCCAAAAGCCTAATTTCCAAAACCCAACTAACCTCTGGTGTTAGGGGGAAAGATCAGAAGCAACATGAGAAAATATTATTTTCATTAAAATATTAATATTCAGTAAAATATTATTTTACTGAAAGAGTAGTAGATGCTTGGAACAAACTTCCAGCATATGTGGTTGGTAAATCCAGAGTAACTGAATTTAAACATGCCTGGGATGAACAAATATCCATGCTAAGATAAAATACAGGAAATAGTATAAGGGCAAACTAGATGGACCATGAGGTCTTCTATGTTTCTAATATAGTGATGACCTTGTCTCATCAGAGGTAGAAGGTGTTGTAAAAATATTATATAAACATACAAGCTGTTATAATATTGGCTATATTGAGTTGTTGCAAAATTTAGTAACTAGGTAAACTTGTTTAAAATATGCACTGAAAGTGGCTGGGATGTAAGAGTCTTTGTGCTACAGAGAGCATGTATGGATATGCAAAAAATTCTGAAATTGAAACAACTACGCTCAATGCGGCTGTTTTGAGTTCAAGACAAGTTATTCCATTTTAACAGAAATCTTCTAGTTGGGAAATGTTCAAAGCTTGAAGCAGATGTATTTCGGCTCAGAACTCTTCAAGCAAAGGAATTACGGGCAGTCCTCAATTTACAACAGTTCATTTAATGACTACTCAAAGTTACAAGGGCGCTGACAAAGGTTATGACAATTTTTCACACAACCTTGATAATGTGATCAAAACTCAGATGCTTGGCAACTGGTGCTTACTTATGATTGTTGCTGGGTTCCAAGGTCACACAATCACTTTTTACAATCTTTTGACAAGCAAAATCAAGGGAGAAGCTAGATTCACTTAACAATTGTGTTACTTAACAACTGCAGTGTTTCACTTAACAACTGGCAAGAGAGGTCATAAAAGGAGGCAAAATTCACTTAATATGTCTCTCTGAATAACAGAGATTTTGGGCTCAATTGTGATCGTAAGTTGAGGACTACCTATATTGTTAAAATTTAGAATTCAAGCTATTTATTATTTATTATTTATTAGATTTGTATGCTGCCCCTCTCTGAGGACTCGGAGCGGCTTACAACAAGAAAACAGTACAAATCCAATATTTAAAAAACAGTTTAAAACCCTTAACATAAAAACAATCATCCATCTCATGCAGACCATACATAAAGTGGAGACGGCCCAGGGAAATCAATTTCCCCATGCCTGACGGCAGAGGCGTGGGTTTTGAGGAGTTTGCGAAAGGCAAGTAGGGTGGGGGCAGTCCTAATATCCAGGGGGAGTTGATTCTAGAGGGTCGGGGCCGCCACAGAGAAGGCTCTTCTCCTGGGTCCTGCCAGACGACATTGTTTAGTCGATGGGACCCGGAGACGGCCAACTCTGTGGGACCTAACCGGTCGCTGGGATTCATGCGGCAGAAGGCGGTCCCGGAGATATTTTTAAAACAGCCGCGTATGCCTGTCAGTACAGAGATATGTGTACCAAGCAAACGTAGTTTTATGAGACATAAGACTGTTAGCTGTTGTTTGCACAACAAGCAAGCAATATTTTATCCCTCCAAACCTCTGAGAAGACAACCCCTAATTTCATTGAGTTGCAGCAGTGTAGATTGTCTTCAATTTTGGACAGGAAGTTTACATGCACACACTGTAAGCTGCCAACAAGCTTGCTACAACTAAGTAAGGCAAAATCCCTAAAGCCTCTTAAAAATCTGGTGAATCTGAAACTCCTTTAGAGTTTAGTGTTGTTACATCACCTGTGCCTGCTCCGACTCCTGATGGAGGAAAGGAAAGTTCAGTCCCATTACAAAATTGACTCCTGATGCCATTCACAACCTTTCCTGTATCTGAATATGCTTTTCAATATTGGTCTCTTGGTAATGTCCTCTCTAGGGGGCTTCTTAAAGAGATTTGCTCAGAACAGAAGTTGGGTTAGATGGACTCTCAGTCTGTACGATTTAATTATTGTGTGTGGATACAGCTTTTGTTGTTACCAGCTTTGTGACCTAATGGACAAGTTTGCCAAAATTACTTATCAACAACAGTTTCTCAAGGATTAGGAAAAATCATTGTAAAATCATTGCTAGTCACCCTATCTTTTACCAACCTTTTTTCCTGTATAGTTTGCAATTTTTCTGGATTGCCATCTATGTCCAAAGTACTTAAGCTTTGGCTTCATTGTTGGTGCTTCTACTGGGTTGCCTGTTTTTACTTCACAAATATATTTATTGATTGATTAGTCTATGGGCCATACCGACGTTCAAACACACTTACTTACTTACTTACTTACTTACTTACTTACTTACTTACTTACTTACTTACTTACTTACTTACTTATTTGGCTTGTAGCTGCCCGTCTCCGGGGACCCGGGGCAGCTCACAACATACAATGCAAACAATAAGTATACAAATCTAATAGTTAAAAATATAGCTAAAAACCCATTAGTTTAAAAAACAATCAATTTACTCAATCATACCCACACATAACATTAATGGTCAGAACATTAATGCCCACATTACCAATAAAATTGTAACAAACAATTTAAAATGGGAGTAGGGTAAAATGCAATAGTTACAGGATAAAAAATAATTGAATAGATAAAATAGAATAAAATGAAATGAAACACAATTATATTTCTTTTTCACCCCTACATTCTACCCCAATCAGGCCCACATACGCCGATCTCAGTCAGACCATTTTAGTCAGAAATTGTGCTATATTAAATGTCATTTTCAGATTCTGGCCACACGTGAGGTATGTTCTTTTAATATGGGCCTTCCATTGTGCCATATGTTTAATATGCGGATCAAAGTACTTATTTCTTTCCCCCTTATATAAAAAGCAATCAAATAAAATATGAGTCAAATCTTCTACCTCTTCAGCTCCACAGATACAGGTACAGTACATTCATTGTATGGGATAGAGTGGAATCTCCCAAATCTAACCATTGTATCAAGCTGTTAAAATCTTGCTTGGGTAAATGTCGAACATTAAATTATTTGTTCAAGATACCCTGAACTATTTTCTCCAGTACTACAGTTTAACAGGATTGATATTCATCCGTCCCTTTGATTCAGCTATCATAGCCAGATGCTACAACTGGGAAGAGTTTAGCCTTGACAGTATGTTCCTGGGCAGTCTTAATTTTATGTTTCAAATTAACTTTTTGGTTGATTTTCGAGGCCAGGAATATAAAAGTCTGTTACTGCTTCCACATCTGTTTTTGTTGACTTGAAACTCGCAGTTGACATTATCTTAGGGATTTTTTTAATACAGTGTATCTTAGTGGCCTTTGCCCTCTTTTTCCTCCTTCAACAAGAGATTTCTTAAATTTTACTCACTTTCTACATGAAAGTGGTTTTATTAACTTGATTCTTTAATGTTAGGAGTAGGTGGTCTGGTACACTCTGGTATTTAAGGTCTGCCCACAATTACTTGTGGTCTGTGATGTCAGAGGCCTTTGTATGATTAAGAAAGCAAAAACAAACATCTTTTTGGGAACCCTTTCTGTTTTTTTAACAATCCATTGTAGTTCCGATGGCCTCTGTTTAATGTATTCTTGATTTTTGGGTGGCAATATTTTGAGCATATTAAATAAATGCTATTGTTTAATAGTCTGAGGCTGAGCATTCTTTTGTATTGCTCTCTTTTTTGTATTGAAAAATACTTATCTATTTGGAAAACATATATGGTGCACAATAACATTCTATCAGAACACAATAAATATAACCAACAGCATCTCACAATAACACCATGCATCCCAACCCCAGACCCATAATGCCTCATTAACTCTACATTTACATTTGCTGGGTTTGCTTCTGGCCCAATGCCTGGGCAAAGAGCCAGATCTTCACAGTCTTCTAGAAGGTTAATATGAAAACGAATATAAATTGATATTTTTCCATCACTTTGGGCTCTACTATGTTTTCTATAGGCACTTACAAACTGTTAATTGCCGTCATCTTCCAAGTTTTAAAAGAGTTCTGCTGGTATTTCCTCAACTCCTTTATCTTTACTTTTAATAGTATTTTCTTAAATTCACTTTCCAAAATGTCTGGCCTTACCTTTGTTTGAAGTGAAAGTTGAGGAGTGTATAGTTTCCCCATTTATTTTCTTATTTTCTCCCTTTATGGATAATATGAATCCATATTATGCTTACTTTTGTGTAACACATTCCTTTCTTTTTACTATTTTTCTTTAATGTGTTGTCTATAGCACTGATGGCGAACCTATGGCACGGGTGCCACAGGTGGCACGCGGAGCCATATCTGCTGGCACAAGAGCCATTGCCCTACCTCAGCTCCAACATGCATGTCAACTGATTTTTAGCTTGCGCAGAGGCTCCGAGAGGGTGATTTTGGCTTCCGGAGAGCCTCCAGGGGGATGAGGGAGGTCTTTGGAGCCTGGGGAAGGCGAAACACAAGCCTACTGGGCGCATCAGAAGTTGGGAAGCAGGCTGTTTCCTCTGGTGGGTGGGGGAAGGCCTCTGGTGGGTGGGGGAAGCTGTTTTCGCTCCCCCCACGCATTGAATTATGGGCGTGGGCACTTGCACATGCAAAATAGTCCATGCACACGCTCGTTTGACACCCAAGGGAAAAAAGGTTCGCCATCACTGGTCTATGGAGTGTTGCTTAGTTAAATACAGCTCCTTATCTCTTCATTGATCTTTGGAATTTGATGTTCAGTTGGATACATTTCGCTTTGTTGTTGCCTTCTGCTTAAAGCCTTTCTTGACATATTTTTTAAAAATATATCAGTAGACAATCAGTTCGCCACTTCCTGGTTTGTACAATATGGAATAAAACGCTTCCATCTTCAGTATCAAAAACTTAAGCGGAGAGTTCTTTAGACATTCTGTTTATCAAATCTAATCCATTAAATCTATCCTTTATCATCGTCACATTCTTTCGTGGAATATTGCAGAGATTATGTATTGTTAACATGATCATTGTATTTGCTTTCATTGGTTGGAATTTGGCAAGATCATGAACTCAGCCACAGCTAGCTCCAAGTCTTGCTTTTGTTGATGAGTAGAGTTCCCCATTTTTGCTTGAAAAGTAAATAGACATGTATGATTCCAGTAATGTCCATGCAGTTATATTCACATATGGAGTCATCTTATCCCTGGATAACTCATCTTCTTTTTTTCATATACAGTACAAACAAATGTTATGATTATATAATCTATATAATCTAAAACTGATAAATTATAAATGTCAAAATTTAGATCTAATTCTTTCAACCTATAAGAATATTTTTAAATGATTTTAACGATGTAGAGTAGAACTTTGAATAGTCCTAGTCAAAATCCTGGAAGATATAGGCATAATTTGCAGCATTTTTTTAATTTATTTTTTTAATACTTTGTTTTATGTTTGGTATGAATGTGCTGTTTGGTTTTTTAAATAATGATAGGGTTTTATATGTTTTTTAATATTAGATTTGTTCCACTGCTATATTGTTTTTATTACTGTTGTGAGCCGCCCCGAGTCTTCGGAGAGGGGCGGCATACAAATCTAATAAATAAAATAAATTAAATTCTACAGTCCCTTTTTCCTTTAACCCTTTTCCTTTAACCTAGCTGCTCTAATAGCATGAAAAGCAGCCTGCTGTGTCACAAGTTGTAAATTATCTTATAAGAAGCATTTCAGCTTACTTTCAACATTCCAATTCCTCATATCATCAAGGAATGGAAATCAATAGGGATCCCTATATTTAGCACCCAGCAGCATTCCAATGGGTAACATATCAGATCTTCTATTTCATCTGCCCTCCAATACACAAAGTCTGTCTTGCAAGGAGATAACTCAGAATCTGCCCGGTTGAATCATTATATCCAGTGGCTCAAATTTGAGACACGAAAGACTACCTGATAATCCCTTTTCATTGGAAAGGGCCAATATTTTTCTTCTTGAAATCAGGATTTAATTCTCACTAGCTATTTCATTGGGAATGTAATTGAGTGAGCTGCTGTAACCCTCTGTCCTCTAACACCAAACATTCTTTGTTTGAAAATGTTTCCTACATTAGTACTGGGTATTCATAAAATCTCTACAACCATCGTGTAATGCCAGTTTTGAAAATTTACATAAGCAGAATTCGTCAAGGATTTTAACCATGTGCTTATTTAGAAAAAAATAGGAAGCTTATTCTTTGCTCATTGGAGTTAATTGGATCCAGAAATTAAATATATACCTTAAAACAGAACACTATTATTTATATCTAAAATGGATTAGGTCTACTATATTGATGATATGTGCTGCGGAAACTCTTGATACTCCTAAAATCAAAGAAAAAAAAGCAACAATGCTGAACATTTTCAATTCCCTTAGTTGTCAAGAGCCTGTTCAAAATTGGTATACTTTTTACCTTCAGTTCCTTCCCCTCTAAACAACGCAGGATCATATAAAGCAGTGTTTCCCAACCTTGGGCACTTGAAGATATCTGGACTTCAACTCCCAGAATTCCCCAGCCAGCATTCTGGGCGTTGAAGTCCAAATATCTTCAAGTGCCCAAGATTGGGAAACACTGCTATAAAGAAAAGATCCAACCTATTCCACTCTATGGGATTTTAAAATCACTTGTAACAGTGATGGCAAATCTTTTTTTGCTCTGGTGCCCACACCCATAATACGATGCCCTCCCCCCATGCATGTGCATACAACCACCACCACCCCGTGCTGCCCCCCACTCTCTGCAGATGTGCACAGGCCTCATTGAAGCCTCTGGACTTACGGTAGGCCTATTGGGCCATTGTTCACTCTCCCCAGGTTTTAGCAAAGCCTCCAGAGCCTGTGGATGAAGAAAAACTTTTCTGAACGTTTTCAAACTTCCCGTAGACCTGTTGGATTGTTTTTTGCCATCCACAGGCTTTGGAGACTTTCCTGAAGCCTGGGGAGGGTGAGAACGGCCTCCCCTCTGCCCTTCGGAAAGCCAAAAATCAGCTGGCCAGCACATGCATGTGTGCTGGAGCTGACATAAGGCAATGGCTTGCCTGCCCTCAGATATGGCTCCACATGCCACCTGTAGCACGGCGCCATAAGTTCGTCATCACGGACTTATACTATTTCCTTTTCCTGCAGAAAGCCACCACTTTAATAATCCCGCAGTTAATTGTTAAGTCATTATTCAGGCAATGCAGGGTAAACTTGCTTGATTCTTTACATAACCTCACCTGGATTATGGGTAATGGTTGGCATTTAACAGAATATTTAATCTTCTATCCAAAACTATTGGCATATGGAAATCCTGCCTGTCAACAATAGATTTAACCTAGGCTTTATATGCGTCCTTGACATACCAGTAGTTTTGTTAGTAGAAGGGATAAGATTATTGATGAGTGACTGTCCTTGACTAAAACCAACCTGTTCCTTTGCTAAAATGAAATTTTATTCTGGCCAGTCAATCCACCAATTTCGGGGGGAGGAATTTTGTATCATTTTTGCTGAAATAGCAAAGAAATTTGTCCATATTTTGTGAGGTCCACTTAATTACCTATGTTAAATAATGATATTACTACTAGTATACTAAGCTTCCATTTTTGGTGAATATGCCCTATATTATTTGCTTGAATATACAAATTGGCCAAACTTCCCCACGGCTTTGTTACATTTAGTGACTATATAATTTTTTTTAATTTTCCATATAATAAAAGAAGACTATTTGTGCAAATGAACAATACTCCTGAAAAGTATTTTCTCAAAGAAAAAAATTATATTCCTGAACAAAACCACCAATCAACAAAAAGCATGTTGGATTTTTGTTTATATATTCTCCTTTTAAAACTGTCTAACTTTTGCAATAAGCTAAAGCTTTGGGAGTAGAACTTTTATTATACTCTTGTCTAAGATCAGGCCTAAGTTTAAAGACTTTGTCATCTAAAGCATTAGGTACTTTTCTCATTAATTTCCTTGCATGTGTTCTCAGATCTTTATTTATTTATTATTTATTATTTAGATTTGTATGCCGCCCCTCTCCGCGGACTCGGGGCGGCTCACAACAAGGCATAAACAAATCGTAAACAATCTCTGGGATTGATACCAAATTATATAGATTTTGAATTCCTTATGTAATTAAATCTGACCTGTGTTATTAATAAAAAGTCCAGTTAAAGAACACATGGGCTGATAAGCATGTAGTACAATGTCAAAGTTTGATTCTGTAGAACACACAATATTGCCTGGATACTCGTCCTGCCTCTGATGTCAGGAAAGTTTAACCTTTTATTTGGTAATATTCTTTCATTGTTTTATATCATACATTTCTTTTATATCTTAAGGAGCGTGCTCTCTATATATCCAAGGTTGTAACAAACAAAGTTTTAACTTTGAACAAGCTCATTTGCTGCAATTTTAATTTTTTTCTCATATACTCAATTCAAATGTTGTAATATCTTCTGTCAGCCAGAGATATTGAATGCTAGATCAGTTTCAAGGAACAATTGTGTAGATATCAGTTAGTGATTGCTCTCTACTCCAGTATGAACTGGGATGCCAGAAAACAAATGTTCTATTTTGCTTAAATATACATTGGAAAATTCCATTAGTCCATCAATTTTAAGGGAGTTCTGGCATTAAAGTCCGTTGACATTATGATTAGCACATCTAGGTAAATTGGATTTATTTATTTATCTATTTCAATTTTGCAAACAGGAAGCAGATTACCTGCAGAATTGTACAAATAATTTACTGGAGGAATATTATTTGCCAGGATTTCAATTACACTTGGGGATTTTAAATAAAGGCCTATTCAATTCCAGGGCGTGTCAATATTGACCACAACTTACTTGACAATCCTATGTCTTCTTTAACAAATATTGAGAGAGCACCAATTGCTGCTCTATTCTTATCTTTGATTTTCAAAGCAGGTTTGAGCCATGTGTTATCTCCTGGTGACAGATTATCTCCTTTAATTATAAATGAAATTTCTTGAAGTGCAATCACATCAAATTTGGAGACTAATTCAATCAAGCCCTTAAATACAAATGCAAGCTTTACATCCAGCTGTGTTCCAAGAAAGGATTTTAACTGGAAAAATTGTGCAATGGGAATTACGGCTAAGGATGGAATTGTATGTACAGGTCATCTTGAGTTACAAGGGTTCCTTTAGTGACATTTCAAAGTTACAATGGCACTGAAAAAAGTGATTTAGGATTATTTTTCACACTTACGATTGTAAGAATCATGTGATTTACATTCAGGTGCTTGACAACTGACTCACATTTATGACAGGTGCAGTGTCCCTGAATCATGTACCAATCTCCTTTTGCGACCTTCTGGGCAAGCCAAAGTCAGTGGGGCAACTAGATTCACTTAATAACCGTATTACTAATTTAAAAACTGCAGCGATCCGCTTAACAAATGTGGTGAGAAAAGTTGTGAATTGGGGCAAGTCTCACTTAACAACATACATTTTGGGCTCTATTGTGGTTGTAAGTTGAGGACTACCTCTATTTTTGTTATACCTTTTATGATGTAAGAGGGAGAAAGTTTTAACTGCTAATCTTCTAACTCAGGGGTGTCAAACTCATGGGCCAGATGCGTCACGTGCTGGCTCTGCCCCTGCACAGTTTAGCAAAGGCGGAAAAGTCCCATTGCATCACGTAATGCCATGACAGCGCAAGTTGACACCCCTGTTCTAACTGGTAGCAATGCAACCTGGTATTCATTCTTAATTCTCTAGTTTGAACAGAGGCTGCTCAAATTAAGAGACACAAATTCATCTTTGAGTTGACTCAATATACTATCATTGGATTCAATAGCTACAATTTCAGTTGGTTTTTTCTCTCTCTCAAGCACTTGCTAAGTTGCTGTTACCCCTGTGGCTCATTTCAAGCCAGTTTGCATCCATATCAAAAAACTTTCTGTGTATTTTGTTTGACTCAAGTTGCTTTTGCAACATCAACATTTGTTTTTGATGTAGTAGCTCCTGTACCTTCAACCTTCTCCTAAATAGCTAGGGTCTTCTCAACTTTTCTTCCTGGTACAATTTCTCCACTCCTATAATTTCTATTTAATCATTACATTGTTTACATTCCCTCATCTCATGCTTGTGTCTATTCAAGATTCCCCAAGATATACCTGTTCTTGAATTATACAGTTCCTCAGCTGATCTATTTGTCCGAGGCTCTATTTGAAAAAATAGCTGTCCGGTATAGTCAAGGAAGCTTTTTTTTCAGGGCTGAAAGATTATTTCCTTTCACTAGATATTTGTTTGATATGTAAATAAACCCTGACGTTTTCCAGTTTGACTCCTAAGACTGTATATCAGGCAAGATGGAATTTTGGAACCAATTAAAATAAAATATTGAGGACATCTGCCTTCCATTTAGTGCTTACCTTTAGGTAAACATCCAAAGGAGATAGATTTAAAAAAAAAATCTTACAATACTTAAACCATACTCAAAGAATATCTCTTTGGCTTTTCACAATCAATTACGTAGTCTGTTTTGTTGTCTGATGGATTTTTTACTTGTTAAACTTTTGTTAAACTCCATTATTATCTTGGCAAACATTAGATTCTAACTGGTTAGCCTCTAAAGCTGGCCCAGTAATTTGAACAGGCCTTTTTAAAGACTCTTTTCTGTCTATAGTGGACCATTTTGCTCTCATTGCTCTCATTTAATATTTTTGCTTTTCTTCTGTATTTTGCATGCACCTTTTTGAATCCATTTCGGCTTAATAGACACAGAGTCATTGTTAAGACCACTAAAAGGAAGCAGCTAAAATTATATTCTCAGCCGGACAGGATTCACAGAAACAGATGAAATGTGTAACTTGAGTTTAATATACAACTACCTCTCCAAAACTCAAGTGCACATCCATGTAGGGCAAATGGCACAGCCATATCTTTCTCAGAACAGACAATACCACTAATAGACCGTTCTTATAGTTTCTACATACCTTTTAAATTATTATTTTTTAAATCTGTGAGATTTAGAGTGTCTTTTATAAAATACACCTCACACCAGAGCAGGGCAGTTTATAGCATTCTTCGGAGAGGGGCGGCATACAAATCTAATAAATTATTATTTGTCCTATTTCATGTAAAAGATTAAAGTTCTTTCCTCTAGCATGGGAAGTATTTTACATACAGCCACAATCGTGCCCCACATTTCCATTGTAAGCAAGCCCGTCGTTGAGTGAGTTTTGTCCCATTTTACAACCTTTCTTGCCACGGTTTTAAGCAAATCGCTGCAATTCAGCGAACAATGTGGTTGTTGGATGAATCTGGCATCCGCCATTGACTTTGCATGAAGCTGGCTGGGAAGTTGCAAATAGTGACCACATGATCCCAGAATAGTGTGACTGTCATAAATATATGCCGGTTGCCAAGCATCTGAATTTTGATCCTGTTACTGTGGGGGGTGCTGCAATGGCCATGAGTGTCAACTGTCCTGTTGGCAAATCCAGAAAAAGAAACTCCTGGGGTATTATTTTACCAAGGGTATAAACTTTACTGAATAAATTCCACATTGGCCCAGAAGAAGTGAAACCAGCTCTCAGCTTCCCACATGAATGCACACGTAATTCATTTCCTCTTTCCCCACGAGCCACCCACAATCCATGATGTCCACCAATCGCTTCTGTTCATTTTGTTTTGGGAACCAGCCAATCACGCTGTGGCACCTGCTCTGGGTGTCCTTGAGTGGACGGAAACTGCCAGATGGCAAGGAGCTAGGAGACCATTCTACAGGTCCCGTCAACAAAACAATGCCGTCTGGCAGGACCCAGGGGAAGAGCCTTCTCTGTGATGGCCCCAACCCTCTGGAATCAACCCCCCCAGATATTAGGACTGCTCCCACCCCCCTTGCCTTTCACAAACTGTTGAAAACCCACCTATATCGCCAGTCATGGGGAAATTGATTCCCCTTGGCCGCTCTGTTTTATGTATGGTTTGTTCGGGTTGTATGATTGTTTTTAAATTAAGGGTTTTTAACTGTTTTGTTTTTAATAATTGGATTTGTATTATGTATTGGTGTTGTGAGCCACTCTGAGTCTTCATAGAGGGGTGGCATACAAATCTAATAAATTATTATTATTATTATTATTATTATTATTATTATTATTATTATTATTATTGGCGGGACCCAGGGGAAGAGCCTTCTCTGTGGCGGCCCCGACCCTCTGGAACCAACTCCCCCAAAGATATCAGAGTTGCCCCCACCCTCCTTGCCTTTCATAAGCTTCTTAAAACTCACCTCTGTCGTCAGGCATGGGGAATTGAGATATTCCCTTCCCCCTAGGCTTATAAAATTTATGCATGATATGTCTGTATGTATGATTGGTTCCTTAAATTGGGGTTTTTTAAATTACTTTTAATATTAGATTTGTTTATATTGTCTTTTTACTGTTGTTAGCCGCCCCGAGTCTGCGGAGAGGGGCAGCATACAAATCTAATTAATAAATAAATAATAAATTATTATTATTATTATTAATATTATTATTATTATTATTATTATTATTCCACACACACACACACACCCTTGCATTCCAATCCACGCACCCCCATTCATGGTGAAGCGGCAAGCAAAGCGGAATACAGGTGAAAGTTCAAGTTGGTCTTAACAGTAAGTGTGAGAAACGGTCCCAAGTTATTACCTTCCAGTGCCCTTGTAACTTCAGAGGATCACTAAATGGACGTTTGGTAAGTCGAGGGCTACTGTAGAGGAATTTCCAGGAGTACTACTATTTAAAATCCTTCAAGAGGCAATAATTATCTGCCAACGTCCTTGGCAAAGAACCGAAAAGGAGATAGCACAAAGAGAAAACTAAACAAGAACAGGGCTCAGAACCTTGAGGCACAGATTAAATGAGGTGTCTTTTGCTTACTGACGTTTTGTTGCCGTCATTGTGAGCAGGCCATGACGAGGCTGCCTGCAGCCCACTTGCATTGCCCTGTCCTGTCCCCTCCCTTCCCATCTTACAGCAGGGGCCACCAGTGTGGGAGGAACTGTGGGAATCCCATTTACAAAGAGCTCACTTGACTGCAACCAAGAGTTTCAGTTTCTGTCAAAATACACTCCGATTTCCCACCTTAGGGGATTTTTAGTGTAAAGTTAGGTTCCCCTTTTGTTATATGTTTTAACTCCTACGCACTATTTGTTTTTTAAATTAGCATGGCAGCTCCTATAGTTTCTTGACAATAAATGTTCTGCTTTGTTCTTTTTTTTCACCCTAAAGTTTATGTAAAAAAAAAAAAAAACCCAGGGAAACCTCATTGATGAATTTTAAATAAGGCTATTTACAGGGAATTTTCAACTTAGAATGTGTGTCCATTACTATTTTATGGAAGACATTTGTGGAACCTGTTATCTGAAGCTCTTACTTGCCACACAGTAGAAGAGGAGATTTAAAACTGGAACAAAACCAGGCTGCACCGTAATGCTGAAGACTTTTCCAACTTGATCTCTTCTAGATACGGCCACAATGGCTGAAAATTCTGAATATTATGCACAATATTACCTCTCTCTTATCCCAAATCCTGAAAAAAGAAGTTTCAAAAATCACCTTTATGGAGACATGATCACAGATCCAAGCCTCCAAATTGTCTCCCCCCCCCCCTTTATTTTATTTTCAGAGATTGGATAAAATACTTGTTAAGTTTCCCCCAGTTCCATTCAGTTTCGTTTAGTCTCTCTGAAGTGGCTCTTTATCTACAGCTGCAAAGAGAAGCAAAACGTGACCATGGTTAAGAAGGGTTAAGACAGGAAAATATGACTTGGGAAAGGCGCACACAGGCACATGCGTGCAACTGTGGGCGGGAGAGGGTGAGTGGAAAGGGTGATAGGCTCTCTGTCTGTGTGTTTATCAAAAAACAGGAAAGTGAAAAAGTGTCATCTTCCTGGATGTCAGAAAGTAATGTCATGTCACGGAGCTGCAATTAATTGTTTTAACCACTTCAAGAGGGAGGCATGTTGCAACATAAAGAACACCCACGTGGCCCTATAAGGATTGATCAATTTGTTGCGGCCTGAACCAGTCTTTTCCCATTGCATGACATTAGTTCATGAAAAGGATAGCTGACTGCATATGGATGTGATGGATTGAAAGAAAGGGACCCAATTGAAGTGGTGCCAAAGACTTGGGAGTTTACAGTGCCCAGTTTAAGCAAGGCCTGTATTATTTGGGTGAAGCAATGATGCTCAGGTGGCTGTCTCCATTTGGGTAGCTACAAGAAGGCAAATAATGCTTCCCACTTCCCTCCAGTTAAGCCCATGCTTTCTCCCAAAGAGCGGTAAAGGTTTACAGCAGAGGTCTTCAAACTTGGCGACTTTAAGACTTGTGGACTTCAACTCCCAGAATTCTCCAGCCAGCTATCCTGGCTGGAGAATTCTGGGAGTTGAAGTCCACAAGTCTTAAAGTCGCCAGGATTGAAGACCTCTGGTTTACAGGCTCCAGAACCTTGAAAGGAGATACAAATACTTAGATGTCAAGCTAATTGAGCCACACTTTGGCGCTTTTAGGAACATGCCAGTGCTCATACGCAACTTTTACCCCATCTATCCTCTTAATCTACAAAAGTGTGGGTGTGTAGAAAAAGGGGATTAGAAGACAACAAGCAGACAATGAAGCGGGAAGCACAGTTTGGGAATATATGATGATTATAGGCAAGTATAATCAAGGTTGACTCAGCCTTCCATCCTTCCGTGGTGGGTAAAATGAGGATCCAGATTGTTGGGGGCAATATATGCTAAATCGCTTAGAGAAGCACTGTGAAGCGGTATATAAGTTTAAATGTTAATGCTAAGTATAAAACTATCAGTCAATTGCCAAGACAACAAGCTACAATAAGAAGACTATTGTTGTGTGTTTCCTGCCTGGAGCTTGGTTTAGAGCTTGGCCTGGAGCTTGGTAACAACCAGAAGAGATATAACCACCCTGAGGCAGCACCTAATCCCAACAATGCATGGTCTTATTTGTGTGGTTACATCAACTTGCAAAACCAAGGAGGGTGGAGTTAAACGGCAGACCTATAGTTGGGAAAGTTGTGTGCCACAAGTAAAGTATTTTGTACAGTTATCTTCTATGCTGTGGCGTGTCTAGTCCATGGAAAGCAACCCTCACAATCTGCACTCTCTCTGATGATACTCTTCTCAAGCGTTATTACCTTCCAATAATAAATTTGTTCAATTGCATTTGCATACTGTAGCCCCAAATTCTGAAGTTCTGGCCAGGTCTACTTCTGCAACTTTTGAATAGAAATTCAAAAAGTAGTGGATTAGAAGGATGTCAGACCTAGCCTGGAATCTCTCAGGATAATTTTGAAGATGGAATTCTTCCGCAAAGCGCTTGGAGTGCTGCATATTTATAGTTTATTATAATATTGCTCCATTGTTTGATTTCATTACATGTTTTGTTTGTTGTAAACTGTTGAGAGTCAATCCTGATTTTCAATCAACCTATTAATAATTGGTGGCCTTTTTTTTTTTTTTTTTTTTTGCAAGCAAAGTCCTAAATGTTTTACTGGCACGCTGTGGCCTCGGCCTTTGTTGAATGGGGAAGGAAAATGACAAGGGATTTGATCAATAAAGATAACTTGGTTCCTTGAATGAGATAGAACTTGATTCCCTGTCCTCAGGTTTGGGGGTTTCTTTTATCACTCGGATAAATAAAGGAAGTAAAATTGATTCACTGAATGGTTGAACTTGATCCTTGAAATAGTTTAGTTTGTTTGTTTATATCTATCAATCAATCAATTCAGGAAGGGAAAGAGTTTTTCAAGAAAGCAATGATTTACTATACTGATTCTAATTTATCTACTATCTAACTACTATCTAAAACAATCTTTCCTGTGCTTTATCTAGTTCAGATAGACTCCCTTCTAAATCTAACACCTTGCTTAATTTGTTTTTAGATGTTTTAGGGAATTTTTGGGTGTGGGTTGAAAGTTTTTTGAGATCAAAGAGCATTGGGTTCTTTGAACTGCATTGTAGCTGACCTTCTGGAGATTAGTCACTTGCCTCTACTTCCCATTTTAATGTAATTTAATTCTACCCAGAAAAAAATGACATTCTGATAAGACCCTGCAAGTGATAAGGACACCCAGAAATGGAGTGTCCAGTGTTTTCTGACCAGGAAAGCTTCTTCCACTTCTTCCCCTTTGTTGTCTGACCTCCAAGTCTGCATTCTTCATTCTACCTCTGGCCTTCATTGGAACGCTTTGGGGGTTTCCCCCCCTGATTTTTCAAAACAAGTTTTTCTGATTATAAATTTTTTGGGGTTTTCCCCGGTCCATTTGTGCTCATGCGCAGAGAATGCTATTTGATGTCAAAACAGTAGCGCACCTCTCTGAACATCGTAAGACAATATTCAGAATCCTGTGACCCAAATGTTCAACCTTCAATCAGGTCGATGTAAAAAGGATGGCTTGAATGCTGATGTGACTTAGCTTTGACGTCAGTTTGCTCGTGACATCATCTACAGCCTGGTGACTTGGCTACTGGTCAGTTAGCCTTAAAGGATGGTTTCATCAGTACCTGTTGCACTGCTTGGTGTTCTCAACTAATTATTAAGCAAGATGGATCAGCTTGTTAGCACTTGGCTTGACGATGAAAAAAGTGTGAGCCGGTCACGTTAGCCTTCACTGCTTCTTCCCATGTCTTTCAAAAAATACCGTAATGCAAATGTGTGGCAATATGAACTAATCAGGATTGAGGAGCATCTTAATCGGTTTTGAACACACACAAACACACACATACACACTGAACCAGAGTAGCTACTCCTAAAATTCTCTGAATTTCATCCTGTTTTGAAAGTGCAGATAAGAGAGGCAACGATACTATGGGGTTGTGGTCAACCTTATTGTAAAACTTGGACTTCTTTATCCTGATGCCCTTGATGCACATTTGTTTCACGTGGATATTATTGCCAGTTGGAAATGGTGGGAGTTGAAGTCCAGGACCTCAGGATTTAGGGAAAGCCTGCCTTCTCTGTTTGGTTTTTTTTAATGTTTTGGGTTAGAATGGTATTCTTGGTATCTGCAGATAACATAGCTTATACGGGCGAATGCTTGGCAAAGTGTTTCATTTACGCAATTGTCCATTCCAACAGTTTTCACGAGAAACAGATCAGTTCTTGAGCTAAGCAGCATTCTTGGAAAGTAAAAGAAAAAGGAACATATAAAGTAAGAAGCTTTTGTTGTTCAGCACTTTTGCTGTCACATGCTTTTTAACGTAACCACGAGATCCTTAACATTCCTCTTTATTTTCTATGGCCTTTCCTCCTCTGTGTTTTAAGCACCCGGCTAAGGGAATAGCATCACAGAGGCCTCTTTAAAAATGAAAAAAACAAAAACAACCCATGCATGGCTTTGAAGATAGTGCAGAGACCCAAAGTCCCAGTGATACCTGTTTCTTCTACTTCTAACCCGTAGTTGGTGCATCTGTGTGTAATGTGCACATTCACCAACAAAACCGAAGCTTAGCATAACCGCAACCCCAGTTTCGGAGAAAAGCCCATGCCCCATGTGATTTGCTGGAACTGCTGGCTTCACTTCTCCACATCAGGAAACCACATCCTTGTTTACATGGGGGGGTAGAGATGAGTCACTTGCTCCCATGATGCAATGCGCAGCAGCCCGCCAAAATGTTTTTGAACAACATATCATTTGGGGCTGTTGCTTTGTCGCCGCTACCTGAAGAGGGGATGGTATAAGAGAATGACCTCTAATGAGACCAGGTGTCTCCCACTCTGGGGTCCTTGAGAGAGGCCGCATCTAATAGCTCCTGTCCTCCTCTCTCGTCCACTGTACATAAAGTTCCAGAACTTCACTGGTATCAGAGTGGCTTTGAGGATGGCGTTCCTTCAGTAACGCCATGTTATTGTCAGGCGATGGGCTCCTCTCCTGGCTATTCTGCTTTTCCTGCACTGCTAATTTCTGAATCCGTGCAGCCTTGTGGCAGGCCAGGGTTCCCCACCACCACCACCCCTCCAATCATAGTAGAGGGAGTCCTCATTTAGCAACTGTTCGCAGTTATGATAAAATTGAAAAAATAACTTTACGGACTTTGCAAGGAGAACTGAAATAAGAGCACGGTCACTTAGTGACTGGTTTGTTTAACAACCAAGTTGCTGGTCCCAATTGTGGTCACTAAATGAGGACTACCAGTAGATGCCTAGGTATGTATTTAGTTACTATAATTTTGATGTCACCCACCTCCCCAGTGACTCTCTGCAGTCTATAACATAAACCAGTCAATAACATTAAAAGGGAAAAAAAATACAAAGGGAGAACGTTTGGTGCTAGAAAGCTAGCTAGTCCATCCTTTGACTTCTCAAATGAAGTCTGAGAAGCAACCAGGGCAGAATGCATGGAACAGTTGTCCGACACTCCTCCAAAACCGGCTCGGAGCTATGCATTTCAGTAAGGGATTGGATCTCTGAATGGCTTACTTTAATTTGCAATTGAGCACAGGGAAGACGGTATAACTTTTATTTAAACCTCTTCAAAAGACCTTGGCCCGCCCCACCCAAGAGCAACAAGAACCTGCTGCTTTACATCTACTCTCATTGATATGCCTTTCATATGATGGTTGGTGGTGGTGGTGTGTGTGTTTGTTGCTGTTGCTCCAGATATACCCCGTGAGGATGTTGTGGTTCCTGAGAGCTTCAGAGGAGTTGCACAAAGAGTCTTGTCTATGCCTGAAGCAATGGCAGATCTGCTAGGCGGTTGTGAATTCAGGAAGAGATGCAAACAGGGAGGGCAGAAGGCACGGTGCAGAAAATGGGAGGAATTGTGGCTCACAAGGGTTTAGGTAGAGGCAGGAAGCAGGCACGGTGGAACATGATGCCCTCTACGAAGGGGTCCATAGGTCGTATCCTAGGAGGACGGGCGTGCAGTTTTTTCCAGCTTCTGAAGATCCGCTTCCTCCGCTGCCCTTGTTCTTCCTCTGCCATGCCGCCCCAAGTCTTCGGAGAGGGGCGGCATACAAATCTAATAAATTATTATTATTATTACTATTATGCCGGCTCCACCGAATGGAAAGACGCAAAGCACCAAATTCTCCCTCATAATTGCTACGGCAACTTACAAGCTCTAGCGCACTGCATTGTCGCATGGGCTTTGCTTTCCAACAAGCATTAGACTGTTGCCCTCATCCTCCTACAGTCATTGATCAGAGTTGTTAATGAGAGCTGTAATGAAAGGCATCTGGAAAAAGGCAGCAGCAAAGTACTGCCTGTGTGGTTGAGGATATCTCCTTATTACAGGTAGTCTACTACTTACAACCATTGCACACACAGGGCTACTTACAACCCAGATTTGAAGTTTTGATGTGTACGCACACACACATAAAATCAGATAATTGCATTTTTGGTGCTCAGTAACCAATCCGCAATTATGGTTGTAAATGCAATGTCGCATGACTGCAATTTCCAGCAAAAACAACAACACACCATTGCACCTCACCACCATCACATTTGCTTAATGACTGTAGTGATTCATTTCACAACTACTGCAAAAAAAATTGTAGAATCAGGTACAATCAGATGGTGGCCCATTTAATGATTGGCATGACTTACAACTACTGTATAACTCCTGCCCCGATTACAATTGTAAGTCAAGAGTACCTGTAATTCCTTCTATCTCCTGTAGAGAATAGATGGATGATCTGCAAAGAGAGCCTGGTGGAGACCGCATTTTACAGTTCGCTAAAGGCCCCTGCGCCAAGGATTGCCCTTCTGAAACAAACTTCAACACATAGAAGTTTTTAAGCCCAATTTTTTTTCTTTTGCAAAATTATAAAAATTATTTTATTTTCTAAGATGTTCCCAAGCTCATCCCCAATATGCTGGAAATGTAAGAAGGAAAATGGAATTTATTATCACCTATGGTGGACTTGTTTAAAGGCAAAGACGTATTGGAACAAAATCAGATTAATAAAAGAAGATCTAGACAGGAAACCCAAATTATTTTTACTGGGCATAATCGATAAAAAATATAGAAAGGAACTATACTATTTGATTATACACATCGTTACAGCAGCAAGAATACCATATGCGCAATTCTGGAAAAATGAGGAAATGCCAAAAGATGAGAACATAATTAGAAAAATATTGGACTGTGTTGAAATGGACAAATCAACAAATAAAAGAAAAAGAAGAAACCAAATACTACTTAGTATGAAATAAATTATATGAATGGTTGGAAGAGAGAAAGAATAAGTAAAAGATGAATTAGAACTGTCAATAATTGAATGGATAATATGAAGTCTTTATAGAAGAATGTAAGATTATTGTACATAACAGTATAAAAGAAGAAATAAAAAACAAAGAAAGCACAAGTAATTCATAAAATGTAAATATATACATATAGAGATTGTATATATGTCGATACAAACCAAAGTAAGCTTACTGTGTCTATGGGGAAATTGTATAGGGTACATCCCAAATGTAATGCAATTATTTTTTTAAAGTAATTTATTGAAGAGATTTGCACAGACACTTAAAATTCTTCAAAGTACTGTCCTTGGGCCTCTACACATTTTTTCCAGCGATTCTGCCATGACCGGTACACGCCCAGGAAGGCATCTTCGGGGACCTCTCGCAAGGTCTTCGTCACGGCTGATTGGATCTCTTCTATGGATGAAAAATGGGTTCCTTTCAGGGCTGCCTTAATCCAAGGGAACAAAAAGAAGTCTGCTGGGGCGACGTCAGGCCTATGGGGGGGGGGCAGCTTTGGCACCTGGTGTTTGGCCAGGAACTCGCATCGTAGCGCGTTGTGGCAAGGCGCGTTGTCGTGATGGAGTTGCCAGGTAATGGAGATGTCTTTTCTCGTCCTGATGACCTGATTTTGGAGACTTTCCAGCACATCTACATAGTAGGCAACATTAACTGTCTGTCCTTGAGGAACAAACTCCTTATGGACCACTCCTTTACTGTCAAAAAAGACCATGAGCATTGTTTTCACTTTTGATTTGCTAATTCCTGCCTTTTTGGGTTTGGGGGACTGGTCGGTGTCCCACTCAGAGCTTTGGCATTTTGTTTCTGGGTCGTATTTAGAAACTCAGGTTTCATCACCAGTGATGACGTTGTCCAAATAATCAGGTTCAATTTCTATATGTTGCAAAAGTTCAGTTGAAATTTCCAATTCCATTTTTTTCGTGACACAGTCGAGGCAAAGAGGTTTACAGAAACTGACGCCCTGCCGCTTCCACAGCTTGGAGAGCAATGAGACTGGTTTTATGGCAAAGCTTAGCATCCCCCCCCCAGCTACTCCAAGTCCCACTCCGGTCCCACTCCGACCAATAGGAGCGGTGCAGGAAATTCAATTGCATTACTTTTGGAATGCACCCTGTACCTCTGCATGTTTATTAGTTTGCTTTGTATACATGTGTGTTCTAAGTGTATTCAATAAACGTAAAATAAAATTATTTTTTATTTTAAGGCCCCAGTGGCCTCTCTTCTCACCTCTTCCTATTGCCCCCTTTTGCACCAACAATTGTGGAGTATGATCCAAAACTACATATCTATCATACTGATTTCCTCGTGTTTAATTGGATTCTCAAGGAATTCCTCTTTGTGATCCCCTTTCCCATTTTCTTTGGATTTGACTCCCCGACCCCAATTCACAAAAAATACTTGAACCCATCTATTTGTGCTTCAATAAGAAACAGAACTTGGAAACTTTTTTTCCAGATCAGTCTGAATGAGATCAACTTCCCCAAATCTAGTGCTACTGATTGAATTTAGTTAATTCAACAATTCTGCTATGTCAGTTAGCGCAGGATACGGAAGCAGAAACTGTTTAAACAAATCAAAATAGGAAGAAGTTTTGGCGCTTCTCCGCAAATGCTTCTTTGCTACATTACGGTGCTCTCTAATTTGTTTTCCAGAATATTCCTCTCGTTTTGCGTGATCCTCCTGAACTTTGCATCCATAAGCTTTTTCCTCACTTGCCTCTGGATTTATCTCTTATCTAACCTGCAGGGACTTCCATTTTAAGATGGGAAAGCTGCTTTGCCTTGCTTTTCGTTGCCTTTTTAGCAAGCGCCTCTTATCAGTTTCATTACGGTTTCATTTCTTCCCTCATTGTGGTTTTAGGTGATGAAGAATGGAACCAGAGCTTTCAGGTTTTGATTGCTAGATTACTCAGTGGAAGATTTAGTTTGACTTATTTTTGAACTGCACGTACAAGGGTAACGTTATGGCAAAAGGGGGAAACTATTTTAGTATTAGAAAAAAGAGGAAACAAATTTTTTTTCCAGTTTAATGGATGTCTGATCAAATATTTTTTAACTGATGGTGGGTTAAACAAAACGTATAACAAAGATGCGTTTGCAGATGGTATTAGTGGAATAAAATTGCATACTATAAAGGCAAATCTCTAATTCCATGTTTATCTGCCATGAGAGGATTTGAACCTTGATGGAAGTTGTAGAATTTGATCAATCAGATCCCTCAAAATGAAACATAGGATTGGTAGTACTTGCCTTCAAGAAAGTATTGAATTGTAGAAGCCAAATAATGATTGCTGGCTTTGCATTTCATCTTGGATGAAGGAGAGAAGCCAATGTCTCTTATAGCATCTCTTATTTCTTCCTCCCTTGATTGTTTATCTATTTATTTACTTACTCTTCACAAATACTCTTACGCTGCACAATTTGCATTTTAAAGAAAGATCAAAAATAAAAACTTGTTTCTTTGCTCAGAAAAAAAAAATCTGGAACTGAATTTCCATCCCAGTTAAAAATAACAAGAAATTGATTTGAGGTTGAGGCCTTCTTGGCTGCAGATTCCAAAAGACCTCGGTTTTATTTTATTTTTTTACTCTTATTGATCATTTGTCAGGATCCTTGAGTAGCTTACATACTGGTGGCCTGGAAGATACCACACCAAAAGAAAAGAAAAAAAAAGCAAAGAGTAGGGCTGGGTGAGGAACAGACCTTGGTTCTAAATATTAAATAGTAATGCTTAAAAAGTTAAGATGAAAAGAAAGGCTGGGAAATTGGTCTTCCGGTGTTGCTGACGATGGGGTCGCTCTACATCTCATCTCCTTCCCAGGAGTCACATAGTCTTCCCCATTAGATGCAAAGGGGGGAAAGGATTGAGGCCTAGACTTCTGCACCTAGCCCTTTCTCCGGAAGCCAATTGTGATGTTGCCCTGACACCGCTCTCCTCTTCTTCCCTTTTCCTAGCTGATCAGGTATACGGTGACCAAGACATGCACGAAGTGGTCAGGAAGCACTGCATGGACTACTTGGTGAGTGGGAGCGGGGGTTTCTGTGGAAGGGCAGATATCCACCGCCATCTCTTGAGTCTGACATTCAGGACTGCAGCTGTCAGGCATCCTGGCAAGAACCAGGGCAGATCAGGTTAGGCTCCTGGGCAGCTGTCTCTGGAAAAAAGAGCCCCTTTTCCTGCAGAGGAATTTGCCTGAAACCTGAAGCTCTGAATCTGCTACTTAAAGTCATCAGTTACCAAGCCAGTTGGGGAGGGGATGAGAGGCCTCCCCCTTTTAAAAATTTGCTAATAGCCGCATTTCACCCTTGAGAAGAAACCCAAAGCATTCCTGTTCCCCTCCCCCAAATTTGCTAGCACAGATCAAAAGGTGTCAAAGACTAAATCTCGGTATTAACCAGCTGCTTCTAAAGGTTGAGGTTCAGGCGGCCATCTGCGAATGGCTTGCAAGCGGTAGGGGCAGCCCTGGCCTTGCACAATCTCATCCGGAGGGAAAGGATTCTGCAAAATTACTCTGGGTATGCTGGAGGAGAATTTGCTTTCCTCTTCTCCCCCCCCCCCCCCCCCCCGCTCCCCTCCCTTCCTCTCCAAACGGAGTCTCTGGATTAACTCAGTTGTAGAGGTGGCCTTGTTTAAACATGACTCCCACTGCTTGAGCTCCAGTGATATACAGTGCTCCCTCGATTTCCGCGGGTTCAAACTTCACGAATAGCCTATACCAGTGTTTTTCAACCAGTGTGCCGTGGCACACGTGGCACACTAGTGTGCCGCAACACATGGTCAGGTGTGCCGTGAAAAGGAAGCTCAGGTTCCAGTCTCGCAACTTTTTGCTGAGAGAAAGAGAGAGAGTGAGAGAGAGAGAGATAAATGAGCAAAAAGGAGAGGAACAAAAGAGAAATGAGAAAATGATTGAGACAGAGAATGAGAGGCAAGAGAGAGAAACAAAAGAGAGAGAGAAGTGACTCTTGATTTAAAGCATATGATAAAAAGCACCCAAAGAATAAGAGACAAAAAAACCCCCAACCCTCACCTGTTTTTGGAAATGGTTCAAGAGTGTGTATACACACACACACACACACACACACACACACACACAAGGGTGGGGAGGAGACAGGGATGGAAAAAGAGAGGGAAGTGTCTTAGGGTGTCATTTTGGTTGGTGGTGTGACCCAGGATTTTAAAATGTAAAAAATGTGCCACGGCTCAAAAAAGGTTGAAAATCACTGGCCTATACCACGGTTTTTCAAAAAATATTAATTAAAAAATACTTAGTGATTTTTTTTCCTATACCACGGTTTTTCCCGCCCGATGATGTCATACGTCATCGCCAAACTAATAATTTTTGCAAATAAATAACAAAAAAAATTAATTATTGTTAATAAATAATTATGTTTATAAATATCAGGATCACTAAGTGTCTTATTCAATGGTGAGTACCAGTAATAATGGTGAGTAAATGGTTGTTAAGGGAATGGGAAATGGTAATTTAGGGGTTTAAAGTGTTAAGGGAAGGCTTGTGATACTGTCCATAGCCAAAAATGGTGTATTTACTTCTGCATCTCTACTTCGAGGAAATTCGACTTTCGCGGGCGGTCTTGGAACGCATCCCCCGCGAAAATCGAGGGAACACTGTATCCCTTACTAAGGGACCCCCCCCCTTTCTTTTCACTGACTGGATAAAGCTTCAGATATTTATATTGAGAGCCCTTCTTTGGAAACATATTGTCTTGCTGCCCTTGGTTCTTTTGCCCACCTGGGAGTCCATCTGCTGCTTCATTCTCACCTTGAGGCCCTCCCTCATTTCAGATGAAGAACGCTGACTACTTTTCCAACTACGTGACAGAAGATTTCACCACTTACATTAACCGCAAACGGAAAAACAACTGTCACGGCAACCATATTGAGATGCAGGCTATGGCAGAGATGTACAACCGACCTGTGGAGGTTTACCAGTACGGCACAGGTACAGGCCCAGTTGCATCCCCAATTCTTCTGAACATCCGCCTGGGCGAGTGGCGTTGGCTGCTTCCCTGCCAAGGCCACCCATCCTGTCCTGCCATTTTTCCCCCCCTCTTCCAGAGCCCATCAACACTTTCCATGGCATCCATCAGAATGAGGATGAACCCATCCGGGTGAGCTATCACCGCAACATACATTACAACTCCGTGGTGAACCCCAACAAGGCTACCATTGGGGTGGGACTAGGGCTGCCCTCCTTCAAGCCAGGGGTGAGTTTTTCCTGGTCAACATCTGGTGAGGAGAGGGGGGAGGCTTTTTAGGATAGGCAAAAAGTTGGTGGCCAATGTCTTGTTCCATTCACGTGCTTCATGACCTGGGCTATCAGTTTCACTATTATCCGGGATAATAGCCCGGAACGTGGCCACGGCCCGGCTTTGGAAGATTGAGGCAAAGAGAATTTTAGAAGTCAGGAGGGTTATGAGAAACCTGCATGGTGTGTTTTGGGAGCACAACTTTCCAACATTTGTGGCGGGGAAGAATCTAAGGTCTACGTTGGCTTTTGGAGCTGCATTCCAATATGTCTTAGATTAATACCTGGACCCTACGCAAACTCTAATTTTGATGGAATTTTAACAATTCAAGTGCTTAACTATGGCTACCTTATAATTATTTTCCTTATAATCATTATGTTATTTTCGCTTTCTGTCTCATTCAAAGATATACGTTGATGGCAACATTGGATGCACCCAAGATTTGGGGGAGTTTTAACACATGCACCTGTTTTCCAAATAATAAAACAGTTGCTCCAATAGAGCTTTGTCACATTTGATAAAAAATTAATTTGACCCTACTTTTTTCTGTCTTCAAACATACCTTTTAAAACAGGTATCTCTTTTTAAGCTGTAGTGCAGGGTTTTTTTTAGTCTTGATGACTTTAAGATGTATGGACTTCAAACTCCCATAATTCTGCAGCCACCATGTTCATACATGTTCCAGCCCATCCATACATCTTGAAGTCAACAAGATTGAGAAACACCCTGCTGTAATGGATAGGTCGGAGGTCCCACATTCTGTAGGGACAAGGAGATCTGCTCAAATCATGGCCTACTACCATAATCTTCCCGATATCTCTATACACTTCCCAACTAACCACCTGGCCAAGCGGCTCAAGCGCATCCTTTCATGCCAGCTGGGGAACTCTGGAAATTTGAAGTCCACATATCTTGAAGCTGCCATGGTTTAGAAACTGTTCCAGTCGTGGCCCCTTAGTTGCCAGGAGACTACCATTGGTCTCCTTCCCAGATCTAGCAAAGCAGCCGTTCTCCAAGGCTGTTTCTATATTTCTTATGGCAATTTAATCCATCTCTTCCTTGTATCGAGGAGAAACTGAGCCACCTACCTGTTGTCTGTTCTCTCTAGGTGACCACTGGGCAATTGCTTCCCGTTCTACCCCAGTGCTGGTAATTTTGGAGGGATATTCACATTTTGCAGCTTCTGTTTAAGAAAAAAAAAAGGCTTTGGGTTGTTGGGACTGCAGTGGGCTTGCTACATTCCCTTTTGCTCCTTGTAGTATGCAGAACAGTCCCTGATGAAGAATGCGATCAAGACCTCAGAGGAGTCCTGGATCGAGCAGCAGATGCTGGAGGATAAAAAGCGAGCGACCGACTGGGAAGCCACCAACGAGGCCATCGAAGAACAGGTTGCCAGAGAGTCTTATTTGCAGTGGCTGCGTGACCAGGAAAAGCAGGCCAGACAGGTTCGGCTCTCTTTTCTTTGCACGGGAGACAAATAAGAGCCGTCGGGATACCTCGGGGGTCCCTGCAGGACTGCGGGATGGGCATGAGTAACTAGTCCTTTTCGGCCACGGAAAGTTTCAAAAAGTCCGTAGTCCCCTGACAAGCGCCTCCGCTCTTCTTCCCTCAGCCACGCAAAGCCAGTGCTACTTGCAGCTCTGCTACAGCGGCTGCGGCAAGCGGTTTGGAAGAATGGAGTGGCCGTTCCCCACGCCAGCGCAGTTCAGCTTCCTCCCCAGAACACCCTGACCTGCACAACGAGTTGAATGCAGCCAAACCCCCTTCTCCTGGAAGCACCGCCGCTCTAGCACTTACCAAACCCCCCTCGCCCTGTGCTCCAGGTGAGTGTTCTGTGGATTGGGGTGCAATGATGTAAGATTGTGGAATGGAGTATAATCGGTATTGGGTTCCTATCTGGACAGGGTGTGTGTGTTCCGGTAGCGAAAATGGAGCTGCGCATAGAGCTGAGGACGACCAGCATGCGCGCATGCATGCCCGAGCGAGATTTTGCTTCTGCGCATGGGCAGGAAGCAAAATCTTACGAGAAGACACGCAGGCGCATGAGATTTCGGTGGGTTTTTTGCTTCTGTGCATGCGCGGAAGTAAAAAAACCCACCAAAATCTCACGATTGTGCACATCCCCTCATGAGATTTTGCTCCCCGCACATGCACAGAAGCAAAATCTCACTCGGGCATGCAGCTGCACCCACCAGAGATGCAGAGCGGTGTGCAGAGCACATGGTAGCAGCAGCCCTTCACTGGATATAATGCTATATGTATCATGCTGCCAGGCACTGCTCTATAATGTCCTCATGCAGCATGATTCTTACAGCATCCATAGACAGGGCCTGTGGCCTCCCAATGTTAAGTAGCATTCTCTTACAAAAATGTCTGGGGCATCCCTGGATTGCTACATTTTATATAAGACTGCATTATTGTCGTGCAACATCCCTAAATACTTCCTACCATAAGTTTTCAGACATGAGGCGCCCAGACCATTACATGAAAAGATTGCTAAATGAATTGGGAAATTGACTTTTTTCCTTGAGACATGTCAAGCAAGTGCCTGCACATCATTTCAGTATAACAACTCACCTGCAAGATTTTGGAGGTGGGGGTGGGGGGCAAAGCTTCTATGTCTTTTCATTTCTCAGCCAAAGACAGGGATGGTTATGCAACTTGTCCATTTCCTGACTACATCGGAAATAGTTGCCCTGGGTTTTCATCCAGGAACCAAGTCACTTGTGCAATAGTATTATAACCATACTACAGATGCTGCTAAACAAACTATAACACATCTTAACTCACAGAGACTGGACCTTCCTTTTGAAGAGCAGGAGCAAGAACGAGAGAGCTAATTTTGCATACATTCAGAAAATTGCCAGGCACTTTTTAATTGAGCTCTTTGAGAAACTATATTAATGAAAATATAATAGTGTGTTAAAGTCTGCCTGAACAACAGTTGGAGATAATGCCCTTTTCAGCCGAAATATCTAATTCTTTTTTTAAAACTTATTTTTATTATACATTTTTCTTTGTTATACATAACTGCAAAGGCGGAAATTCTTAAATACGTATAACACAAGATTTAGCTTTGTGGAGTTAGAAACTAAAAGCCGTTCCAAAGAGCAGAACAACCCAGAGACAAGAATAGCTTAACATCTAATAGTTAAATCCCACTCCAGGCAGATCTTCGTAGCCATGTTCTGCTGAAGCGCCATTGTTGGGAAAGGATCTCCTAATCATAGTTTTATCTTTGTTTTCTGGCCTATGGGTGGCAAAACCAACCAGTGCAACCCATCTACCCACAGTTTAAAGAGCACCTTGAATGATTCTATTGCAGAGAGAACAGTAAATGGATGATGAACTTAGGTCATAATTTATGTGTCACTGCAGAATCCACACCAGGTTTTTTTAACCCTTCTGCATTGCATTAAGATTGGTAGCTACCCTTTAAAAAAAAATATTGAAAGTTGAAATTCTCAGGAATCGTGTATTGTCTCATCAGTCCTTTTATCTATGCAGATTTCTGCCTTGCAAAAGTTGTGACAGACGTTTTGCATTTCCAAGGAATGTGGATCTTGCAGGTGTTAACTTTTCAGCAGCAAACATTTGTTGGCATTCTTTTAAAGAGAGTTGTGTAAACTTCCAAGTCTGCAGATAACCGTCTGCAATAGGGCGCTCAGTTCTGAACCCTGCAATGCAAAGTTTTCATTGTGCAGTTTTCACCTCTCCCAGGTACAAGCAGCCAGTTGTCTGCAGGTGGCGGACGAGTAACCCCTCCCTTAGTGTCGTTGTATCCAGCCCTGGAGTGCCGGGCAATAATGCAACAGATGTCGCCCACAGCATTCGGTAGGTGCCCTCATTTTGCCCTGCAGGCAGGAGAGGAATCTTGGATTAGCCGGTTTTCAGCTTTCATACCTTTAAAAAGCAACGCCTTCTGGCACTCAAAGCCATGCCAGCATTATACTCGGTCTCTTTAGTTTCACTCTACAGAATCTCACGTGTTGAAATGCTCCCAACCTTTGATCCTTAATCTTGTGGACTGGATGTAAAGGTTTAAACTGCCCTTCTCCAGGTTTTATACAGAAGAGCTGGCTTTTACACAAGATGACCGTTGGCTAGTAGCTGCAACCACACAGGTTTCCAGGACAACCAAACGTTAAATGTTTATTTATCCACAGCGTGATGGTGATCATTTATCTGTCTGTGTTTTACTTTTTGATACAGGAAAAGAAAAATATATTCAAAATATAAGGGCATTGTAATTACCATCAGTGCACACACTGGTTGAATTTAGCCAATTAAACAAATGGGAAAGGGTGGGAATCTCACCCAAATTCAGTAGCTGTGGACTCTGGAAGAAATGAATCTATTTTTTAACTTTATTTTATTGATTTTTATAGTATAAAGGAATACACACAACACAAAACAGTGCACAGTGAATTGCGCTTCCGCCACCCAACAATATTAGAAACATAGAAGACTGACGGCAGAAAAAGACCTCATGGTCCATCTAGTCTGCCCTTATACTATTTTCTGTATTTTATCTTAGGATGGAAATATGTTTATCCCAGGCATGTTTAAATTCAGTTACTGTGGATTTACCAACCACATCTGCTGGAAGTTTGTTCCAAGGATCTACTACTCTTTCAGTAAAATAATATTTTCTCATGTTGCTTTTGATCTTTCCCCCAACTAACTTCAGATTGTGCCCCCTTGTCCCTGTGTTCACTTTCCTATTAAAAACACTTCCCTCCTGGACCTTATTTAACCCTTTGACATTTTTAAATGTTTCGATCATGTCCCCCCTTTCCCTTCTGTCCTCCAGACTATACAGATTGAGTTCACTAAGTCTTTCCTGATACGTTTTATGCTTAAGACCTTCCACCATTCATTCAGTCCCTCCACCAAATGAGGGTGTACTAATTTATAATTTTTTTAAAAACCAGGAACATCAACGTGTTTGCAAAGTGTAGAGTGATTCCAATTTGTTCTTTATGGCTCGGTCTCAAATTCTACTAGCCACAAAGCCTCTAACCCTGTCCCATCTTCCCATCAGTTTTTCCACTTTATTTTCATCGATCGTATTCATTTTAATTCCCATAATTTCAAATTGAATGTGTTCCACCATGTGCCGATACCAGTTTTGTATCGTCCGTGGTAGAAATGAACCTAGGAAAGCCGCAAGTGGTTAAACGTGAAAAGTCTCTGCAAAAGTCCTTGGAGGGGGGCGGCATGTAAATCCAATAAATAAATAAATAAATAAACCCTGGCCAGGTGTGTGTGTGTGTGTGTTAAAGAGGACGGTGGCCAAGAGGAGTCAAAAGAACGGGTGAGGTGGCAGTGCAAAATGGGTTTGGAAGGAGTACAGTTCCCCATCCTTGTGCACTGACAGTGCCGGTAGAGGCTGAAGCCAAGCTCACTTGACCTAGCTTCCTTCTGCTCTCCCTTCCTCTGACTGTTTTTGCCCCTCTTTGCCTGTCTTTGGCCAGGTCTGAGCGACTGGGAAGACGACGAGATCTTGGCCTCGGTGCTGGCTGTTTCGCAACAGGAGTACTTGGAAAGCATGAAGAAAGGCGCCCTGCACAGAGACAGTGGTTCCGACAAGAGTTGATACCTGGCTCCAGCTCTCTGCGCTCGCCCTGACACCCCTTCGGTGCATGTTTTGGCAGGAAGGATGATATAACACCCGGGACCCCTCCCCTCCTCCGCCTCCTCCACTGCTGCTGATCAAGGCTCCTCCGGCTGCCCTTCACGCCTCCCCCACTTTTGACTCTCCGCAGAAGACTCTTCCCCTCTGGTGCGCCGAGAAACAGACAGGTGTAAGAGAGGGACAAGGACCCCTCCCACAAGGAGCCGGAAAAACTCACAAACTGGGGCATGCTGGGCTTCCCCTTCATCTGCCGTTTCCTCCCCCCCCCCCATTATTAAAAGAAGTCATTGAACTGATCCTCGAGAGAGCCCTCCCCCCCCCTTTGGATCAGAGGGGTGGAGTTTGCCTGCAGGTGGGGTGGGGGTGGGGATGGAAGGGGGAGGAGAACGGACACTGGCTTTCGGGGTGTGGAGAGCGCGCGTAGCTGCCTCGCTAGAAGGAAAACGCCACTGTCGGGCCTGCTGCTGGTTTCCCTGACCCTGGAGGCTGTGGGGGAATCATGGGATTTGGGGGGCAAGGAGAAGAGGAGTTGATAGGATACCGCTTGCTTTTCTCTCTCTCTCTTTCAGCCACATTCACCTGCTCTAGGAGAAATGTTTTTTTAGCAAAGCCGGTCCTTAAACCTGCAGCCAATGAAATCATTCTGCCTTCCTCCAAAGAGAAGTCTGCTCCCCCTCTGTCTGTAAGATGCTCTACCCCCCTTTTTTCACTGTGCAATAGCCTTTCTTTCCTCTTCCCACCCGCCTCTTCGTTCACGTGTGGCTCTTGACCGCCCGGCGGGCATCACTTCTTCCACCATTGCCAACGGGGTCGTTCCAGCTATCTGGTCTAGCTGCTCTCCTGGGCTGTGCCTCGTTGGCCTTGGTCCCTCTTGCTGCTGCCTTTTCGATTCTCCCGTGCCTAGCAGCAGAGGGAGAGGGGGCACTGCTCACCGGTCAGTGTCAGGACTTCCCCCTGAGCAGGTCTGCCCTTAGGGTAACGCTAAGAGGAACGGGAACTGGGAACCGAATGGACTCCGGGTAGAAAATAATGAAATGGAGGCTGCAGCTAATGTGGAGGCATGCCAAGCTCTCCGGGGCAGGGGGGCAAAAATAGACTGTGACTCCCATTCTAAGGGCTGGTTCAAACCGGGGAGCCTCTCCTGGGTCTTGGACTGCTAATGATGGACTGGCTTGAAAGTTTAAAGCAGACAAAACAAGCCAAGGAAGGAAGTATTTCTGGTAATCTTACCTTTTTTCCAGGTGTGGTGTCTTCCTCACTACATAATGTAGTTATAATCTACCTATTGTGGCCATTTTACTGTCCAAGCCTTGGTCTGAACAAGTGTTTCTTTACGGTCCGATGTAAAGAAGCCATGTGCTCAGCTCCTCTTGCATCTTCATGCTGAGTCCCAAATTCCTGGATGGACAGGAGATACGCTGACATTATTGCCCCCCCCCCCCATTTGTTGCTCCCTGACCCTTCAAAGAGGCATCTTTGAAAAGTGGGGAGGGGAGTCAGTCTGCTGCTTTAGAAGATGGGATCCTGGAGACTCCACGGATGGCTGGTCTAAAAGTGGTATTTGGTGCCTGAAATAAAAAATATAGGCAGAGTTGACCTCCTGCACGCTCTTTTCTCTCTCTCATTGTATTTTCTTCTTTAATTTTGGTTTGTTTGTTTGTGCACGCTGGATGACAAACTTCTCTGCATTGGGGGTGGGGGGAGGAAGGAAATGAATTTGGATAGTCTACATGAACTACAATATTTACGCTGCTATTTCTCAAGTGTGCGGTTGAGTTTTCTGCTTTCCAGAAAACTATTCTGTTGCCAATGAAGGAGTTATGGTTGGTCCACGAGTCCGGTTGAAAAAAGACCTTGGGACAATTGTGTTTGTTTGCTTTTCTTGATGGGCAGTTCTTTAAGTCAGTGATTTTCAACCTTTTTTGAGCCACGGCACATTTTTTACATTTACGAAACCCTGGGGCACATTGAGCAAGGGGGGGGGGGGGGCTAAAAAAAGTTTGGACAAAAAAATTATCTCTCTCTTCCTCCCTTTTGCTTTATTTCTCTCTCCCTCCCACTTTCTCTCCCTTCCTCTTTCTCTCTCTCCATCCCTTTCTTTCTCTTCCTCTCTTTTTTGCTCTCTTTCTCTCTCCCTCCCTACCTCCCTCTATGTCTTTCTCTCTCCTTCCCTCCCTCTCTTTCTCTCTCTTGCTTTCTTTTTCTCTCTCTTGTTCTTTCTCTCTCACTCGCTCTTTCTCTCTCTTGCTTTCTCTCTCTTTCTCTCTCTCTTGCTTTCTCTCTCTGAGCTTCGCGGCACACCTGATCATGTCTCGCAGCACACTAGTGCGCCGCGGCACACTGGTTGAAAAACACTGCTTTAAGTCACCCAAGTAGGAAATGGAAAGCCATTGATTATCTGCTGAAAATGTAAATGCCACATGGCTCTCTCCAGCAGGTTCATGTGCTCCACCCAAGGACTGCCCCTCCAGTAATGAAGGCCCCATGATCAAAAACACACTTTATGTGAGATCAGTGTCAGCAGAAGAAAACCATGTAGGGACAACTTGGACCCAATAGAACCAATCAAATAGTTTTTGAGATGCCTTAAATGGTGGATATCCATGCTCAGTACCATTTAGTCATTGTTCCTTTGCAAAGGGCCAGAGAGTTCCTTTGCAATGGGATATTAGGAAATAACAGGAATGTCTCAATTTCTCTCATCATTAGTGCCATAAGGGCTACCTCCTTGAAAACCAACCAACTCAGATCCTAAGCAGCATGATAGACCTAGTGGATACTGAAAGTCATCTTTGCATACAGGATTTCAGTCTCTGCTGGGGAGTAAAAGATCAAGCTCATCTGCTGTGGATCTGTTTTTTTGCATCTGGGCCTCATTCCTTGTCTGCTCCCTTTCTCAGCCAACAAGCTGCTGTGAGGGTTTCTATGACCTGTGCTGACACCTGAGGGAGAACAGGTTTTTAATTGACATGTGGCAGTCAGGAATTGGCATCCCTTTTCCATGTTTGTGTATTGAACGGGGAGGGGAGGCGCTGGCTGATAAAATAGCAGCCATCAAACTCCTGTCTGCTAATGCCAGTCACTTCTCAACTCTGCTTGCAAACTAGCTTGTGCTGATAGATTTTAGACGCAACTGCTAAGGCAGTGATGGTGAAACCTTTTTTGGCTCGGGTGCACGGGCGATAGCACATGCCCTCACCCTTGATGCAGTGTCCTCCCCCTGTGGTGCATGCACACAACCCCTCATGCTGCCTCCTCACACATGCTCACAACCCCCCTGCGCTGCCCCCTCGCGCATGCTCACAGGCCTCACTAAAGCCTCCAGATTGCCAGTAGGCCCATTGGGCTGTTTTTCACCATCCCCAAGGTTCAGGAAAGCCTCTCGAAGCCTGAGGATGGAGAAAACAGCCAAATGATCCAAACAGAAGTTTGGAAATGAACCTCCAGTTGGCCTGTTGGGCCATTTTTCGCTGTCCCCAGGCTTCAGGAGCTTTCCTGAAGCCTGAGGAGAATGAAAATGGCTGAAAAGAAGCATAGGGCAACACCTCACGTGCCCTCAGATATGCATGCCACAGGTTCACCATCACTGTGCTAAGCTGTCCAGAGCTGGAGAAACCTGGTCTGGTAGTCACAATCCACTTTTCCCCAGAAAATATTAAGGGAGATACCCTAACGACAAAGTAGTAGGTTTGAAGTCACTCTCTGCTGGCTTTTTGTCACGTTCAAGTCCAAGGTGTGGCCAAAAGGACGAATTGTTTGGAAGTAGTACTGGGACTGCTGAAACTAAGAATGAAAGAGTTCTGTTGGGTCAGGGCAGAGGGTTCAAAATAAACCCTGTTGCTTTCCAGTGGGGCAGGAGCCATTTGGGTCAATTAAAAGTGGTTTTGAACTATTTTGGCTTCCAAATATAAATGCAGATATGGTGATGGAAGGGGGGGAGGGCGTGATAGGAGCTTAGTCCAATGTTTTTGGAGCATACCATAGGCCAGTGTTTCCCAACCTTGGCAACTTGAAGATATTTGGACTTCAACTCCCAGAATTCCCCAGACAGCGAATGCTGGCTGGGGAATTCTGGGAGTTGAAGTCCAGATATCTTCAAGTTGCCAAGGTTGGGGAACACTGCCATAGGCAGACCGATGGAGGGTTAACGTGCTAAGGATGTATGTTGCACTGATCCATACTTGGACCAGAAAGAGACACGGGAGTGCCAAGTTGACAAAATAAAAAGTCCTTTCAATATGCTTTGGCTGCTGTGTTGAGGGAAATACTTCCCTGTAAATAACTACAAGCAGAAAACCAACATAAGAGGAAGTGGGCAGGAATCATTTTATCTGACTGCTAGTGACTTCTTAGATTATTTGCATGAAGCTTAGTAAATAGAAGAGCAATAAAAATAATATCCGGATGGTAACAGTTCCTGTTGCATCTTGTAGATCAGATAACACAACGTTAGATTTAAAATACTTGATAAGCTAGTTTATCCTGGTCCCCCCTCCCCACCAAAAAACCCTCCACATCTATACTTTTCTCTGCTTTAAGACACAAGGCCCCCCTATATATTTCAATAATGTGGATCAGGGGCCCCCAAACTTGGCAACTTTAAGACTTGTGGACTTCAACTCCCAGAATTCTGGGAGTTGAAGTCCACAGGTCTTAAAGTTGCCAAGTTTGAAGGCCTCCGATGTGGATGTTGCTAGTACATTATACTGCTACACTTTTCTGAGTCTCGTTCTCTCTACCATGTGGGTAGGTTTGCACTGCAACTTGGCTAGCAGAGATAAATTTAGTGGGGTGGAGTGGGAGGGAAATCCTCCAACTGTCCTCTGACATTCTTTTTCACATCTCAGGATATAATGATCTGAAGAAGATGCAACTGCTTCCAACATTGGAGTAATTAAAAAATAAGTAAAGTGGAATGAGGATGGTAGCGACATATCTAAGAATGGAAGGGGGTGGGGGAGGAAAGAGATCAGTTCTTTCAAAATTTGGGTAGATCACTCATAATTGAGTAAAGGTGTTTTTTCTTTGGGTTACAACAAGTCAACATGTCACAACAAGAATATTAAAATTGATTTAAAGTTTGCAGTGCATACTAAAAAAAAAACCACTTGAAAATCTCCCAGTGTATTCCTATTAAGACAAAACCCAATGAATTTACCAATGGTAATTTGTTGAAATGACATAAAGACTACTCAAAGATGCGTTTTGCTAATAAAAGTCATACAAGTTAGAGCCATTTGTTCAACTACTGAACTTACAGTGGTGCTGAAGGAAGGGACTTATGATTGGTCCTTAAAGATTTTCTGATAAATGTTTTCAGGTAATGAAGGAAAAAAATTGGAAATCACTGCCTTAGGCAGTTCTTAGGAAGGACATGTAAACTTATAATGCTGCTACTGATGTGACAGCAGAACTGGTCTTGTTTATTTATTTATTTTGTCCAATACACAATGAGGGTTTCAGTGGGTATATATCTATATACACATAGTAAAATACATAATGAATGTTATAGAGGAGATACTCATAGTAAAATATATCTAAGTTCTCATCAAACGCTGGTTATATTTGTGCAGTTCACTGAACCAGAAACTTGGCAGCCACCTTTTAGCGTAGTGTGTTATGTGAACCCAGTGTAGGGGACTAAAGTTCAGTAGGTTGTATGAATACCCTAAAGTACATGGATGCCATTAATGGATCAAGTGTTTTTGCAACCTCACTACTTCCATAAGTTATGACTGTTGACCTGAGTATACTTCCCCAACAATACCTATTTGGAGGCTCTTGGTGGCTGCAGGAGCTGGATTTCCAATTATAGACTAAACTTTAACTGACCTGACCTGGCATCAATTTTGCTTCAAGAAAAAGTTGATGACTATTGGTTTATTATATAGGGGTGTATGCGGTATTCAGTTAGAGCAGTGTTTCCCAACCTTGGCTGCTTGAAGATATCTGGACTTCAACTCCCAGAATTCCCCAGCCAGCATTTGCTGGATGGGGAATTCTGGGAGTTGAAGTCCAAATATCTTCAAATGGCCAAGGTTGGGACACACTGAGTTAGAGGTAGCTCCTCTGGTGCTGGAGTATGTGATGTCCTTTCGGGGCAGCTCATTTTAGGGCAGCTTTTAAGGCAGCTTGTCCATCTTTGGTCCCCACCAGTCACTCAGCCCGCACCTGTGGCTTCTAATAGCTGTAGCATGTGCAGCGGCCACATCCCCAGCAACAGTTTTGACAGGCTGGCCAGATCAGGTTGAGAATAGCTGTTGGGTCATTGACCTTCAGTAAGATACAAACTTGTCTATCCCGAGCATGTGAAGACAGATTCCTGAATTTTTGGCCAATTTTCCTGTGTCTGAATGGTTCTTCCTAGTTCTGTGCTTAAAAAAAAAAGCCCCCCTGCCCACCTCTGGGTTAAAACTGACCTTTCTTTCTTCGCCCGAAGCACAGATGATCAGCTGTATTTCGGGCCAAATTCCCTTGAGCATGCGCAGAAGCGAAATCGCACAAAATGTCACAATGCGAACCGGTGGCAAAGTGGAACCCACCCCTGGCCTGGATTGACCACAGCATGTTACCCCTACTCGTGAATAAGAGCAAAGTCAGTTCAAGGAGTAGTTGTGAATCGGTACCCAACTAGTGCAGTGTTTCTCAATTATTTTCTGTTCTTTCCCCCAGGAAGAAGTAAACATTTTGTGCCCTCCCCCCCCCCCCAACTCTCCACCAGAATGATTGTTTGCAATATTGGCACATTTTTGCTGAAAAGAATTATCACGTGATTGGGGTATAATGTGTTTAAGTGAGGCCTTAATTTATTTGGCTTCATGCTGTCCGTGGCCAACATTTTTAGACATAGTAAACATCCCGGTGTTTCCTCGTCTCCCACCGTAGTCACAGTGAAGCTAAGCGCTACATAGCCTTCGGCAAATTTCCTCATCTTAGCTTCCGGGAGACTTACATTAGTCTCATTATCTCCGTCTCTCTCCTCCTTTCTTTTCATCCCTCTTAAATATTTTTCCATGGTATCGCTTGAGGGTTTGTTATATGCACTTCATATCTCCTACTCTGTGTTGTGTGCTATTGTTCGGTGCAAAACCCCCTACTCCCTGTGGCAAAAAAAGGCCTGTTCCCTGGGGACATGCGCTCCCCGTCCCCGGCATCACTCTGTGACACATCCAGGAGGGCCTGTCCCACTATTTGAGAAACACTGAACTAGTGGAGGCCAGAGCAGACACAGCAAAGGTTCCACATGTGCCTCTCAATAAAGCCTCCTGCCTCAGTCAGAAGCTAATGTTGAGCTGGGACCTTGTTCTTCAGGCTTGGCTACCCACAGGTGCAAGCAAATGACTCCAGTCAAAGGAATCCTGTTGGGCTTGCTTTGCAGCAGGACCCACACCGAGGAGCAATGGGTCCTTCCCAAGTCTTTTTCCTCATGCCTTCCATCCACCCCAGGAAAAAAGACAGGCATGATTGAGTCACTTGCTCTTCAGTCTTTTCTGGGACTTGCCCAGAAAATGTCAAGCAAGGAATTTTCAACAGGTATGAGGAATTGGTTTCCCTCCTGTTCTCTCCACTGACGTGGACAGGATGACCAAGGCTGCAACTCCGATCTGTTGTAAGAGGCTGACCTCTTGTTTCACCGAGCTTCAGAGATTTCCCTCCATTTCTCTCTCAGGTTTGTCTGAAGTATTAATTTATGGGGCCGGCCTGCATTTGCATCAAGTGATTTAAATTTCTTTTAAAATCACTGAAGCTTGCAAAATAAACTTTTGTTCCTCAACCTCAATAGCATTTGAAGGAGGCTGACTGCGGTAGTGGTGACAGAAATAGGATCAAAGTGGTGATATTGTTTACATGAACAAAGGTTAGATTTGTCTTGAGCTGTCACAGTGATGTGATGCTGGCCGGGGAATTCTGGGAGTTGAAGTCCACACATCGTAACAGCAGCTAAGATTGAGAAATACTGGACTAGGGAACATTTGGCAAACAAAAGGTGCTTGAGGGCACCAGGAAAGAATTTTGGCATGCAACTCAAAAACAAAATGCATCAAATTAATTTCAACCCAGAATTTAAAAAAACCCTGAAGTTTGTATTTGCATGCGTAATAGAGATTAGTTATGGCAGATAAAAGTAAAGAAGAGGATATAAACCACCCAGAATTTCTAGGTGTTGGGTAGCGTATAAATTTTAAGATGTTATATCAGGTAAATATACCATATTTTTCAGATTATAAGATGCACTGGTGTATAAGATGCACCAAGATTTCTAAGAGTTAAATAAGAAAAAAGCACTCAGGAGCACTCCGCAAGCCTCCCAAATCCTCTGCACGCCTCATTTTTCGTAAAACCTGATTCATTTTTCACAAAAATGGGGACATTTTTGCCTTCCTTCAGCCCCCAAGAGCATTCTGCAGGCCTCACAAACCCTCTGCACATCCCATTTTTTTGCAAAATGACCCATTTTTCACCTGTACTGCAAAAACAAACAAACGGGGGTGGGGGGGACGCAGAAGGTTTGGGAAGCCTGCAGAGAGCTCCTGGGAGTTGAGGTAAGGCAAAATGCCTCCGGTTTTGGAAAAAATGAACTTTTTTAACCCGTTTTTTTTTTTTTTGCAAAAATGTGGCACCCAGAAGGTTTGTGAGGCCTGCAGAAAGTGCCTGTGCCTTCCTCCAAGGAGCACTGTGCAGGCCTCACAAACCATCTGCGCACCCTATGTGAAAAACAGGCCCGGGGCAGGGCTTCTTGGGGCCAAAAATGGCTGTATTCTATGTATAAGATGCACCGACATTTCCACTCTTTTAGGCAGGAGTAAAGTGCATCTTATACTCCGAAAAATATGGTAGTTAGATTCACAAACCCATTTTAATATGTGATGTAGTTATTATTGAACGTGTGTGAATCCAACCAAATTGTGAATTCTTAAGTATGTTTATCGTCATATTGGTAAGTCCAGGCAGTCCTCAACTTACAACAGTTTATTTAGTGACCATTCTAAATTACAACAGCACTGAAAAAAAGTGACTTAAGACCGTTTTTCAGAGTTACAACTTTTGTAGCATTCCTATGGCCACGTGACCAGAATTTGGATGCTCAGCAACTGACTTGCATCTACGACAGTTGCAGTGTCCCAGGATCGTGTGTTTGCCCTCTGGGACCTTCTGACATGCAAAGGCAACGGGGAAGACAGATTTACTTAACAGCCATGCTACTAAGTTAAAAACTGCAGCGATTCACTTAACAACTATGGGAAGAAAGGTCCTAAAGCCTGGCAAAATTCTTTGCTTAAGCAATAGAAATTTGGGGTTCAATTATGGTTGTAAGTCGAGGACTATCTGTACCGAGATTAGAAGTATTGACAAAACACAAATACATCCTTTTTGGTCTAGAACAGTGATGGCGAACCTATGGCAAAGGTGCCACATGTGACACATGGAGCCATATCCGCTGGCACTTGAGCCATTGTCCTAGCTCAGCTCCAACGTGCACGTGTGTGCTGGCCAGCTGATTTTTGCCTCACAGAGGCTCTGGGAGGGGTATTTTGGCTTCCAGAGAACCTCCAGGGGGGTGGGGGAGGGCACTTTTACACTTCCCCGGCTCCGTGGAAGCCTTTAGAGCCTGGGGAGGGTGAAACACGAGCCTATTGGGCCCAATAGAAGTTGGGAAACAGGCCGTTTTTGGCCTCTGGAGGGCCTTCGTGGGGTGGGGAAAGCTGTTTTGTCCTCCCCCGGCATTGAATTATAAGTGGGGGCACTCAAGTATGCGCGATAGCACACGTGCATGCTCTCTTGGCACTTGAGCAAAAAAAGGTTTGCCATCACTGGTCTACAAGCATCATGTCTCCTCACAAACTGGTCTCCATTTTATATGAGCCGGGTTTGGCGCAGCAGGTAGAGTGCTGTACTGCAGGCCACTGAAGCTGACTTGTAGATCTGAAGGTCAGCGGTTCAAATCTCATCACCGGCTCAAGGTTGACTCAGCCTTCCATCCTTCCGAGGTGGGTAAAATGAGGACCTGGATTGTGGGGGAAATAGCCTATCTCTGTTAAAAAAGTGCTATTGCTAACATGTTGTAAGCCGCCCTGAGTCTGAGAAGGGCGGCATAAAAATCAAATAAACAAATAAATATGTTGGCTGAAATGCTCCCAGGTTGCTCCTGCCTGTCAGTTGTCAGAGAGACAGTCGCAAAGGCAGCACAAGGCTCTGCTCACCCACCCAGACGCCACCATTTGGGTTATTTTACCCTCTGTCTATGCACAGAGCGCTTTGTGCATACACAGAGGGTAAAAGAACCCAAAATGGCGGAATCCAGGCAGGTGGGAGGAGCCTCATGCTCCCTTTGTGACCGGCTCCCTGACAGGCAGGAGCGAACCAGGAGCATTTCACCCTTGTTGGCATCTCACTTCTATTAATGATCTTGCTCAGGGGTCACTGAACATAGCAACTTTAAAACTTGTGGACTTCAACTCCCAGAATTCTCTGGGAGTTGAAGTCCACAAATCTTAAAGGTGCCAAGTTTGAAGACCTCTGCTCTTGCTAGATCATTTTCACTTTAGCAGGTCAAAATACAGTAGCTGTAGTGCAGGGGTCTCCAACCTTGGCATCTTTAAGACTTGTGGACTTCAACTCCCAGAATTCTCTGGGAGTTGAAGTCCACAAATCTTAAAGGTGCCAAGTTTGAAGACCTCTGCTCTTGCTAGATCATTTTCACTTTAGCAGGTCAAAATAGCTGTAGTGCAGGGGTCTCCAACCTTGGCATCTTTAAGACTTGTGGACTTCAACTCCCAGAATTCTCTGGGAGTTGAAGTCCACAAATCTTAAAGGTGCCAAGTTTGAAGACCTCTGCTCTTGCTAGATCATTTTCACTTTAGCAGGTCAAAATAGCTGTAGTGCAGGGGTCTCCAACCTTGGCATCTTTAAGACTTGTGGACTTCAACTCCCAGAATTCCTCAGCCAGCTTTGCTGGCTGAGGAATTCTGGGAGTTGAAGTCCACCACAAGTCTTAAAGTTGCCAAGGTTGGAGACCCCTGCTGTAGTGTATGTATTACAGTACAGTATTGCAAATTTTCTCTCTTCCCCTCTCTCCCATCTTTAGAGAATATCCATCTCCCTTATAGAGTGAAGGTGTGTCATATTATTTCACTTAGGAAGGATAATTTCTTGTGGCTCCGTGTGTGACAGAGACAGAGAAACAGGGACACGGAGAGAAAGCACATATGAACCACACCAGTCACAGAGAAGAAAGACACTGTCATGTTTACACTGGCTTAAAAGTTCAGGCTGGCTTCTCCTGGCCTGTTTTGTTTGCTCTGGTCAAGTTTTTGGTCAAGTTTTTCAGAACCGCTCCGAGTCTGCTGAGCGGGGCGGCATACAAGTCTAATAAATTAAATTAAATTAAAATTTTAGAACCTCAGTAAGACCCCAGCAGAGTATACCTGCCTGACTCACTACCCACCGATCCCAGCCCATCAATCTTTACGTAGAGCCTGATTCCCCATTGGTGACCGGATTAGCAAACAGGGTGAGGCTGGATTTTTAATACTGGAGAGTTTTGAGGGGGGAGGGTGTTTGCTTCTTCAATTACATAAATACCATAACAATCTTTAAAGACTCCATTCAAAAGTTTCCACTACAAATGCGTAATAAAAAACAACCTGTGGAACTTATTTTCAGCCATTGTATGCCCAGAGGTAGATGCTGTGCCAGAAAGGGAAACAAACAGCGTTTCATAGTAAATAACCATTATAATCAGGATGTCGTCATCAGCATTTGAGCCATTGTTTATCCACCGCAAACGCTTTTTATCAAGCGGGATCCATTCTTAGTTCACCTGCCATCAGTTGTTCTTGCTATGTGACCATTTCCATTTCAACTCTTTTACTTCTTTTGACGGTACAAGAATATCAGAGATCTTCAAACTTGGCAACTTTAAGACTTGTGGACTTACAACTCCTCTAGGAGATGGGTGGCATATAAATAAATAAAATAAAATAATGACAACATCAAGAGTTGGAAGGGACCTTGGAGGTCTTCTAGTCCAACCCCCTGCTTAGGCAGGAAACCCTACACTACTTCAGACAAGTGCTTATCCAACATCTTAAAAACTTCCAGTGTCGGAGCATTCACAACTTCTGGAAGAAATCTGTTCCACTGATTCATTGTTCTAAATATCAGGAAATTTCTCCTTAGTTCTAAGTTGCTTCTCTCCTTGTTTAGTTTCCACCCATTGCTTCTTGTCCTACTCTCAGGTGCTTTGGAGAATAGGTTGACACTTTCTTCTTTGTGGCAACGCCTGAGATATTGGAACACTGCTCTCATGTCTCCCCTGGTCCTTTTTTTCATTAAACTAGACATGCCCAGTTCCTGCAACTGTTCTTTGCATATTTAAGCCTCCAGTCCCCTAATCATCTTTGTTGCTCTTCTCTGTACTCTTTTTAGAGTCTCAACATTATTATTATTATTTTATTTTTATTATTATTTTTAATTTATTATTATTATTGTTGTTGTTATGAATATGAGAGGGGCAGCATACAAATCTAAATAATAATTATTATTATTATTATCATCATTATCATCATCATTATTATTATTATTATTATTATTATTATTATTATTATTATTATTACTACTACTACTATAAATTCCCAGAAGGCTGGAGGTTTCTGAGAGTTGGAAGTCCACAAGTCTTAAAGTTGCCAGGTTTGGGGACCCCTGTACAAAAGAGTAATAAACGGACCAATTCCTGATTCTCGGTTCAGAGTTATAAATTGATACCACTAGAATACCATGGAAAAGGGAAGTCCACCCTCCTCCTTTTCCGCCTTCATTCGAATAAACTGAAATTCCGAGAAACTCGCTTCTTTGGAGCTAAGGGTGCGGACCGTTCCTTAGAAGCAGCCCATGGAAGACGGGCGGAGCAAGCTCCGTTTCCACAACGTAAAACCGCTTTTACGTTTATTTTCATTTCTTTCGCGCCCCTTGCGCAAGATCTTTCCAGGACGCGGGGCGGGGACTTCCCCGCGTTCCGCTTCCTCCTCCCCCCTCTTCATTTGCATAGTCGCAGGTGGGTGGGCGGGGCGATGCAAATGCGCTCGGCTCCCTGATAGGCCAGAGCGCGGAAGGGAAAGGAACGTCGTGGGGGGAAAAAGGAGCAGCCGAGTCGAGGAGCGAGAGTTTTTTGACGGACGGATTTGCCGGGCGGAGGATTGCTCATTTTTTTGGTTTGTTTGTTTGTGAATTAACGTCGCTATGCCGGGGAAGGGCGCTCGCTAAGCGGGGCTTAAGGCAGCCTAGCTCCGCTCTCGCTCTTTCCCGCTCTCTCCTCGCTCCTGGATCGGAACCGGGGACTTGACTTACCTGGCCGCGTCGGCTACGATGATCCCACAACGCAGCGAAGTCGCATGGAGTCCCGCAGGTGAGCTGGGATCCTTCCCGACCCCTCGCTTTGGCTTTCTGTAAGCGGCCTCGCACACCCTTTCGAGCAGACGACCGGAGGAATCCGCTTTCTGGCTTCTAAAAGCAAGACGCCGAACCGAGATCAAAAAAACGGGCCGGATTTTAGCACGATGCGCTAAAAAACGAACCCACCATGCAAAGACCTTTTTAACTAACTTAGATCCGCGTGGTTGTGTGAACCCAGATTGTTCCGTTAATCCGAAGGCATCACGCCTCTCCCCCATTGATTGATTGATTGATTGATTGATTGAATTGATAAGCCGCCCAACTCCCTAAGGACTCTCCACCTACATTACTATTATTGTTGTATTATTATTATTATTATTGTTGTTGTTGTTATTATTATTATTATTATTATTATTATTATTATTTTAGATTCGTATGCTGCCCACTCCAAGGACTCGGAGATTTAGTTAGTTAGTTAGTTAGTTAGTTAGTTAGTTAGTTAGTTAGTTAGTTAGTTAGTTAGTTAGTTACAGAAATGATTTACTGTATATGCCGCCCAACTTCGTAAGGACTCTTAGTGGATTCTTTTCCACGATGAATTAAAAAAAAAAAACTTCAGAAACGCGCGGGGTGGTTGGGGAAGCGGGAGGGTTTTCAATTTTAATTGCTACCTCAAGACATCCTTGACAGACTGCAGCTGGGGAAATTGCCCAGTGATAAACCCTATACCCCTACTATATTCTTGTATAATAATCAGAGGGCTTCAAACTTGGCAAACTTTAAGACTTGTGTGGACTTCAACATAAGGAATTCTGAGAGTTCAAAGTCCATGAGTCTTAAAGTTGCCAAGTTTGGGGAGCCCTGATCTACATTATTGGAATACTGTATATAGAACTATGCTGGCTGGAGAATTCTGCGAATTGGAAGCCCACAAGCCTTAGTTGCCAAGTTTGAGGACCCCTGTAATGTGTGTCGCCTTGTAATGGACCATTGCAAGGCTCTTAGAGAAAGGGGAAAGCAGATGTTTGGATTCCCACCACAGTCCTAACTTCAACAACAACAACAACAACAACAACAACAAAACCACGTTTGTCAAACAAACGGTTTCTCACTGACGCGCGCAAGTTGAGTGAAACACCTTCTAGATCTGGCCATAAAAAGCGTGACTGTTTTTATTAAGGAGTTTTTTTAAAAATTGATTTAAAAATTGTTTTTAGAATGATATTTTTGCTGTAAGCCACCCAGAGACCTTCCGGAGTTGGCCGCATATAAATTAAATCTTTGCGGATATAGATATTTAAAGAAGAAATGCCTGGAGCAGGAGTTCCCAAACTTGGCAACTTTAAGACTTGTGGACTTCAACTCCCAGAATCCCAGATTCTGGGAGTTGAAGTCGACAAGTCTTAAAGCTGTCAGGTTTGAAGACCTCTGGTCTGGAGGCTAGGATTGAGAGAGAAATTGTAATAAACAAGACGCTCTTAAGGTGGCCAAACCTCAGCAGGACAGTAGGACTGGCTGCAATACCAACCATCACTTAACCAGAGTTATTGTCTATTAAAGTTACTAACCAAGATTAAGGGTGAGGCAACAGGACACCGTAAACAGTCAAGGTTTGGGGTTTTCCCTCCCTTTAGGACGGGTTATACTGGGACTCGAGGAGCTGCACCTGTTGCAGATCTCCGACAGCTCGCAACGCACACGGGTGCGCGCTCTCAGTTTCTCTATCCCCTCAGATACATTATGGGTGTAAAGATCTGATATTCGGCGATTCGCGCCTGCGCGTCGAGAGAGCGACGAGCGAAACCTTCGCTCTGCCTTAACCGGCTAGGGATTGGTCGCGGGAAAGCGAGCGGCCGCGGCTCAGGGCTGCCCTCTGCTGCCCAAAGGACGCGCGTGCAAGTTGGTCCCTTCCAAGAATGAACCGTTGGGGCCTAAGATGCTGAGTTGAGTTGGCTTTTCCAATTAGAAAGACAGCACTTTGGCAGATGGATCTTATGCTAATCTCTGCTTTGCTTCTCAGGATTGGCTAGAGTCATAGGCTGCCTGGAGTCTGTCAGAAGAAGGGGGGGGAGCTATAAATTTAATAAATTATATTAAATTAGAGAAAGGGGCAAGCAAATGTTTAGATTCCCACCACAGTCCTAACTTAATTCCAGCCAGTCATTTGTTTCTCTATATCTTCTGAACTATCTCGCTATTTTTCTCACAACTATTCTCCTTCCATCTGTTCAGGAAGCTTTCCCTCCTCCTGAGGCTCTCCTTCAAATCCAAGAGAGCTTCCCAGCCCCTTGCTAGTAATCCGATTAAGTCAACCATCGAGTAAATAAATTTTGTGGGCTATTCACTGTCCTCACAAAGGACTGGTGGTTAAACAGAAGTGATTCATTTACAAGGCTATCTGTTGTTTAGGACAGTGTTTCCCAACCTTGGCAACCTGAAGATATTTGGACTTCAACTCCCAGAATTCCCCAGCTAGCATTCGCTGGCTGGGGTATTCTGGGAGTTGAAGTCCAGATATCTTCAAGTTGCCAAGGTTGGGAAAGACTGGTTTAGGATAGAGTAAATAGCAGAAGCACTGTTGTTGTTAGCATTATAACATTTAGCGTTTAGACTTATATACCGCTTCATGGTGCTTTTACACTCCAAGTGGTTTACAGAGTTAGCATATATTGCCCCCAACAATCTGGGTCCTCATTTTACCCATCTCTGAAGGATGGAAGGCTGAGTTAATCTTGCTGTTATTGTTGTTAGGTTGTTAGGGAAGGTTGCCAACTCATCCTTGTGTCTTTAGTACAGTATCAGGAAGAATAGAGGTCAGCTGTTAGGAGAAAATGGCAGCCTGGATTGTGTATGTGGATTTAAATGTGGGTTTGTATATACAGTACACTGCTCAAAAAAAATAAAGGGAACATTTAAACAACAGAGCATAACTCCAAGTAAATCAAACTTCTGTGAAATCAAACTGTCCACTGATTGACAGTCAAATTCACATGCTGTTGTGCAAATGGAATAGTTGTGCAAATGAAAAATTTGATGAGAATATTTCATTCATTCAGATCTAGGATATGTTTTTTTTAGTGTTCCCTTTATTTATTTATTTTTTTGAGCAGTATAGATCAGCCCACAGTAAGGTGTGTTTGACCAAAAGTGTTTGGCCTTGTGGGATTGGGATCATAAACAGAAGTACAGTAGCTCTCTCTGCCTTTGAGTCATCGCTGACTTTTGGCAACTTTCTGATATAGTCCCTGAAGTTTTCTTTGCAAAGTTTTTATGAGTGGCTCACCCTTGCCTTCTTTCGTCCCGGGGCTGATAGAGAGAGAGTGACTGGCCCAGTGTCACCCAGCTGGCTTTGTGCCCAAGGCAGGATATGAGCAGAGTAACAACAGACGCAATCTTCCTCCTTCTTTGTATTGACTTACTAGAGAAAGCGTCATTCAGAGACTTGTTCCTGTTAGACAGCTGTTTCAGACGGAGGATTACCACTGTCATAAAAGAGGGAACTTCCACTCATTGCAAGAGATATATAAATAGTAATAGTCAGACCCATGATATCCTGACCCAGGAGTTCCTCTCCCCACCCATATTGTTTGTGCTAAGAGTTGACTTCGGAGAGGTGTTTCACCAGGTTGCCCTGTTCTGTGTCAACTGTACAGAGTTGGTTCCCGGAAGGAGGGGCTGAGACCAGATGCCACAGGTGTGAGTCACCTGAAACTTTGCCACCACCTCATTTCCCCTGCCTTGAAGTGATCCAAGAGTAACAATAAAAATAATCTGAGAAAACACATCTGAAAGCCCATTTCAACACCCTGGAAATGGACAGAATGTCTTAAAGTTTCTCAAGTTTCTCCCCATCGACAAGCTGGATGAGACTAGATGGGATTCTGTGCAAAAACCAGTGCCTCTGGGTGCTCGGAGTTGCTGCTGGAATGCTGCCCTAAATGGGGTGAATGCCAAATTACCACTGTCTCAAAAGATTGAGTGGCAGCCCTCCCCGGTGAAGCTCCTTTGACCCTTCTTTCATGGAAACCCTGCCCATGTGTAAAAAGTCATATTGATTTTTATTTATTTTAAAGCAAATTTATAATTTCTCTCTTTTTGCATTTTTCTAGGCAAGGACAAGGAATCCTTCGAAGCGCTGTACAAGCGAGGCAATTTGCTTGGCAAAGGTGGCTTTGGAACAGTGTATGCTGGGTACCGAGTTACTGACGGACTGCAGGTGAGGTGGCCATCCATGCTACATAGAAGCAAAAGCGTGGCTCTGCTTTGTATACCTTGCAATGTGCTTGGGAACTTGTGTAGGGATGTTATGATGGCTCATAGCAGTTAGGCTTTATGTGGCTTTTGGTAATAGTCATCAGAGAGGGGCAGCATACAAATCTAATAAATAATAATAATAATAATAATTATTATTATTATTATTTCCATGAGCACCTTCTGTACCTGGGAATCAGGAAATTGAGAGTTCTACAGAATAAAAAAACTGTAGCTCAGAGAGGGTTTGGGCTAAGGAAATCTCATTCTGTTTCGCCTCTATAAGTGGGAAGGAAGATGAGTGTTGGAGCTCAGATTTCTGTGTTTTTTTTTCAATAGGTTGCAATCAAACACATTGCCAAGAGCAAGATTACCGAGCGGGCTGAGTTGGTGAGTATGCTGAATATCAAGGAATATACCTGTTCCAACCCTAGTTAAATTTGGAGGAGTGGGAAAACATTAGAGCTGACTGACCAGTGGCGGGAAGAGAAGAACAAGTGATAGAATGGAGGTCATGGGTTAGAGCCAGGCTAAAAATGACTTCCTAGCTACCTGTGCTGCTTTATATGTAGCTCCAAGATAAGTAGATTGCATCCTATCTCTCTCTCTGTCTCATCTCATAAACACCCTTCATGATTTGTATAACTCACGATGAGTGGAAGAGTTAGAAAGGCAAGGGAATTTTACTCGGTGTACACAAAAGGGTAACACTAGCACTTCAGTAAGTAGAACTTTTCTGAAATGACCTTGAGCATAAACAGGGAGAAGAAGGAAGCAGCATCACTGAATTGACTTTCTCCCTGTGAGAATTTGGGGATGTTGGAGACTTTTCACAATTCTGGATGCTATTCTGCCTTTTCCTTTGGAAAGGCTGGAAATTATAGTTTTGCGAGAAGTGAGCCAGAATTCTGCAACATAGATTTAGAGCACTTGGATATTTTGCAGCAGATTGGAACAAATGGTGGTCTTCGAGATGATGTTAGTTTATAATAACCCATCTTTCCAGCTTTGTGGTCCAGTCACCATGTCCCATGTTTGCTTCATAAGACACTATGATTTTAGCAGTTTTAGGACTATTGTCTAGAAATAAAACCTGGTTCTAGACAAGGCTGTGAGCAATTTTTTAACATTTTATTTCAACTTACTGTAATAGGGTCTCTTCAAGAGTCTTGAATGAGAAATTCCTAGATTTCTGGCTAAGAAAAAGAAAGAAAAAAGAGAGCAGGGAATTCCATGAATTGCAGCTCCAATACCTTTATTAGATATTAACTTGGGGAAGGCTGCTGCCTTTAGTATTTTTGTTCGTCGCCTCTCCATTTAAATCCTTCTCTCTCTCCCATTTCAGCCCAATGGAACTGTGGCTCCTCTGGAGGTGACACTGATGAAACTCGTTGGGTCGGGAACTGGGCACCGTGGCGTGATTCGCCTCTTGGACTGGTACGAAACTCCTGAAAGCTGCTTCCTGGTCCTGGAGCGCCTTGAGCATTGCCAAGATCTCTTTGATTACGTCACAGAGCAGGGCCCACTCGCAGAGAAGCTTTGCCAACACTTTTTCCAGCAAGTGGTCGAAGCAGTATGCCACTGCCATGCCCAAGGGGTGGTCCATCGGGACATCAAAGATGAGAACATTCTGGTGGATGTGCGCAGTGGCATCCTCAAGCTCATCGACTTTGGATCTGGAGCCTTGTTGAGGGATTCGGTGTACACAGATTTTGATGGTGAGTGTCTGTATGGTGTTCCTCCAGTCTTCTGGTCCCCAGATGAACTGGATCATAACCTCCTTCAACCAGCAAGCCCAATTGCTGCCCTAAATGATGTCATATTTATTTATTTTATCCAATACACAATACACATTGAAGAGAATAGATATGTAGTAATATAAGTAAAGAAAAGAATAGAAGAAAAGATATAAAAGTATAGGTAAACAAATTTGAAAGGAAGAAAAGATAAATGAGATAAGGAGAAACAATTGGACAGGGGACGGAAGGCACACTGGTGCACCTATGCACGCCCCTTACTGACCTCTAAGGAACCTGGAGAGGTCAATCGTGGATAGTCTAAGGGAGAAATGTTGGGGGTTAGGGGTTGACACTACTGAGTCAGGTAATGAGTTCCATGCTTCGACAACTCGGTTGCTGAAGTAATATTTTTTACAGTCAAGTTTGGAGCAGTTAATATTAAGTTTGAATCTGTTGCGTGCTCTTGTGTTGTTGCGATTGAAGCTGAAGTAGTCATTGACAGGTAGAACGTTGCAGCATATGATCTTGTGGGCAATACTTAGATCGTGTTTTAGGCGACGTAGTTCTAAGCTTTCTAGACCTAGGATTGATAGTCTGCTTTCGTAGGGCATTCTGTTTCGAGTGGAGGAGTGCTCTTCTGGTGAAGTATCTTTGGACATTTTCAAGGGTGTTGATGTCTGAGATGTGGCATGGGTTCTAGACAGATGAACTGTATTCAAGGATGGGTCTGGCAAAGGTTTTGTAGGCTCTGGTGAGTAGTGTGAGATTGCCAGAGCAGAAGCTGCGTAGGATCAGGTTAACAACTCTAGAAGCCTTATACCATGATAATCTCAGTGGAGGGCTTTGGGGCAGATCCCCAGAACACACTGATTGGGCAGCCCTTGATTGCCTGGCTCAATTTGTAGCAGAGGAAGTATTCCAGATTGCTATGTAAAGAGGGAAACCACATAAGGACATTAAATCCAAACCTAAACTAAACACACTGCTCATTACTCAGTGATGGTGAAACTAACTGTGGTGGAATGTTGTCTGGATTCACAGGAGGGAGGGAGGGAATACATTCCAGAGAAACAAAAAACAACACAGTGTAGTTGACTTGTGGTAGGAGAAAGAAGGTAAAGAGGGTCGATCCCTAATAGTTCCCAGAATGTATGTTTTATGGGGCAGGTGCTCTGCTTTAATTTAGCAGAGTTTCTGTCAACCGTGAGGAACAATAAAAGAAACTGCTTAGAGCAATGGTTCTCAACCTTTCTAATGCCGCGGCCCCTTAATACAGTTCCTCATGTTGTGGTGACCCTCAACTATAAGTCTACTGCCATTTCTCCCAACAGAGCTCTAAGCTGATTGGTAGGAAAGTCAGAGAGACGCCCCCACTGTAACACCTGATTGGTCAGATTGTAAAAATATGTTCCAAGGCCCCAGAATAGAAGCTTTAGTTCCTAACACCATGGGAAATTTGTCTTTTCCCAGGGTCTTAGCTTAGGCGGCCCCTGTGAAACAGTCGTTTGACCACAAAAGGGGTGCTGACCTCTAAGTTGAGAACCCCTGGCTTAGAGCACCTGAACACACCTTTCTTGGTTTTTGGAGCCTGACCCCAGCTTGTTTTTTCCCCTCCTCTTCTTCTTCAGGTACCCGTGTGTACAGCCCACCAGAGTGGGTGGAATTCCAGCAGTACCATGCTCTCCCAGCCACTGTCTGGTCCTTGGGGATACTGCTGTACGACATGGCATGTGGGGATATCCCGTTTGAACGAGACGAGGAAATCTTGGCAGCCAGTGTGCAGTTCCGCACTCCTGTCTCTCCTGGTGAGTCCTCTCTAGTGCTTCTTATGTGTGTGTGTGTGTTTATTTAATGTCTGCACTGCCCATCTCATCTAACTAACTTTCTAGGAGGCCAGGATGGACCAATTCCTCCTCCATTCTCAGCTGGGTGGTGGGAGACATCTACTTTCAAATTCAGATATTATAATAATAATAATAATAATAATAATAATAATAATAATAATAATAATTTATTGGATTTGTATGCTGCCCTTCTCCGTAGACTCGGGGCGGCTAACAACAATATGACAATATGACTTTATTCCATCTGATCAGATCTGTTTAAGAACCAACAAGGCATCCCAGCCTGCCCCATATTCAAAGCTGCCCCATTAATATCACAGACCTGCTTTTTGGGCTCCCCAGTTTGTCACCAATCTGAGACTGGACTTGGAAGAGGCCCTCTGGTGCACTGCAGAATACCACTGCATGAGTAGAGAGCATATTGAAGGCACCACCAGTTGCGTATCTGTTTTCTATCCCTTACCAGAGCCTTAGAAGCTAGTTACCCTCTTGCAGTGATTCTCAACCTTTCTAATGCCGTGACCCCTTAATACAGTTCCTCATGTTGTGGTGACCTCCAACCAAAGGTCTAGCGCCAATTCTCCCAACAGAGCTTTGAGCTGATTGGCAGGAAGGTCAGAGGGACACACCCACTGTAAACGCCTGATTGGTCGGGTTGTAACAATATGTTCCAAGGGGCCAGAATAGAAGCTTCAGTTCCTAACACCATGAGAAATTTGTCTTTTCCCATGGTTTTAGGCGACCCCTGTGAAATGGTTGTTCAACCCCCAAACCCCCAGGTTGAGAACCACTGCTCTCTTGGGACTAAGAGGAAGTAATCAAAGTTTCTCAAGAATTACTTCATGAAGCCAGGGGTGCTGAATAACTGCACCTGCAAGAATAAGTGCAGCTGCGAGAGCAATCATGGGCTTCCCTAAATATGCCCATGTCACACCAACACTCCGCAGTCTGCATTGGTTGCCGATCAGTTTCCGGTCACAATTCAAAGTGTTGGTTATGACCTATAAAGCCCTTCATGGCACTGGACCAGATTACCTCAGGGACCGCCTTCTGCTGCACGAATCCCAGCGACCAGTTAGGTCCCACAGAGTGGGTCTTCTCCGGGTCCCGTCAACTAAACAATGCCGCTTGGCGGGACCCAGGGGAAGAGCCTTCTCTGTGGCGGCCCCGGCCCTCTGGAACCAACTCCCCCCAGAGATTAGAATTGCCCCCACCCTCCTTGCCTTTTGTAAGCTACTTAAAACCCACCTCTGCCATCAGGCATGGGGGAACTGAGATACTCTTTCCCCCTAGGCCTTTACAATTCTATGCATGGTATGTCTGTATGTATGTTTGGTTTTTACTTTAATGGGTTTTTAATTGTTTTTACTATTGGATTATTGTATATACTGTTCTATTATTGTTGTTAGCCGCCCCGAGTCTCCGGAGAGGGGCGGCATACAAATCCAATAAATCAAATCAAATCAAACTTCCAAACGGAGGGCTATTTCTAAATGTGATTCTTTTTTCTCCCCCCAGACCTCAAAGATCTTATCCGGTGGTGTTTGTCTCCAGAACCCTCCGAACGACCCACCTTGGAGCAAGTGCTTTTGCACCCTTGGCTAAAACGTGATACCCATTCTCACCTTGAAGAAATGCAAGGGTCAGCATCGCCCAGGGCTATAGTCTGCAACAGCAGCGGTTGAAGGACTAAACCTTTTTCCCCCTGGCCGTGCCTTTCCCCTCTAAGATGGGGGCAGTAGTCCAAGTGGTACCACCGGACCTCAAACAACCGGATTCAGTTACTGGTTGAGAAAGTGTAACCTGGTTCTACAGGCTTGTTTTTTTTTGTTTTTCTAAAGAAAACTGAATTATGAGAGGGAACTTGAGCTGGGAGAAGCAAATTCATTTGACCCAAGCTTAATCTCCTCTTAGCTGTCCATAAGATGTTTCAGTTCTGGCTTTGGCCAGGAGAGGACATCTCAGTATGTGTAAATACTTGGGTATTATTATTATTATTTACGAGGACTCCTGCACATTTTTGGAGAAGAGAATTCTTGGGTGGATTTCTGGTACCCTCCTTTCCAAACCTCTCTTCAAGGTTTCTGGCCAAAGGAGAGCTGGAATGGGATAGAGGTGGTGTTTGGTTTACATGCAAAACTTTGGCTTATCGATGTGTGTGTTCTTTTTTAAAAAAAACTGTATTTAAAGAAGACATCATGGTCCTTAATGTCAAAATCCTGAGTGGAATTCTATTTAATAAAACAGAATTGAATCCTTGTTGCTGTCACTAAGATGCTCATCAATTTCATTTTCTCATTAAAGCTCAAGAGCTGTTCTGTCTTTCTGGGAGGGAAGCTAATCTTAAGAGCAAGCAGTGTTTCTTGCCTGGGTCTGGGTGGGGGTGATGGGATGATAGAATCTTATATTGCTGAAGGGAAAGGTCTTTTTTTTAATGCCCTTTTGAGCTGAAGCTGGAGAATTCTGAGAACTGGAGACCAATCGTATTAAAATAATTGAGATTGAAAAAACAGTGCCCCAAAGCCTTGGTTTTATCACTTAGATAATCTCCATTGGACCAGGCTTGTGCCCCTGGTGACTATTTGGACATACACTGTGCAAAAAATAAAATAAAGGGAACACTTAAACAACACAATATAACTCCAAGTACGGTAAATCAAACTTCTGTGAAATCAAAACTGTCCACTTAGGAAGCAACACTGATTGACAATCAAGTTCACATGTTGTTGTGCACATTCAACTTTGTACAGAACAAAGTATTCAACGAGAATATTTCATTCATTCAGATCTAGGATGTGTTCTTTGAGTATTTCCTTTATTTTTTTGAGCAGTATATATAGTTAGAAGGTTTTCCCAGAGTTTCTTGGGCAAATAAGTGCCTATATACATTTGATAACTGTTCTGTCAGGCTCTCTGGTAGAATCCTCCCAAAAATTCACAGGTACAAATTTCAGACCCACACACGTTTGAAAATTCAAAACAATGTTCTTTATAATGAAAATTCACTTAAACCAAGCCCTCTTTTGGTATAGCAAAGAGCACTCGTCTCCAAAAAAACTGGTAATTTGTACAAGTCCCTTATCAGTTCTGTGATACTTAGCTTGCAGCTGTGAGGCAATTCACAGTCCTTCTTTCACAAAGAGAAAGACACTTTGCCCTGGTTTAGTTTCAAAGCTGGAAAAAATCAGCACACAAAAGGTCAAAGTCAGTAAAGCAGTCACGAAACACTGTGGAGGATCAGATAATCCTCCACAATGGCCAAACCCACAGGATGCTATTTAGAGCAGCCTCACTAATTACCACAGCCCCATCCAACCACAGGTGGCCTCATTTTCTTTGATAATAATCTCTCAGTTGTTGTTGCCTATGCATCGCTCTCCGCATGCATGGCTGTATCATTAACTCTTGTTCTGAATCCAAGGAGGAGCTAGAGAATTGATCTCCTTCTGAGCTGTCTGCCACACTCTCCTCCCTGTCACTCATGTCTTCTTGGTCAGAGGAGCCTTCATTAGCAGATTCCACTGGGGGCAAAACAGGCCTGCAGCATGTGGATGTCTCCCCCACATCCACAGTCCTTGGGGCAGGAGCTGGGCCAGAGCTAACCAGAACAATAACAAAATAACCAATCAACTAATCATGTAGATTTCTTCATATGTTTTTTTTAGCTTTCCAGACTGGCTAAAAAGCTGTGAAGGTATCTGGATGGCTTCCCATATACCACCTAACTAAGGTCTGATCCAAGCTTTTTTAAGACGAGCAAAAGTATTTACTGTGATTTTGTCCCCCTAGCCCTCCAAAGAAGTGCAATAAGGAGAACAACATAAAAAAAAAACATCTGAAAAGGATTCTTGCTGTTCCTGTGGTAGTAAAAAAATTGGTAACCCTTCACTTGCTGCGCCAGTCATAGTTTCCAATTGGACAGACACAAATAAGACTGCACTTGAAAAGCCTCGTCCCAAATTTCTGAGGAACTCAATGTCCTCTGCGGTTCACATGTTATGACACCTGCAGTGATTCACATTTGCCTATTAAATGCCTCTTGCTAATGACAAAATCTATAATTGCCACATCAGGGTCAAGTAAGAATGTTTATTACCAGACACTGCATCATGGAGGGCGGGAGGGAGAGAGAATAGAATAGAATTCTTTATTGGCCAACTGTGATTGGACACACAAGGAATTGGTCTTTGGTGCATAGGCTCTCGGTGTACATAAAAGAAAAAGATACATTTGTCAAGAATCATGAGGTAAAACAATGATTGTCATAGGGGTCAAATAAGCAATGAGGAAACAATCAATATTAATAAAAATCTTAGGATAGAAGCAACAAGTTACAGTCATACAGTCCTAAGTGGGAGGAAATGGGTGATAGGAATGATGAGAAAAAACTAATAGTAAGAGTAGTGCAGATTTAGTAAAAAGTCTGACAGTGTTGAGGGAATTATTTTTTTAGCAGAGTGATGGCGTTTGGGGAAAAACTATTCTTGTGTCTAGTTGTCTTGGTGTGCAGTGCTCCTTCAGATTTCAAAAAGCAGCTCAATGTTTTCAGTTCATTGTTTTCAGAAGCAACTTAGAAGCATTCATAATTTGCCCTCGTAATTTGGAGATCTGTCTTAAAAGGTCCTGGGGATTGAAAATGAAAGAATAGGATAGCAAGCTGCATACCTGGGTTGCCCAACCTTATTGCCCTTGCTGCTGGTTCCCAATTAGGTGAAAGTTATCCCTGCTAATATCTCCTCCAACATCATAATGGATCCAGTTTGTGCACAAACGCACCCCACACATATTGTATGTTCCTCCCCTTGATTCACCACCCTTAGATATGGATAGCCTTATTTATATTCAGACCTGCCTAAAGAAAGAACTGAACGCAGGTAACATTATGCTTCCCTCTCACCCGGATTTGACCTGAGGTTCACGCCCAGCATTAAACGCAGAACATTCCAATTACTGGGAAGAATGCCAGTCTAATGAAACCAACAAGACAAGTTCCTGTAAATTCCACCCTCCAGGGTGCCAGTCTGGTAAATGCCAAGCAAGTTCAAGAAGTGACGCACTCCAGCATCACAGTAGAGTTTACTTAGCTCCTGAGTACACAGGAAGTCGCTACACCCTGACAAAAGCTGGTCTGTCCACCTGTATGCCTTCTGCTTGCATCCGTGATGTGCTGGCTCTGGCCCCTCCCAGTTGCAGCATCTGGTAAGAAGAGCAAATTTGAGGCATTATATATCATAACTTCTGCCATTGGAGCTGGATACTGCTTTCTAGGTCAGTGTTTCCCAACCTTGGCAACTTGAAGATATCTGGACTTCAACTCCCAGAATTCCCCAGCCAGCATTCGCTGGCTGGGGAATTCTGGGAGTTGAAGTCCAGATATCTTCAAGTTGCCAAGGTTGGGAAACACTGTTCTAGATGATTTCAGAGGGCAATGAGCTGAAACGCTAGCTTCTCCCCAGGCTTCATCCCCTGTTAACATGTTTTATTGGCAAACTACTACTCTTCCAAACTACTACTCCATTGTTATGAGGACTCCTCACTTAACAACTGTTTGAAGTTACAACAGCACTGAAAAAGTGACTTACGATCAACGAAGTGCTACCAAAATTTTTACTACCACACTGTGGGAGTGGCTTATGCAGGACACCCTGCATTTTCTTTCAACATCTTTCTGGGCAAATTGGGTGCTCTGGGGTGGAGCTCCATTTTCGCTACCCCACTGCGCCCCCCCCCCCCCCCCCGTCCAGGCAGTAGCCCACCCCTGCTTACGACCTGTCCTCACCCTTACAATCATCCCACCATCCCTATGGCCACGTGATCCAAATTTGGGTGCTTAGCAACTGGCTTATATTTACAACCGTTGTAGCATCCCAGGGTCATTTGTGATTGTCATTTGTGACCTCCCCATACACCTTTCAATGAGCAGTCAGTGGGAGAAGCCAGATTCACTTAACAGCCATATGATCGACTTGCAAAAAAGGTAATCAAATTGGGTGTGGCTCACTTAACAATTGCCTTCCTTAACCTTGGAAATTCTGGTCCCAACTGTGGTTGTAAATTGAGGTCTCCAAATGCATGTTTGACCTGATATCACATATTGCCCTTAAGCTAATTCTAAGGCAGTGACCAGCTGAAGTGGAGTCAACCAGAGGAATTTCATTCGGAAGTGCCACAGCCATCCTTATATCAATTGATCTGTTTTTCTAACATCCTAAGAATCCAATTGGCCCTTCACTTGCTCTGAATCATGTCAGAACATCCTTTATAATAGTGGACATTTTGGATACAATATGCAAAGATCTAGCTCTCTGGAGAAGACTCTAACCTGAAAAGATGACCGGGAGCAAGATGGATGGACACAGTGACAACAAGTACACCATTGGAAGACCTGGAACACCAGGTTAGAGCAAATTACCATATAATAAGTAAAATTATGCATTCAATAAAGGTTTATACCACTGTGATGCTACATAATAGGGGAAACTGGACTCACAAGAATGTGGTACTCTTGGGGCTTTTTTTAATTAACAAGGACACCAGTGGCCTCCACTGAATTGTTCGCATGGTGTGGTTTTTTGCTTGTGTAACACAATAGTGCACATGTACAAAGGGGCAGAGTTTTGATTGGGTGGTTGCTCTGTCTTGACTCACTCTATAACCAGAGGTGTCCCAGAAGTATCACATGCAGTGATACTTCCTGGACCCACGTTGGAGTGTCATGCAATCATGATGTTCTACCTTTATGTATGTGTATCATGGTGTTGCACACATACATTAAACAGGCAATGTTGTTTCTTTCTCACAATGAGGAAAGCCTCCAATCTTGCAAGTGCCTTCTTAGCAACTTGGGAGACAACTTGTATTCTCAAATGACATCAGTCCAGTTGCTGAGATTTCTGTGACCTAGGCTAAAAGACTTTTATTTTCTGTTGAAGTGAGTTTGAGATGGTGGGCCAAGAACCCCCACCTGTCATCCATTTCTGAGTGACACATCCTGTTAAGTCTGTATATAACCAATGTAAACTCTGTAAAAGAAAAGATCTTGTAAATACTGTTTAAACTATGAATAAACCTTGGCCGCGTCTGATTGGCTAAGACGCACGGCCGTTTCTTTTAGGCGCGAGCCTTAAAGGTATAAAAAGGGCTGTTTTGACACTGACAGCTCAGATGCGTTCCTTGCTGAAGTCACTTCGAGAGAGCTGAATAAACGGAACCATCTTGTACTCCTTGTCTGAGTCTCATTCATTTCACTGGCGACGAGAGAACGAAGAATCCACGAGTCAAGCATGAATCACCTCCAGATCGGCCGGGCTCCCGACTACTTCGACCCCGAGAAGTCGTCTTGGGACGCCTACATGGCGAAATTTGAAATCTTCCTAGAAGCGGCAGGAATGGGAGAAGCTGAAGACGACAGGAAGCGGGCGATCTTCTTGAACTATTGCGGGACTGAGATTTTTGACCTCGTCCAAACGCTCACCGACCCGCTTCCAGCTAAATCCGTTCCGTGGGACGACCTCCAAGCAAGACTTGCAAACCACTTCAAACCAACGAAGCCTGCCGTAGTCTACAGACATCAATTTTCCAGGATGACCCAGCGTGAGTCTGAGACAATCAATCAATTCGCCATGAGACTTCGCACGGTACTGTCAAAGTGCAAATTTGACAGCCCAGAAGCTCGCCTCACAGACGCTCTAATCTTTGGGATGAAGAATGCGACGGTCCGAAACAAAATCCTGACAGAGGACGACCCAACGCTTCAGTCAGTTATCAAGCTGGCTCAAACAGCCGAAGTAGCTGACGCGGCCGCCAAAGAACTCAAGGAACACGAAAAGAAGGAGACCGTCTCCAAAATCTCCGTTGCTGTTTCCCGCGCCGAAACCACAGATGACCTCAGCCCAGCTGCCACGGACGACGACACCTGTCTCCTGCTGCCATCCGAGCAAGCCAGACAACCCAGATACCAACGTCCCTCCAACCCATGCCCCGGTTGCCGAGGAAATCACCCACGACAGCGTTGCCCTTTCAGGGACGCCATTTGCCGCCGCTGCAATCGACGCGGGCACATCGCCGAGGCTTGCAGAGCGCCCCTTCCAGAGGAGTCCTTCTCTACACCCCGCCAACAACGTTTCAACAACCAGGCACAACAACCGCGAGACAACAAATTTTCCAGAGGCTTCAATCGCAGAAACGACTCTACCGCTAACCGTGACTACGCACGAGGTAAAGCACAAACTTACGTAAATTGCGCAACTGCTAAAGGCGGGAACAAGATTATCATCTCGCTACTTTTAAATAACAAACCCTGTAACCTAGAATTAGACACAGGCTCTAAGCATTCTATTATGCCTTGGGACAAATTCAAAATGTATATGCCAAATTTTCTTAAAACTGACTTTGTTAACTCAACTTTAATAATAAGGGATTTTCAAGGTAATGTCATACCTGTTTTGGGGAAAGTAGATGTGCCTGTAAAATTTAAAAATTGTGAATATTTTCTTCCTCTGATTGTGGTTGAGGGAGCCAAACACTCCCTCCTGGGGTTAACATGGATGTCTCCTTTGGGTATTGAAATACTGGGTCTTTGTCATGTAAATGCTGAACCTGATATTCCTAACTTTATCCAAGAATTTCCTGAGGTTTTCAGCCCTACTTTGGGCACCTATAATGGGGCCCCTATCTCCTTCTCTCTAGATCCCAAGGTACCCCCAGTCAGACTTAAGCCTCGCAGAGTACCCCTACCGCTATTGCCTAAACTAGACATCCAATTGGACAAACTGATTGCCCAGGGCATCTTAGTCCCTGTAGAACAAGGGCCATGGGAAACCCCCATAGTCACCCCAGTTAAACCTGATGGCTCCTTAAGGGTCTGTGCAGACTACAAAGCCACTATCAATAAAGCCCTTCAACACCATCCATACCCGATCCCAGTAGTCCAACAATTGCTACATTCCTTGGGGGAAGGGAGAGTATTTTCAAAAATCGACCTGGCGCAAGCGTACCAACAGCTTCCGGTCGATGAGGCCACATCCCTGGCCCAGACCATAGTGACCCATAGGGGTGCTTTCAGGTGCACCCGCCTGCAATTCGGGGTCAGCACCGCCCCAGGCATTTTCCAAAGTTTCATGGAACGATTATTAGCAGGTATAAAAGGAACCTCCCCATATTTTGACGATATATTTATATCAGGAAAAAACCAAGCAGAATTAAACATGCGCATCAGAGAAGTGTTGGCTAGACTTCAAGCTAAGGGGTTAAAAGTAAAACCAGACAAATGTGTGTGGGGAGCCAATAGCATAGAATTTCTGGGCTATAGAATAGACAGTGAGGGAATACACCCCACAGCAGATAAATTAGAGGCCATAACCAAAGCACCCGAGCCAAATAATAAGACAGAACTCCAAGCATTTCTGGGCCTCCTTAATTTTTATTCTGTCTTTCTGAAACAGAAGGCAACGGCAGCAGAACCGCTACACCGACTGCTGCAGAAGGGAGTTCCCTGGACCTGGGGCACAATGGAGCGCGAAGCTTTTCATAAAATAAAACAGTTATTGACCTCTAAAAGCGTAGTGGTTCAATATAGCTCAACTTTGCCCATAAGGCTCACGTGCGATGCTTCGGCGTATGGGGTTGGCGGGGTATTAGCTCACATAATGCCAAACAATACAGAGGCCCCCATCGCCTTCTTTTCTAAAACATTGTCCATGGCAGAGAGAAATTACAGCCAATTAGACAAAGAGGCATTGGCCCTAGTCTCTAGCGTTAAGAAATTCCATTACTATCTCTGTGGGAGGAATTTTGAACTAATAACAGATCACAAACCCCTGCTTGGTCTTCTAGCTGCCAATAAACCAACTCCTCCCTTCATGTCCCCTAGATTAATAAGATGGGCTCTATTCCTGTCTGGATACCAATACCAACTAACACATAAGGGGGGAAAATCAATAAACCATGCTGACGGCTTAAGTAGATGCCCCATGCCCGAGTTAGTCTCAGATCCAACCCCCACAGAGGATGTTTTACTAATTGACCTTGAGGAAAACTGCCTGACCACTGCCAAAGAGGTGGCTGAGCACACTAAGAAGGATTCACTATTGTTAAAAGTAATCAATTGTATTCAAAAAGGATGGTTGGGAGACTCTGAGGAGACTGGGCTGTCAGAATTTAAATCTAAGAGGTTGGAATTATCCTACTTGAAGGGATGCGTGTTATGGGGTGACAGGGTGGTCATCCCCAATACATTAAAACAGAAGGTACTAAGTATGTTGCATGCAGGCCACCCAGGCATTGTTAGAATGAAGGGTTTAGCCAGGGGTTACTTCTGGTGGCCAGGTTTAGATAGGGACATTGAGCAATGGGTAGCAAACTGTGACCCTTGCCAGGAGTCACGACCCAATCCCCCGAAAACAACACCTCTGGAATGGGAAAGACCCACTGGGCCATGGTCCCGCATTCATATTGACTTCGCAGGGCCTATTGGAACTCAAAACTTTTTAATTGTGGTAGACGCTTTCTCCAGATGGGTGGAAATCATTGCTATGCAAAACATTACTACTTGTGCCACCATTAAGGCATTATACCATTTGTTTGCCACACATGGGTGCCCAGACATCCTAGTTTCAGATAACGGGCCACAATTGACTGCCAGACAATTTGAGTGTTTTTTAAGCAACTTAGGGGTCAGACACGCACTCACATCCCCTTACTCGCCATGGGTTAATGGCCTTGCAGAACGTTATGTACGTGTGGCCAAAGAAGCCTTGCGCAGGGCAGGCCCAGGGGAAATACAACACAAATTAGATCAATTTCTACTAATGCAGCATATCACCCCAAATTCCATCACAAACAAAAGCCCAGCAGAGATTTTAATGGGTCGAAAAATAAGGTCTCCCCTGGACAGGTTGCACCCTCGTTATTGTACTCAAAATGTAAATGATGAAACATGTATAGCACCTGAAAGAAATATGTACCTAGGGCAACTTGTTTTTGCTAGAAATTTTGATGGGGGGTTGAGTTGGCTGAAAGGAAAAATAATGCAACAAACAGCCCCAAAATCTTATGTGGTACAATTGGAAGATGGCCGCACATGGAGGCGGCACATCGATCATTTAAGGGGGCGCATAACACCAAATGAAGAGCCGGCCGCTAACGGAAATTCTTCCCCCCAAGCAGACATTAATTCGCAACTCGAACTTTTGGAATTACAAAAGGACTTACCACGGCCAGATGCATCCTCCAGCGACGCCGAGCCTTCCTCCTCTTCTGGGCACGGTGCGCCATCAGCATACTTGTCTCCGCAGGCCAGAGCCCCAACTTGGGCCCAGCCGCGGACAGGAGACAACTGCGAGCCAACCTCCACCATAGACATACCAGCCGGTAATGATCTGCGCAGGTCTGAGCGCACGTCACGCCGGCCCAATCGATTGGAGGACTACGTCACTTGGCTCACTGATTGACAGTTTGACTCAACTAATGAGGGAGGGGTGTTAAGTCTGTATATAACCAATGTAAACTCTGTAAAAGAAAAGATCTTGTAAATACTGTTTAAACTATGAATAAACCTTGGCCGCGTCTGATTGGCTAAGACGCACGGCCGTTTCTTTTAGGCGCGAGCCTTAAAGGTATAAAAAGGGCTGTTTTGACACTGACAGCTCAGATGCGTTCCTTGCTGAAGTCACTTCGAGAGAGCTGAATAAACGGAACCATCTTGTACTCCTTGTCTGAGTCTCATTCATTTCACATCCTATGGATGCTCCATTTGCCTTGTCCTAAGCTCACCAGAAGCACCTCTTAAAGTTATGTTTGGTTCTCCAATCTTAAAGTGTTCTTTCACTTCTTGCACAATTTCCCTAGTTTGTTGAATGCTTTGGTTGAGGATACATTGAGTGCCTGGTATTGGGGCATCTCATATAGTTTTGGAAGTGCTAACCCAGAACCCAGAAGATAGTGAGCTCGAACCCCAGTTCCACACATGAAAGCCGACTGGGTGACTTTGGGCCAGTCTTTCTCTCAGTCCAATAGCAATAGCAGTATAGCAATAGCACTTGTACACTGCTTCACAGTGCTTTACAGCCAGGATGGGCTGCTGCCCAGATGGGGAGGAATGCAGTGGGGTAGCAAAAATAGCACCCAATTTGCACTGAAAGATGTTGAAAGAAAATGCAGGGCGTCTTGCATAAGCCACGCTCACAGTGGTAAAAGTTTTGGTAGCCCTTCACTGTTTACAGGTTTGCAGAGTCATCATATTGCCCCCAACAATCTGGGTCCTCATTTTACCTACCTTGGAAGGATGGAAGGCTGAGTCAACCTTGAACCTGGTGAGATTTGAACTGGTGAACTTCAGCCAGCAGTCAGCGGAAGCAGCTTGCAGCGCTGCAGTCTAACCACTGTGACACCCTGGCTCATACTCAGAGATGGGGCTGCTAAGGTGGAACGGTGACATGTGCTTGCCTCTGTGGCTCTGAGCGCTAGCGGAGTCCAGCCCAATTATGCTACTGAACAATAGATACAATAAAATACAAATCCAATATAAACTGTATTTAAAACCCCATTGTTATAAAAAACTAACAATTCTAAAACAATCATATCAATCTCATATGTTGAGTCAGGAAAGGTAAGGGGAGAAATCAATCCCCCCATGCTTGGCAGTATAGATGGGTCTTCAACATCTTACGGAAGGCAAAGAGGATTGGGGCAATTCGAATCTCCAGGGGGGGAGTTGATTCCAGAGGGCCAGGGCCACCACAGAGAAGGCTCTTCCCCTGGGGCCTGCCAGACAACATTGTTTAGTCAATGGGACCCGGAGAAAGCCAACTCTGTGGGACCTTATCGGCCACTGGGATTCATGCGGCAGAAGGCGGAGGCATTCTGGTCTGATGCCATGTAGGGCTTTATAGGTCATTCCCAACATACCCTGTCAAGGCTGTTGATGTAGGGAAAATAAAAGGCAGGAGTATCAGGATGACCTGGTTGCAACATTAATTGACTGACCAGTTTGTTGCCTGAGCCTGATATCATTGGCTGAAGACAGAGTGACTGGGCCAAAGTCACCCAGCCAGCTTTCATGCCTAAAATGGGACACAATCTCCTGGTTTCTAGCCATGTTCCTTAACCACTATGCTAAACCCTCGTCTTCATCCCCTTTCCCATAGCACTACTCCTCCTTCTCTGATCAATACCCTCTGCAAACCAGTTGCCCTTGGGCTACAGCTTTCTGGCTCCTGCAAAGGCATCCCAACACTTTTGTGTTTTCACGAATCGAAAAATACGGAATCGATCGGTCTCTTTTGCAAAAACCGCCAGACGCTCTCGCCAACATCACCACCATCTCGCCCCACCCTCCCCCGTTGTGACGCTCTAGGAAGGCTATTACCAAACCTGGGATTTGACCCCGCCTACCCTCTTGCTTTCTGCGCCCTCTCTATGGTTTTCCCAGAAGCGGAAATAGGTTGGCAAGTAGGATGCGGAAGTATCCGTTAGAGTGGGAAAGCTCGGCTGCCCCGCGGTTGCCACCATGGCAGCGGCTGGGGGCCCGGGAGGCGGCGTTGACGCTCCGGTGGCGACGGCAGGTGAGAGAGGAGGAGGAGGAGGGACGTTTCCAGTGTCTCCTGGTGTAGCCACCAAATTACAAATATTCCCCAAATGACCGATTTCTCATCTCCTTCCAGAGAGGCTGTGTTGCCTCCTTCTGCGGGAAGGTTTCTCCTTCCAGCGACACTTGTCTGAGTTTTGGGCTCGGGCGGGGGGGGAGGGGAGTTGTTTTCGTGAAAGGAGAGAGAAGTGTAGCTAATGTGCTGGAAGGGATGGGGATTCTTGAAGAAATGAAATAACCCTCCACATCCTTCTTCCCTCATATTTCTCTCTCTCCCTCCCCCCCTCTTTGTATATGTATGAATGTGTGTGTAGAAGCTGAGAGGATGAGATCCTGTGGCCTAGAGGTTAATTCTCTGCCTTACAAGGCAAAGGCTGCATGTTCAAATCCCAGTGAGGGTATGGCTAGCTGATAAGGCCACAACAAGGCCGGAATAGATCTATACTAGTCTTCCTTCATTTTCAAATTCAGCAAAAATATGTTACACATATATATGTATATATGTATGCTTACATATTTTTGCTGATAAGTGAAAAGGAAGGGAGCCTAGTATAGATCTATTTAGATCTTGTTATATATCTCTCTATATATATATATATGCATGTGTGTGTGTATATATATGTGTGTGTGTGTGTATATGTATGTACGGTATGTATGTATGTATATGTGTATATGTATATATGTACCCTGTTTCCCTCCAAAATAAGACATCCTCTGATAATAAGCCCAATCGGGCTTTTGAGTACATGGCAATAAAGCCAAGCCCATATTTCAGGGATCCAAAACAAAAAAACCCAGGGTCTTATTTTTCAGGAAACACTCTGTGTGTGTGTGTGTATGTATGTGTGTGCATACACTGGTCAAAAAAATAAAGGGAACACTTAAACAATACACTATAACTCCAAGTAAATCAAACTTCTGTGAAATCAAACTGTCCACTTAGGAAGCAACACTGATTGACAATTGATTTCACATGCTGTTGTGCACATTCAACTTTGAACAGAACAAAGTATTCAATGAGAATATTTCATTCATTCAGATCTTGGATGTGTTATTTGAGTGTTCCCTTTATCTTTTTCAACAGTATACAGACATACACACACTCATATATATACATACGTGTGTGTGTGTGTGTGAGAGAGAGAGAGAGAGAGAGAGAGAGAAAATCCCATTTACTGCTGAGAGTGGGGTATGTTAGGCAATTACTTAATTTAAAAAGCACATTGGAAGGTCTGGTAGTTATCATAGTGGCTGCAAGAAGAGTTCTCTTGAGGTTTTGAGTAAGAGGTATTGGGGATAATCCTGAAAACATTAAGTTACACACAATTTGCTAATGTGAGTCTCCTCATGTGCTGGGGTAGTTGTTATTGTGGACAAATGGTCTACCTAAAATAGACTACTTACTGCAAACTAATTTAGGTACATTTCAAAGTTAGTGTGGTATATCAGGGATAAAACCGTCCTGTCTTTAAGATGACAGGTGTGATTCGGGAGCAATTCATTGTCAGGCAAAATTAATTGAAATATTTCATATATACAAGTAGTAAATATCACAATTGAGCTCAAAATTTCCTTTGTTTGGCAGTTGTTAAAGTGAGTTTTGCCCCATTTTATTACCTTTTTTGCCACAGTTGTTCAATGAATTACTGCAGTTGTTAAGTGAATCATGAAGTTGTTAAGAAAATCTGGCTTCCCCCATTGACTTAGCTTTTCTTTGGAAGCTAGCTGAGTAGGTTACAAATACCAAATGCCTGGATTTTGGTCATGTGACCATGGGGATGCTGCAACAGTCATAAGTGTGAAAACCAGTCATAAGTCAGTTTTTTCCAGTACTGTTGTAATTTTAAATGGTCACTAAATGAATGGTTGTAAGTCAAGGACCAACTGCAGACAATTATTATTATTTATTTATTTACTTGATTTTTTTAATGCTGCCCTTCTCCTTAGATTCAGGGCGGCTTACAACATGTTAGCAATAGCACTTTTTAACAGAGCCAGCATATTGCTCCCACGATCCGGGTCCTCATTTTACCCACCTTGGAATGATGGAAGGCTGAGTCAACCTTGAGCCGGTAATGAGATACTATATTTGAAGTGCAACAGATTACAAATGTCCTTTTGAAACATTATTCTCCTTATGCTTGGTTTTCATTAAAGAAACAAATTAGCTTTTGTTCCAGAAAAAGGAATGTGGTTCTGCAAGGTAAGGCTTATATATTTTCCCCTCCACTTCCTGTCTAATGTGCCTCTTAAATTGACAGGCAAAAGGAACAGAGCAAAAGAAATAATCCTGTTTAAGCGTTGGCACAGACGGATAAAAATCCTTAACCTTTTTTTGATAATGCTGGAGTTCTGAGATAATGGGTCATTAGATATGAAAAATATTGTTTCTGAATTACTTTTGTTATTTGCTAATTAGATTAGAGAGAAAACATTTTTCTATTTGACGTCAAGAAGCTTGAATGTGTTGGATCTAAGTTCCTATTACCACTCATTATATTTATCAGAACCAGACACATTTCAAACAACAAAAAAACCCCATACACTATTCCCAGCAATTTATTAAGATTCCTGCTCTTGGAAAACGAAGGTGGGTAAGTTAGAGTTTTTCACTTCCATTCCTCAGACTTCTAATTGCCTCTATAGGATTGCACTTTGAACTTCGGTTACATCTGTAAACTAGTGTTGGAAATTTAATCGGGTGGTGGCTGACATTGTTGGCCCTTTGGAGAGGCAACAGATTAAGGAGTGAAATAAGCCCCAGTTAAGTTAAATGTAAAGGACAAATACATTTTGATAAGAAAAATGGTGCTTGCAGAAACCTGTGGCTCTGACATTGAATTTTGACAGTGTAAGCTGGAGTCTAGGGACTACGAAAATGAGACTGCAGATCGGTTGTGTCAGCCAGGATTGTCCTTGTTGACAATCCTCATTTTTCATCCTAGCTAGTGGGCTGGCACCTAAGGGAAGAAGGTGGGAACTGATCTGCAGGTGTGTCTGTTGATTTGTGTGAATTCAGACTTTGATTCTCCATGTTCTAACACCCGTCTTAGTGGTTTCCAGTACAAGAAACTTAAAGGGGACCCAGAGGTTCACAATTATTCCTTCCATCAAAATTTCTAGTGCTGTTTCTGGATGGGGGTCATTTTCTCAGTGCAGTGTCTCTTGTGAATCTCCTGGGGAGTGACACTGGTAGAAGGATACTGAGCTGTTTTCTACTCTTCTTTTTTTTCTAGGTAACCGACAGTTGAAGTACATTAGTTTGGCAGTCTTGGTGGTGCAAAATGCCTCTCTCATCCTCAGCATTCGCTATGTGCGCACCTTGCCAGGAGACCGATTCTTTGCTACCACAGCGGTGGTTATGGCTGAAGTTCTTAAGGGAATCACCTGCCTCCTGCTCATCTTTATCCAAAAGCGAGGTGGGAATACACCCCCAAGGAAAATGGAGGCCCTCAGGGGAAGGGTTTGCTTCTCTCAACCTTGTTCCATGTTCAATCTGTATGGTCTGGAGGACAGAAGGGAAAGTGGGGACATGATCAAAACATTTAAATATGTTAAAGGATTAAATAAGGAAAGTGAACACAAGAACAAGGGGACACAATCTGAAGTTAGTTGGGGGAAAGATCAAAAGCAACGTGAGAAAATATGATTTTACTGAAAGAGTAGTAGATCCTTGGAACAAACTTCCAGCAGATGTGGTTGGTAAATCCACAGTAACTGAATTTAAACATGCCTGGGATAAACATAGATCCATCCTAAGATAAAGTACAGAAAATAGTATAAGGGCAGACTAGATGGACCATGAGGTCTTTTTCTGCCGTCAGTCTTCTATGTTTCTATGTTTCATTAACAGTCTTTTGGATTGAGATGTGTGTTTCTGCCTAGGGAAGAGTCTGATCTGCGGATGGGATATCATTCTAGAGAAGAGGGAGCTATAATGGAGGAAGTTTATCCCTGAGCTTTATTAAAAGCTGGGGTGGCGCAGTGGTTAGAGTGCAGCACTGCAGGCTACTTCAGCTAACTGCTAGCTGTAATTCAGCAGTTCAAATCTCACCACTCCAGTTCTCTACCGCCGGCAGGAACAGTTTATTATTTATTTATTCATTCATTCATTCATTTATTTATTAGATTTGTATGCTGCCCCTCTCCGCAGGGCGGCTCACAACAATAATAAAACAATGTAGAGAGAACAAATTTAATATTTAAAAATATCTAAAACCCATAATTTAAAAGAACATACAACACAAGCATACCATACATAAAACTATATAGGCCTGGGGGTGATGTCTCAATTCCCCCATGCCTGACGGCAGAGGTGGGTTTTAAGGAGTTTGTGAAAGACAAGGAGGGTGGGGGCAATCCTAATTTCCGGGAGGAGCTGGTTCCAGAGGGTTGGGGCCGCCACAGAGAAGGCTCTTCCCCTGTGTTGCCAGGGGTCTTAGCTGTTTACTCATAGAAGCTTTATTGAAATTAACTCAAGGATCTCTTCTGGGCTGTAAACTCTAGGACAGTGATGGTGGCACACGGGGCCATATCTGCTGGCACGCGAGCCATTACCCTAGCTCAGCTCCACCCTGCATGTGTGTGCCAGCCAGCTGACTTTTAGCTTGCACAGAGGTTCTGGGAAGGCGTTTTTGGCTTCCAGAGAGCCTCCGGGGGGGATGGGGAAGGTGTTTTTACCCTCCCCCAGTTCCGGGGAAGTCTGGGGAGGGTGAATGGGCCCACCAGAAGTTGGGAAATGGGCTGTGTCAGGATTTCAGAGGGCCTCTGGGGGTGGAGCTGTTTTCGTCCTCCCCAGGCACTGAATTATGGGTGTGGACTCTTCCACATGCACGATAGCGCACACCCACACTCTTTCGGCACCTTAGGGGAAATAAGGTTCCCCATCATTGCTCTAGGACAGTGTTTCCCAACCTTGGCAACTTGAAGATATTTGGACTTCAACTCCCATGATTCCCATGCCAGCGAATGCTGCCTGGGGAATTCTGGGAGTTGAAGTCCAGATATCTTCAAGTTGCCAAGGTTGATAAACATTGTTCTAGGATGTGCAATGAAGACACTAAGTCCTTGTGTGACGTTTTCCCCCCTCTCAATTATAAAGACCTGGGACTTTTTCTTAAGTCCAAGCACTGGAAAAAGAATTATTACACACCATGTACTCAGGGAAGAGTAGTATTTCTGGGTTGTTGGGATTTATTTTTTTTGGCTTGTCCTGAGTATTCTCAAAGATAGGAAAGGAACAAATATTTGCAACGTGTCATAAGCAAAAAAGACTGAATTTTTGTGTGTGTGTGTCTTGATATGTGCAAGAAACAGTTTCTTGTCTGTATCCTTTTCCAGGTAATCTGAGACAGTTTGTTGTCTCTTTGTACGATTCCATCTTGGTACAGTATATGGACACTCTCAAGCTAGCAGTGCCTTCTCTCATTTACACCCTGCAAAACAATCTGCAGTATGTGGCCATCTCCAACCTGCCAGCAGCTACCTTCCAGGTGAGATGCTCCTCCTACTGTCACTTCCTCTCTCCGAAATGTTAGAAGCATCTTTCCAAAGGAGAATGTCCTTCAGTTTCATCTACTTATATATACCTGCCATTCTTCTTCTTTTTTAAAATGTGCTCCTCTCCCCCACATCACAGTAATGAAGATGAGGATCCTGAGTTGTGTTCTTTTAAATCTCCTGGCCCGTTCTTATCCTATGAAGTCTAGAAATACAAAGAGTTCTCCATGTTATTGTTTGATTTCATTTACCTGGGTGGCATTAAGCTTGTTCACCACAGAGGTGGGAACTGTAATTACCTGCCTGGAGAAGACTGACAATGTCACATTATTTCAAAACCATATATATCTGGATGAATTGCAAAGGGAGCCTGTTTTCTGTCTTTCTAAAAAAAAAAAAAATCCCTGAATGATGTTTATGTAAATTGTGGAGCTTAAGCAAATCTCTTGCTCTGCACAATTTTGAGTATTTTTATGATTTGGTCTAATATACTTGATTTATATGTAGAGGGGCATGACGGCTCTGCGGCTAAGACCCTGAGCTTGTTGATCGAAAGGTCGGCAGTTCAGTGGTTTGAATCCCTAGGGTGAGCTCCCGTTACTTGTCCCAGCTTCTGACAACCTAGCAGTTTGAAAGCACGTAAAAATTGCAAGTAGAAAAACAGGGACCACCTTTGGTGTTCCGTGTGCTTTCGGCGTTTAGTCATGCCAGCCACGTAACCAAAGAGACGCCTTCGGATAACGTTGGCTCTTCGACTTTGAAACCCCCCCTAGAGTCAGGAATGACTAGCACATATATGTGCGAGCGGAACCTTTACTTCATTTCTGATCATCAATTGGGAAGAATATGTATTTTTGCTATTCTCAAACAAATAGACACACTACCACAAATAGTAGAGAATTCCTCTCTTTAAAAAGGAAAGTGAACAATAATGGGATGCTGAATTAGCCAAACTGTTCCAATTTTCATTTTTTGATCCACTTTTAGAGGATACACATACAACATTGGACATCCGATATTTGATTCTAAACCACTTTAGTTTTCAGTAATCTTTTTTTAAAAAAATAAGATTAATGATTTAAGGTGGATTAAATCAGTGGGGCAGGATTTTGAAACTTTGGTCCCATTTTGCAAATAGGGAACAAGAACAGAAGAGGGATCTGGATCCCTATAGTGATTTAGATCAGTGTTTCCCAACCTTGGCAATTTGAAGATATTTGGACTTCAACTCCCAGAATTCCCCAGCCAGCATTCGCTGGCTGGGGAATTCTGGGAGTTGAAGTCCAAATATCTTCAAGTTGCCAAGGTTGGGAAACACTGATTTAGATTGTGTAGTTCTCTTTAGTCCCATCCAAGAAATCTCCAGATTGATTGGATCACAATCCCCAGAATTCCCAGCAGCTTGGGGGAATTGCAGCTCCACTCATCCCAGAAGGTATCTGGTTAGGGAAAGTTAATCCTTGGGCCCCTGGCTTGGCGGCAGGCAGCTTCCTGATTCATGGCACGTTGGGGTGGCTACTAAACTTCACTGCCTTTCCCAGGTCACCTACCAGCTGAAGATCCTCACCACAGCTGTCTTCTCGGTGCTGATGCTCCGCAAGAGCCTCTCCCGTCTCCAGTGGCTTTCCCTCCTGCTCCTTTTTGCCGGTGTAGCCATTGTCCAGGTGGAGCAGCAGCAGGCGGGGGGCAAACCAGCCCACAAAGGCCAGGGGACGCAACAAAGCTACATGGTGGGACTCGTGGCCGTGGTGGTGTCCTGCCTCTCGTCTGGCTTTGCTGGGGTCTATTTTGAAAAGATCCTCAAAGGCAGCACAGCCTCGGTTTGGCTACGTAACGTTCAACTGGGCATCTTCGGGACCTTGCTGGGGCTGCTGGGGCTGTGGTCCACGGAGGGGGCAGCCGTAGCTCAGCATGGATTCTTCTTTGGCTACACCCCACTGGTGTGGGGCGTGATCCTGAATCAGGCTTTTGGTGGCCTCTTGGTGGCACTGGTTGTGAAGTATGCCGACAACATCCTCAAAGGCTTTGCCACCTCCTTCTCCATTGTGGTGTCCACCGTGGCTTCTATCTACCTCTTTGACTTCCACCTCAACCTACTCTTTGCTCTAGGAGCAGGCCTGGTCATAGGAGCTGTCTATCTGTACAGCTTGCCCAAGGGACCATTGTCCAGTCGATCCCTGGTGGGTGCAGCTATCCAGCAGCAGAGCCATGGAGCACAAAACAAGGAACTTCCTTCCGTGACTACAGACGGCTTCCTGTCCAAGTCAGTACTGATCAGTTGAGAAGAACAGAACGCCTCCTGCAGTACCTGTCACTGGTTTCTTGTGGAGTTCACAAAACCCGGAGCCCTTTTTCGCAATGTCCACCTTTTCCGTTTCTGACCTCCCTTTCCCTAGGTCTTCTCTGCTCTTTCATCTCCTCCCCTTCTTTTGCCTTAGTCTTTCTGTCCTTAACTGTGTGCTGACCACTCACCTTGTCTTCCTTTCTCTCTCATCTGCTTCCCAACATATTCAGCTGCCCATTTTACAAACCCATAAAGTGTTATTTTATCCGATTACATATTTATGTATAATTCTCCACACACTTCAGCTGGTATCTGCCATTGTTTGCTTGGATTGGTCACCTTCTCTTTGACTTCTAACTTTCCTCTTTCTTTCTTTCTCCATTGTCCCTCCCTTGATGACATTGCCCTTCTGAAAAGCAACTTGAGGCAGAACTATTTTGGGAATATTCTGTCCCAAGAACTTCCTTATGTCTGGTCAGCAGGGAGAAATTTTATAAAGAAGTGTACTTTTAATAAAAGTGCACAATCACAAGGTATAATCCCAAGAAGGATTGAGAGGGGGATATATATCAGCACATAAAAAGAAAAATGTCATTTGCCCTTTGAGAACGTACAAATGGTTGTTTTTTTAAATGCCAGGTATATGAAAGTAACAGGGATTACCTTGTTTAGAGCCGCTTGCTCAAAAATTCTCACATTTATCTACTGTAAGCAGATGAAAACTGAACAAGAAGGGTTGTGTATGGTTGCGTGCATGTGGCAGTACCAGGCCAGGGAAATCAAGGTGTTGGGTATTTGAGTTGCTTGGCATTCTTGCTTTTGTTCCTTCTCCAACTCTGACTGTTTAGCAAATGTTGTTGGGTCATTGTGGAAAGGGAACCGAGTTTGAAGTGTAGTTAATTCTTTCCTTCCTTCAGTGTATATTCAGAATGTTAAGTGTTTGGGAGTTACTGGGCAAATGTTGAATCATTAGTAATTAATTTAAGATTTTGTTACGGACAGAGAAAATAGACTGGAAGACTTGGCTTGAAGTAAAAAAAGAATCTCAGGGTAAAGGTTATTAGGATAGAGCCACCAGATATGGGCATGTAATGTCTATACAGTATAGGAAGGGAAATTTGCATCAGCCAGAGATTAAAAGGACGACTATCTGCTGGTGCTGTGGCTATTAGAAAGCCAAAATTAGCCTTTCTGGATTTCCAGGTCAACCACTGGGGAGTCTATGGAGCAGAAGCTAAGAATCTGAGTGCCATTCATTTCTTTTGTATTTTGTGAGGAGCAGAGGTGATTAAATGAAAACAGGGTTATTAGTGAATGTCTAAAGCCCGTTTGAAATATGTGTTCTCCCTCTTTGCCAACCCTCACTCCCAAACAGGGGTCTCCCTTTGATCTGCACTTCCAGGCAATCGTCTATACTGTCCAGCTTGACGGTTCACATGTTGTGTAAATTTTGAGCCTAAAAATGGCAGGAAGGTAGGAGAGGCTGAGATTCTGAGAAGTTAGGACCCTTCTCTGCCTCAGTTTCCTTTTTATGTTAATACAGGAGGCTTTTTGAGGGTGTGAACTGTCTCTCCCTAATCCTTCTGTATTTTATACTGACTAGGTTTGTTGGTTGAGTGGGAGTACACTAACCCCGGAGTGTGTGTGAAGAGGGTGGGAGGTGAGTTTTGTTTCCTTTTGAAATAGGGAGGATGAACACAAGTCACCGTGATGTGTGTGAGTGTGTATGTACATGTTTTTTACATTGCTAATCATTTTTTTAATGACTTCTGCTTTTTTAAGGAAAACAATCAAAGAAAGCCTGTACTGTTTGTCAATGTACATAAATTACAGATGAATAAAGAGCGTGTATTTATTTAGCCTTACTGCTTAATGATTGAGGAAGCCTTGAAAGGGGTAGATCTGTCTCGTGCTGCATGTCTAACCCTATTAACACTGGGGGATGGCTGGGGCAAGAACGGGGATGGCCTTTTCCCTTGAGATTGGGGTCAGCTGCCTCTAAAGGAGAGGGATTGAGGCGATTCTGAGCCAGAACTCTGACCAGCCTTCATCAGCCTGGTAGTCCTCCCCTCAGTCGGCCTGTGACCAAAGAGCTGGTTGGCTGGGGTGGTGGTGGATGATGGGAACTGTAGCTCAAACCAGTTGGTGGACATCCAAACAAAAATTTCTGGCATAGAGTGTTTTCCCCATACCTGTGAATCCGATGGAGTGTAATGACTGAAGCTGCGGATAGTCGTATTTGAAATAATACATGCACATGACGGCCTATTGAAATGCAGAAAGCCATTGACTTGTCAGTCACGTGAAACGTTGCAGTTTGGTGGCAGCTTTTAAAGGGGCTCTTGGGAACCACACTCAGGTTTTTAAATGGCCACCGACAGCCTCAAGGCCTCAATCCGTCCCTATCAGAAGGAACAGCCATAGCCTTACTCTTTCCATTCGATTATTTATTTGTTTGTTTGTTTTGTTTATTTATTTATTTATTTATTTATTTATTTATTTATTTATTAGATTTGTATGCCGCCCCTCTCCGCAGACTCGGGGCGACTCACTCGCACTCGCTAATCCTGAAAGTTGAGTTTGACTTTACCGACAGTTAAACATGTTGAAATTGGAATTGCATGATAACTCAAGGGCCAGGAACCGATGATGTACTTCCCAGTTCAAACTGATCTAAAGTGTATGTACGCTACTTACAAAGTCTACATGCATTATGATCCAATATTGCCTTTCCCAACTGAGGAATAAAATGGCTCATGCAAATTATTTCCTGAGAATTATAGCCGCCGCCTCCTATAGAGGTTCCACCTCGGGCCTTTGGAACTTCAGGGATCAGACACCTAAACCAAAATGGAAGACGGGATCCTAAGAAACGTAAGATGCCCCTCCCGGTCAAACAGGAGAGATGCAGTTTCCTATTATGGATCCTGCAAAATCCAAACAGTTTTCAAAATCTGGGGGGAAATCCCGGCCCACAAAATAAAGAGTTTTGTCTATTTTTCACTTAAGTCTTGAGTAGCCCTCTTTCCCTGGAGAATTATTAAAGGTACACTGTTGTGATCCAGAGATTGTTCATCTCTGGTCCAGAGGCAAATTTGCAGGCACCAGGTTCTGCTGATCTGTTTTTGGTTTGCTCCCTACTTCTCTGGATAGTAAAATATTTCCTTAATAGGCATGAGCGTTATTATTATTATTTTAGAAAATTACTACCAAATGCTGGGAAAACTAGTCAATTTCTTTAAGAAACCCTTCCTGGGAAAAGAAGTTCTAATGAAGTTTGACTGAAGATGCAGAAGGAGAGGGGGAAACATAGTAGGCACAGCGTAGCAACATAGGTACCGTAATTACTCCTATTCTTTGACCCATGATTTATTCCAAGGAACCAGATCTGGAGTATACGAAAATGGTTCATGTTGGGGAGGTTCATTCTCCTTGTGAGAATGTGGCCCAATGTAGCATTCTGTCAGATCTGATGCACCAGCTCAGACTGCAGATGAAATATTTGCTTCCTTGAATTGATACGTCCCTCTCCATGGCTAAAGTAGAAAGTAAAATGGCAAAGACCAAAACCTTGGTTTCCATGGGGAAGAGTAGTAGGTAAGTAGCATGGGATTGGGTCAGTCTTGAGATCTCCAAGTGGATCTGGAAAAAAGCTGTCCACAAAAGCTTTTAAAGATCTGGCTGTGAAATTTTAGTGGCCAATGAACAGGATTAAATGGCATTTTCAAAAATCCATCGAAAGGATTTTCTGTGGTCTCCCGATATTTCCTTATCTCACAAGAAGACCGGAATAAGGAGGAATACAGTTTAAAAGGAAGCAAAACCATGCACATTTTGCTTAACTGATCAATTTTGGAAGATCTAAACCACTGCTTTCAGAACATTTGATTTTTGTTTTTAAAGTTACAGGATCCACCCAGGATAAGGTAAAATACTTGATGTGAGCTGCAGATGAACTAGGAATCGCTGAGCCATATCAGATCAGAGGAATTTCTATACTGCAGCCTGATTCTGTTCAGCATGGATTCTGCTCTATAGGATCCAGTTACATGAGCTGAACTATAGCCTAAGTGTTTTGTCCTCCAACGAGACTGGTCTATTAGCGCAAGCTGGTGTATCCAATTATGGGATGGAGTGTACCATTTCCACTTTCGCCTTTCAGCCCCAATCCAGGAGCCTTTGCAGGCAGCTGCTTTCACAACAAATGATTTTTGTGCTGAATTTATGTTTACCAACAAGGAAATAAAGGGAGCGGTAAAAATTTCTATTTTAAGCTGTTTAGCTCTCATCAGCTAGCCATACCTTTGCGGGATTTGAACAGACTTAACCAGCCTGTTTTCTGGGTAGCTCCAAATGGTACTGCAAATCTCTTGGGAAACCTCAGCCTCCCTTGGAACTATTAATTTTCACTACCTGGGGATTAATTTTCACTATTTTATTTTACTACTGGGGATTAATTTTCACTACTAATGACCACTACCTGGAGATTTTACCACTTCTCCTTTCTGCATTCTGGATTTGTAACCGTACTTACAAATTTTTCCTGCTTTGGACGTTCATATTTGAGCACTAATTTATAATTAGATTAGAACCACCAGCTGTTGTTTGCTGTCATCTCTCCTACAAAATGTTATTAATATTGTGAGTTCTGTGGCTATTTCCCAGGCAGAAATAGTTGCCATGATTCACATATGCTTAACTATGCATTTATTGAATAAACACCTACGTAGTTTTTGCGCAAAATGCTGAGCCATGATAGAACTAATAATGAACTAATGGATATCAATTAACCGAAGTGGACTTGATTCACACAACATGCTAACCAACTAAGGAAGCCGCAATTATGTCTTAGCACAATGTTCAATTTCATTTTGGGAGTCTATTTCAAATGCAAGTTGAGATATTTGCTTGCTCCACACAACAGACAACTGCTGTGGAAATAACTCCTGCTTTAGCACTTTACTTTTTTTTTCTTTGATAGATATGAGAGATAATTATTGAAGATATCTGGACTTCAACTCCCAGAATTCCTCAGCCATTCTGGGAGTTGAAGTCCAAATATCTTCAAGCTGCCAAGGTTGGGAAACACTGGAGTAGAGCAAGGGGTCTCCAACCCTGGTAACTTTACGACTTGTGGACTTCAACTCCCAGAATTCCTCAGCCAGCATATGCTGGCTGAGGAATTCTGGGAGTTGAAGTCCACAAGTTGTAAAGTTGCCAGGTTTGGAGATCCCTGGACTAGAGGACTTGGACAAGAGCCTATCCTTCTTTTCAATGATATGCCTTTCTCTGAAGCAATTCTACCCTGTCTGGAATGAGATATATGTATTGTTTTTAAATGCTTTCTTGCCTAAAAGTGCAGCTAAAGCAGGACTTTTCCTTCTAATAAGTTTAATTTCTAATTGGAGTTTGCTTCAGGAAATAATTCAAAATATATACTGCTCAAAAAAATAAAGGGAACACTCAAATAACACATCCTACATCTGAATGAGTGAAATATTCTCATTGAATATTTCATTTGCACAACTATTCCATTTGCACAACAGCATGTGAAATTGACTGTCAATCAGTGTTGCTTCCTAAGTGGACAGTTTGATTTCACAGAAGTTTGATTTACTTGAAGTTATATTCTGTTTTTAAGTGTTCCCTTTATTTTTTTGAGCAGTGTAATATTCTCCCATCTTGGTTTTTCTTTTCTTTAATCCACATTGCTTGTTGGCATGATTTATTCTGGCTTTCCATACCTGCAGATCTGGCTCAAAGAGCAAAAGTAGGAATTACTAAATAGGTCAGTGTCCCCGTTACTGTGACAACATTGTCGTAGCAACCTTGTTAAAATCAGAACAAAATGTACCACAAGGTACTAAAGGTTTTAGCCTAGCTTATGGTGCCAATTCTGATTGAGCAGTTCATTTATAATTCATTGCATCCTGCAAATCCAGGAATCTGGGTTAACTTAGTAGACGACCATTGGTTGGTATAAATGGCTGGGGATGCAATCGAAACCCAGCAAGCTTTTCAAAAATATGCCATTGTTTGTACAACATGGAACCTGCATATAGAAACATAGAAGACTGACGGCAGAAAAAGACCTCATGGTCCATCTAGTCTGCCCTTATACTATTTCCTGTATTTTATCTTACAATGGATAGATGTTTATCCCAGGCATGTGTAAATTCAGTTACTGTGGATTTACCAACCACGTCTGCTGGAAGTTTGTTCCAAGGATCTACTACTCTTTCAGTGAAATAATATTTTCTCACGTTGCTTTTGATCTTTCCCCCAACTATAGGATATAAGATTATATAATATTATATAGGATTCCGCTTTGCCAAATGGGCACCGTTTCCCCTAATCTATATGAGGATCTATTAAGTGGACAAATGGAATAACTACTACATTAGGGGTCTTCCCATAGAAACCATTCAGAATTCAGGGGTAGGTTCCTACTTACCTCATTGCCGCTTTGCTTCCTCCCATGCCGCATGGGGGCGCCGGATGTACATGCGCATGTGAAAAATAAAAAATAAAAATTTAAAAACTGAAAACAAATAGTGCCGTCTTGCCCAGTGCCAGAAACTCGGCTTCTGTGCATGCAAAGAAGAAAAAAAGCAATTTTTTAAAAAAAGATGGCGCCCACTGATTGGCACTGACTGAACTGGGTCGATGACATCATTGTGATGTCACTAGCAGTTGCTACCAGTTCGCCTGAACTGGTCTGGGGAGGAACCCACCCCAGATTCAGATATATTCTTTGCTTATTTCACGCCAATCACTTTAGGTGGCTCTGGCCAGAAGGGGACAACTCTAAGATAAACAGAACTTTGAAGATGCCTTCCCTGATCCCAATGCAGTACTATCAGGAATAGGGTTGATCCCATATTGTATGCTAGATGTTACCAAACTGCCACTCCAACATTGCCAGCCAGCTTGGTTAGTAATGAAGGATGCTGGGAGATGTGGTTTAGTGCTGTTTGGAAGGCCACAAATGACCCATTCTGGCAGTTGGTCTAAGGGTACCATGCTAAGCAAAGCTATCACAACTGCCCTAAGAAGTTGAGACTCAACTCAAAAGTCTCAGGTCAGGGAAAACCAATGGCATGCTCTCCGATCCTGCTAGATTAGCCATCAAAGAGTTTTTCTAGGTATATCCACAAGGTGTCAGCAGCGTAAAAATGAGTGTGCAACTGAGTGATCACTGATCATGCCCGTCTTTCTACATGAACCAAAGAGAGGCAGGACTTTGATCCTCCCAACTACGCCTACTATTTTGCCTCTAACACCCCCACCCTCACAAACCCAGTGCCCCAGTCCTCATAAAGTATAAAGAACTTGGAAAAACTATAACAGGCCAATTTTTTTTTAAAAAAACCCTCCACAAACAAAAGAAATCATGAGAGTTATACGCTTCTCTTGCTTTCTAGACAAAATTCGTTTTCTAATTTATCCAAACTTGAAATGTGTTTCTTTGTTACTCCTAGCTCTTATGAAGTTACTTAATTTGGTAATGAAATGTCTTCAAGAAAGCCATCGGGAATCACAGAGTTGCTACGGTCTCCATAGTTGTTACCTGTTGCAGAATGTTTTTGATTCCGGCAGACTAGGGAAAAGAGATTCTTCTTTAATTAAAAATCAATTGGTAACAGCAAGGACCAATAGACTGAGAATATTTTAAGGACAATATATGTTTGTTGTTATCCATGGTGGGATTTGCTTTAATACATTATTATAAATTGTTCATAAACCATGATTGTTCAGAGAACGCAGTAAACAAAAATAATGGCTTATTGGCAAACTCAGCCATTATTAAAATCACCTGCATAAGGATAAAAGGATAGAAGTTTGCTGGGTTGAATTTTTTTGGGGGTAAAAATGGCAATTCTGAAAGGCTGAGATTCTCAACATAAGGCTACCTACCCTGATCACATAATGTACTGTATATAGTTCAATCAAGGCTAGGGTAGTAATGAAGATTATTTATATCTAAATTCATGATTTTGGTAAGGCATAAATTGCAGAGAAAGAAAAAAATATGAGTGATCACCCTCTAGTTTAGTGAATCAATATCCAGATTGCGGAAAGTGAGAATAAGTAATTTGCTTAGTGGCAGATGAAATATCTTAAGAGCTGACAATTCTCCTGTCCCTGACTGAGGTCAACCATTCTTCTGTTGTTTTTTCCAGGGTCTCAGCTAAAGAAAAAGGTTCTTAAAGCCGCAGAGAAAGGTGCCAGTGATGCTTTCCTAGATTAACGAAATCTGCCTGCGCTTACAAGATACAGAACAATTCACGGCACTGAGTACACAGGAAGGATCGGACTCATTTTCTCTGATGTGCCTTTTGGTTGCCTGATGCACTTTACCAAGCTAAATTTAATGGTCTCCCATTAAGATCTGCCTCACGTACAGAACTCAACCATAGGGGCTCCAATAGCAATTCATGGTTCATTTAGATCGGGACTGTTAAACTTGCGGCCCTGGGATTGGATACATCATGCGCTGGCCATGCCCACACCCAGTTTAGCGAAGTGGGGAGAAAATCACGATACATCACATTATGAATTTGACACCCCTGATTTAGATGATCTGTTGTATCTTCCCAGAGGAGTAAAGGAGCTATTAGAGCATTTTTTAAAGAAATGAAGCAATACCCTTAATTGACTGTCCTAGTAGCCTGGTATATAATTTTGAATTCTAAGATTTGTTCCTAGTATTTGCCAAATTCTGCCAGAGGTCTGTTACAAATTGCAATGCTAAGATCCAACTTTGCTTTCTCCTTCCCTAATTCTGTTTTGTTTACAATGCAGTGGAGGAACAGAAAATTTTGATAAGTTCAAAAACTTGTGATATTAATGCTGATTGCAGAATGGTCCTATGTGGCAGTATGAGTGAATTCAGAAAGAAAATAATCATGTGTGAACCACCCTTGGTCCCTGATTCTTGTGAACTGAGTTGATTCCAAAGCACCATTTGGTTTTGAATGACAGGCATTATCAGAAGAGTTGTACCTGGTCCAAGGCTTTGACTTTGCTCCTATTCCACCTGAGAATCTGTAGCAGAGACTTAGCTCAAGTCTAAATTCCATGGCTTCACTTTGCATTACTTTCTGTAGCTGAGCTGGCAAACGTCTGGCCTGGGCACATCCAGACCTTGGAGACCAAAAATGAAGACAACATAATTGATTCCTCCTTGCTTTCCATTTCCGTTTCTTTTTGTGCACTGAGCCTTTCCCTCCCCTGTACAAAGGGAGAGACAGTATTTCCTTTTACTCCCTATCCCCAGCCATATATTGGGGCAGAACTGTAGCATCATATCAAGTATTAATTGCATTATAAAGGCAGTGTTGAGATAGTTATATGAAACTGACATGTTATGTTTTAAATATACTCACTAGGCAGCTTTGTATATTTTATTTATTCTTGTGAAAACATAATACAGATTTCTAAAGCAACAAGCCCAGGTGTCATCTGATCCTTTAAGCAGAATCAAAGAGCTCTGCATCTTTCGGCTACTCTGAGCTGGGGGAAGAGAGGGCGGGAAGGCGCATTGGCTTCCATCTCCTTGTCTTGGTTGGTCCTTAATGGCCAGACTCTACAGGTCTGCAAACGTTTTTCTTTATGCTGTGCAAATATTATAAAATGATCAAAATCGTTATATGGGAAAAAACTGAAGTGGATTTTCTCTCGACTTTTTTTTTAAAAAAAGAAATTCGTAGTGGGATGGGAGGAGGAGATGGAGACTGTCCCCTGCAGAGGTCAGCGGGTCAAACACGTAAACCCTTTTCTGCAGGGAGACACTGCCTCCTGAAAGACCCAAAGATTTTGGAAACTTGCAGCTTTTTGGAAGCCACAGAACAATAAAAATCAGCCCTCTCTTACTGCTGACAAGCCAGAGAGGTAAAGATTTGGAGAAACTACCACTGGCCAAGTCTGTAGTCCAAAGAGAGCCCTGCTCTTGCCGTGGGCCTTTCAGAACTTAACGCTCAACTTCTTTCAGGGATCAAAGGAAGGGTGGGCATTCTCATTCCTGCTGCTTGGCTCGAGAAGCTTCTGCATTCGCACGTAAGACTGCCCCAGGGCTTGGATAAGGGCGCTGCTGGAACAGCGGGCCGGCAGCTGTGGTATCTGCACCAGTCTTGGCTTCGTTTCGCTTGGGCAGCCCCGTGGACCAGGTTCCCCTTGAGAGATAGGAAAGATGCAGAAACAAAAGTGGGTGTCACTGGCTGATCTCCGATCCTGTCACTGGCACTTATGACTTTGCCTCTTGTTTTCTAACTTCATCTAGCCTTTGTCCTACCCCGCTGCACTCATTCTCCTACGTAGTTCTCAGCTCCTAAAGCAGCCTAAAGTGCTCGGTGACTTTTAAAATGCCTTGAACACCATAAGAACTGCCAATGCAATACTCAGATTGAGGATTCCTTTTCCCCAAGTGCATTATTTTACATTTGGAAACATTAAACTGCAGTTTCCATTGCTTTGACCATTTATCTAGTAAAGCTAAATCATTTACCATATTACAGACCCCTCCAGGAATATCAACCCTATTGCACACTTTAGAGTCATCGGCAAATAGGCAAACCTTCCCCTATGTCACTCACAAACATATTAAAAAGAATAGGACCCAGAACAGACCCTTGTGGCACACCGCTTGTAACCTGTCTCTGCTCAGAATACTCGCCATTAACAATAACTCTCTGATGTCTATGCTTCAGCCAGCTTGAAACCCATTGAACTATCCAGGGATTAAGTCCAATTTTCACTAATTTATCTATCAGCTCTTTATGTGGAACCGTATCAAAGGCTTTGCTGAAGTCCAGATAGGCAATATCCACGGCACCACCTTGATCCAACACCTTTGTGACATAGTCAAAGAAATCAATGAGATTAGTCTGACATGATTTGCCTTCAGTAAAGCCATGCTGATTTGGGTCCAATAAGTTATTGTTTTTTAGGTACTGATTTATCCTCTTTTTGAGTAGAGTCTCCATCATTTTAATTATAACTGATGTCAAGCTAACTGGCATGTAGTTACCAGCTTCTTCTCTACTGCCCTTCTTGTGGATAGGCACAACACTGGCCATAAGTCTAAAATATAGAATGAATAATTTAAAATGCCTGAATGCATATTAATAATTCTAGCAAGTGCCTGGAATATACAAAACTGCCCCATTATATCAAATTTGATCAATGAAAGCTATAGTCCAAAAACTATTTCTGATTAGTGAAATCTCTTTAAGATCCAGCTAGGATTTAATTTTTTTTTTTTTAAAAACACCCAACCAGCCCACTTCCTGTTGTCTCAATCCTGAATTTTGAAACATTTGCTCTCTCCCAGGGCCTACTGCTGATCTGCCAATCTAGTGGACTCAGCTTCAGCAGTAGAAGGAGCTTTCTGTTGAGCAGACTCACCGAGGAGCGTCTGAGTAAGCACTGGGGTCCATGGGATCAAGTTCTTCGTCCTTTCGGCTTGCTGTAGGAGACAGACAAGAGGGATGCCAGACTTTGATAATCACCTTAAGGCTAAGAGAAACCCATTCCTCCAGGAGGAGATACCGTATGTCTCTAGCCGAAACACGTCTGGGAGCTCAGAGTGGGGCCTCTGCTCTTACCCTTTTTGCTCTTCGGGTAGGGGGCCAGTTCTTCCCGCCGGTGATAGCGACGTTCCTTCACCTCTTCCCGCTCGACCTTATCATGGAAGCGTTCTATTTTGCTTTCAGCATCTAAAGGGGATGAGTATTTAATTTTTAGCTTTCTGGCAGCCTACCACTTGCCTTTTTCTTCTGCACTGTCATTTCTCCGTACTGAAGGAGCGGGTCCAGCAGTCACATGGGTTGCTCATGTCCAATCCGGTGGAACTGAGCCTAGTGTTAAAAAAGCTTGCTGGATCCGCCCCTTCCCCAGAATTCGCTCAGTTCGCATATCCTGCGGTTGTATTGTGATAGCTCGTTCAACATTCTAACACCTTCCCTTCGATCTTTTCCTTCAAAAGTAGTAAGAATTGTTTATCCTTATTTATTTACTTGCACTAATAGCGCCAGCCGTTTGTGGCTCGGCTTTTTTCCTTGGGAGAAGTTGCGGTTTCGTTTTCCCCCGGCTGTTTTGCCGTTTACGATCCCCGCTGCCGCTTGTGGATTCCTTTAATCCTTTGGCCTGGAGGTCTTGGTGCAAGTATTGATTCATTGATTCATTATTGTATTATTGTTAAAGGGCTTAAGAAATACCTCCTGCGGAGTGAGACGCTTGTTTCTAGTCTCCTGGACTTAGTCGATCGCTTCCCCTTTAAGAATTCTATTACGGAGCGATTTTTCGGCGCGAAGGCCTTCGCGCCCTTTTTAAATTTAGGCCTCTCGTGTTGGCCTTCTGCCAGCCGCGTAGGCCTCAGTCCACCGCTTGGATCCCGGAGTGGGCTTTGGGACGCTCAGGCTTAATTCTCCACCGGCTAAGCCTCCAACCAGAGTGCCTTGGTTACTTTAATTAAAGTTTAGGGAGGCTGGCCACGCTGTATTTGGGGACACGAACTCTGGGTTTGCCCAGATTGCCCTCAAGTCTCAGCGGCTCCGAGGCCTCGGAGCAGGATCCATTCCTCTTGGGAAGTCTTTGAAATTCTTCTCCCTAATTATTCAGTTATTTGGCTCAGCCTGGTCTTCTGTTAATTGTCAGACTATGGCTACTTTTCCCAAGAGAGGCACAACTAAAGGTCCCAGAGAGGCCAGGCCTACAGGCGATGAGATTACCAGTATCCCCCAGGCCTCGGCCTCCTCTTCTTCAGGGGCCCGCCCCTCGACCAAGGTCACCAGGGCTGAGAAGAGAAGGGACCTAGCCCTACAAAGAATCCATGACAAATCAGCAAAGCGTTTGAAAGTACAGGCCCAAGTACTCAGTAGTCAAGACCCCCCAGAGGCTTCTAGTCTGCCTCCTTCTGGGGTCCCTGTGTTATCTCTGGATGAGCCAAACCTAGACAGACCCCAACCTAACCTATGGGGAATAGGTCCAGAGGAACCAGATATTATTGAAGATTCCCCCCAGCCAGGATCCTCCCAGGCCTTCAGGGATTCTTCTGCCATTCCTGCTGATATTTCTAGTTTACCTCCTGAATTCCAATCTATTTTTTCTGTGTTATCCAAGGCCATTGATGCTAAATTCTCTACCATCAATGCGCTTCCCTTACCTCCTCCACCTCCTCGTCCCTCCCGCCCCTTGGGTTCTTCCCCAGCGGTTAGAGCTCCTATTCAGGATGATTCAGATTCCTCTCAGGACGAATATGAGGATATGGAGGAGGATGAGGATCCCTTTCAAGGCCTCTCAGATGATGAGGAATCCCAAATAAAGGTTCCTTCTCCAGTTACTATTTTTCCTTCTCAATTGTTCAAATCTCTCCTCCTCAAAGCTAGAATTTCTACGGGATTGGCGGCCCAGGAGAAACAGGCCTCCACATCCACTGATCCCCCGGAGGAGAATTTACCTTACTTCACAGAGGAACAGGAGGATAACGAGGTAATTCCTATGCCTAAATTGTTTAAAGATGCCTTACTTAAGCAGTGGGATTTCCCAGCCTCTGGGCTTAATCCCTCAACCAAGGACAAAAAATTGTACAAACTCTCCTCTTCCTATGAGGAGCTCCTATCCTTTCCTAAACCGGATGAACCTGTCAAGATCCTTCACTCGGCGGCTGCTGTGCCAGGCGAAGCAGAGGAAGTCCTCCGCCCAGAGGACAAGCGGATTGAACAAATGCTCAAAAGAGGATTCACCGCAGATTCCTGGGCCATTAAAAGTTCTGCAGCGGCTTCCTTTTTCTCCAGAGCCATGCTTCTGTGGCTTCGCCAACTTCAACAGCATATTCCTCCCGATGACTTGAGAGGTCAACAAGACTTCAACAAGGTCTTTGCAGCTGCTCAGTACGTGGCTGATGCCACTTTACAATCTACTAGATTTTCTGCTAAGTCTATTGCAGCTTCTACAACGGCAAGAAGACTCCTATGGATTCGCCCTTGGCAAGCGGGAGTACGCCAGAAGTGGCAGTTATCTCTGGGACCCTTAAAGCGCGACCTTCTTTTCGGTGATCTTCTGGATCCACTCCTCACGGAAACCACGGACAAGAAGAAAGTATTGGGTCCAACCACCAAAAAGGCTACCAAAACGCAGTCCTTTCGTTGCCCAGGGCGTCAGCAAGATCAAGCGGCTTCCTATCAGAGATCTCCAGGTCAGTATTCCCCCCGCTTTCGTTCCCAAGGTAGGAACTCCAGGGGCAGAGGTTTTCGCTTCCAAAGGGGAGCGTCCTCTAACAGGGCTTCAAAGAAACCTAGATGGTAATTTTTCCTCAATTCCCATAGGTGGTCGCCTAGCCCATTTCGCCTCTAATTGGCGTCTCACCTCCAAGGACCCCTGGGTCATTGACACTGTTCAAACAGGCCTTCTTTTAGAATTTATTTCTCCCCCCCCGAAACGTTTTATTTCCTGCCCTTCTCCCAGGTCCTCCTCAGATTGTAACCGTATGGAGGAGGCCATTTCCCACTTATTGTCCATCAGAGCCATTCAACCGGTTCCCTCCGGTCAGAAGGGTCTAGGTTTTTATTCCATCCTATTTATGGTTCCAAAATCCTCCGGAGGTTGGAGAGCTATTTTGGATTTAAAGAAGCTGAACCTATTCATCAAATATAGGAAGTTTAAGATGCACTCCTTATCATCTATTTTGGCCGCCATCCACACGGGAGATTTCATGGTCTCCTTAGACCTCACTGAGGCCTACCTCCACATTCCTATAGCCAAATGCCACAGAAAATTTTTACGTTTCTCCTTTCAAGGCAGGCATTTCCAGTATAGGGCGATGCCATTTGGCCTTTCCTCGGCCCCTCGGGTCTTTACAAAGCTCTTGGGGTCCCTGGCGGCCTATATCCGGGCGTCTCCCATTCACATTTTATGTTATCTTGATGATATTTTGATTCATGGGAACTCCCTAGAGAAAGTGAAAACAGACCTTTCTGTCACCATGTCAGTTCTTCAGGACCATGGATTTTCCATCAACTTTGACAAAAGTCATCTCCAACCTTCCACATCCATCTTACACCTGGGATCCATTATTAATTCAGAATCCTCCCAGGTCTTTCTCTCTCCTGAGAGAAAATTCAGTATAGGGGAGTTAATTTCTTGCATTTTATCTCAACCTTCAGTATCCATAGTAACCCTGTCTTCCCTTTTGGGGAAGATGGTGTCATGCATAGGCATCATTCCCTGGGCTCGCCTTCATGCTAGGGAACTACAGTGGCTCCTATTACCCTTTCAGAGATCGGGGCACAGCAACTCAAGTCGTCGCATTGTCATCCCACCAATTGTTCGCAGATCCTTCAAGTGGTGGCAGTCTCCGGCCATGGACAAAGGATCCCCGTTCAGGTGCCCGGATCAATTTGTCATCACCACAGATGCCAGTCTATCGGGATGGGGCGCCCACGCCCAGGGGATGATAGCCCAGGGCACGTGGTCCCCGGAGGAAGCTTCCAAGCCAATCAATTGGCTAGAGTTAAGAGCCGTTTCGCTGGCTCTGAAGCATTTCTCTCCTCGCATTCCCAACCGGCACGTTCTCATTCTCACCGACAACATTGCCACAAAAAGCCATATCTGCAGACAGGGGGGCACGAGATCCAAGGCCCTCATGAGGGAGGCCCTCAAGTTAGGCCTTTGGGCGGAAAAACATCTTCGGTCGCTCCTAGCCGACCACATCTCGGGGAGCCTCAACATCCAGGCGGATTGGCTATCTCGAGCAACGATAGACCCAGGAGAGTGGAACCTCCATCAAGACCTGTTCCATCAAATCAGCCTCAGATTCGGCCTACCAGTTCTGGATCTCTTCGCGACCAATGCGAACGCCCAACTCCCTCGCTTTTTTTCCAGATTTCCATCCCCGGGAGCGGAAGCAATCAATGCCCTCCGGAGCCCATGGCCTCCAGGCCTACTTTACGCATTCCCTCCAATTCCAATTCTCCCGGACGTGATTCACAAGGTCCTCACCGAGAGGGCCCGAGTAATCTTAATCGCCCCTCATTGGCCCCGCCGGCCCTGGTTCGCGGATCTCCAACAGTTGTCCGTCCAGGACCCTTGGCGACTCCCCGTTTCGGGGGATATGCTGCGGCAGGGGGCCTCATTCCATCCAGACCCGGAGTGGTTCCACCTCACCGCCTGGCTGTTATCAGGAGAGACTTAGAACTGCGTGGTCACGACCCCGATACAGTGGAGGTCATTTTAAAGGCCAGAAGGGGTTCGACCAATCGAATCTACGACCACACGTGGTCCAAGTTTCACCAGTGGTGTCTACAGGAAGGCCTCTCTCCCCTGTGCATTCCCATACACAGAATCATTTCCTTCCTTATGCAAGGTTTCCATAAAGGACTTTCCACCAGCACCCTCCGGCGTCATCTGGCGGCCATTTCCTCTGTCCTAGGGGGGCCCCGCAGACAGCCTCTCCGCTCCTTTCCAGAAGTTCAGGAATTCCTCAAGGGCATAGCCAACCTCAGACCTTCCAAGGTCCACAGGTATCCATCCTGGGATTTGCCACGGGTTCTCCATTCCCTCACGCAGGCACCATACGAACCCCTAAAATCGGCGTCCCTCAGGTACCTATCCTTTAAAGTAGCATTCCTGGTGGCTATTACCTCTGCCCGACGCATTTCGGAGCTGGCTGCTCTCTCAATCAGGCAGGACCTTTGTCAATTTCATCAGGACAAGGTAGTCTTGCGACTGGACCCCACCTTCTTACCCAAGGTCAGTTCCATGTTCCACAGAACTCAGGATATTGTCCTACCTTCCTTCTGCCTCCAACGAGACCATCCCTTGGCAATTAGATGGCACACCCTGGATCTCATTAGAGCGCTGAGAATCTATATCCAACGCACAGGACCCTTTCGGAGGTCAGAAGCACTTTTTATAGCCTATCACCCCAGAGTCATGGGTGCCAAAGTGTCTTCAACAGTAATAGGCCGTTGGATCAGAGGGACTATATCTAAGGCCTACGAGTCGGCCTCCCTCTCAGTTCCAAGGAACATCACAGCGCATTCCACCAGGAGCGCAGCCACCTCGGCCGCTTGGGCGACTCAAGCCCCGTTGGAGGAGGTCTGCAAAGCAGCCACTTGGGCCTCGCCAAATTCCTTCATCAGGCACTACAAGATTGACTCTTACGCTTCAGCGGACGCTGCCTTCGGCAGAAGGGTACTCCAATCCGTTATCTCACACGATAGCAATCTAATCCCACCCTAGGGACCATCTATTGGGTATGTCCCATGTGACTGCTGGACCCGCTCCTTCAGTACGGAGAATAGGCGTTGATTGCTTACCTGAACGCCTCTTCTCGTACGGTGAGCGGGTACAGCAGTCACTTCCCGCCCTTGTATGTGTCTTCTTTACCTTCCTATAACCTTTTCTTCCTCTAACAATGAGAGTTGAACACTACAGAGCTTCACAGCTGAGCCTAGTCTATGGATTCGCGAATTCTGGGGAAGGGGCGGATCCAGCAAGCTTTTTTAACACTAGGCTCAGTTCCACCGGATTGGACATGAGCAACCCATGTGACTGCTGTACCCGCTCACCGTACGAGAAGAGGCGTTCAGGTAAGCAATCAACGCCTATTTCCTATTGGTTGCTCTTAAACAATAATGTATGTAAATAGAGACCGGACTACAGCAAATAAAGGTAGTCCTTGGTTAGAGAGCACAATTAAAACCACCAGCTTGAATGAACCAGTCACAACACGGAACTGCAACTTTCCGTATGATCTTAGTTCAGCTTTCTTTTACTTTACAACCCCCCGAAAATTGTAAATGCTAGTATTGGTAATAAAGTTAATTTTCCATCACTGTTGCTAAATAAGGCAGTCACCCTAATCCTAACCTGTAAATTTGGAAATCTTTTTGAAAAAAAACTGCTGCATAAGCAGCAGAATCAGTAGCCACCTAATACCACCTCAATAGCTCCAAAATGAGTTAAGTATCAAAAGATGTACTGCTCCTTGTGAAAAAAAGGGAGAGAAGGTCTTGAGGCAGTTTTAATAGCTTTTCAATGCTGATGAACACAATACAATACAATCATCTATTTCCTTTCACATGAGATTGTCCACTGACTACTTGCTGTGATGCAACAAGCAACTGTGGCAGAGAATAGATGAAGCTACCCCTTTTCACAAAATCAGTACAGTATTATCTGTTAGATGACTCCAAATAAAATTGCTAGTAACTAACCCCACACTTCCATTATCACCACTCTTCCTGATTGTACATATCTTCTGTATGACCTCCTATTTCAAGATAGGGAGAGAGAGGGAAGGAGGGGGTGGAGGGCAAACAGAGAGGGAGAGAAACAAGTGTGGTTCACTTTGCTGGCAACAATTAGAGTGGGATATTCTGGTATATTTCAAGATTTTAGACAGCTATTTTTTTTAAACTTCTGATATTACAGTTGAATCTATTCCCACCTCAAAGTAATGGAAAAATACATCACTCAATTTCAATCCAAAAGAGATCTAGAGTTTCCTTTTCCTTTAAAAGTGGAGGGAGGGGGGAATTCGTATCAACATTCATGGTTTCATTTAGTGACCATTTTATTTAACTGAGTTGGTTCCAATTGTGGTCTCTGAGGACTACCTGTATACAGTATACTTACCACTTCTGTACATTTTTGTTTAAGAACAGCCAAAATATAATGCCAGTGCCAAAGGGGTGTTCAGAGGCCACATCCAGTAGGTTTTCCATCCCTACTTTGTAGCCTTAGGCTTATGTTCATTCTCACCAGAGGCCAGATCAAATTTTCTCTGCTTCCGGAGATTAATTCCTCTAATAGTTTAAGACAAATTTATACTTTCCCTTTTATGATCTATACCAGTGATGGCGAACCTATGGCACGGGTACCACAGGTGACACACGGAGCCATATCTGCTGACACATGATCCATTGCCCTAGCTCAGGTCCAATGTGCATGTGTATGCTGGCAGCTGATTTTTGGCTCACACAGAGCGTTTTTTGGTTGCAGAGAGCCTCTGGGGGGATGTGGGAGAGCGTTTTTATCCTCCCCCCGGCACCAGGGGTGGGTGGAGCCTGGAGAGGGTGAAACATGCCTACTGGGCCCACCAGAAGTTGGAAAACAGGCCATTTCCGGCCACCAGAGGACCTATGGGGGTGGCGAAAGCTGTTTTCACCCTTCCCGGGCATTGAATGGGTGTGGGCACTCACACATGTGCAATAGCACACACACATGCACTTTTGGCATCCAAGAAAAAAAGATTCAGCATCACTGATTTATACCTACACCCAAAACACTATATAAAACAAAACATTCTTACCTAAATTGTTCTTCAATTTCTTGGCTGCTTTGGTCACCACAGAGTTGGGATCGTTAGGTGAGAGCCATGAAACCAGATCACTTTCTATGTTCCAATAATAAGGGAGACAGCTACAAGCAGGAAAGAACTATATTTGTTAATACTAGAGCCAATGGAAATAGATCTAAACCCAAAATCTCCCCATTCTCCAAAAACACTAAAATATATTTTCAACAATTTTTGTAAAAAAAACACTGGCATTTAACTTCAGAAAATGGGATTTATTTTAGTTAGACTGCCTTTTTCCACAATTCCCTACTCACAATTAGGTGATTAATTGGGGATTAGTTTTCAACTGCTATTGGGCGTTCAAGAAATAAACTCTAGCCTAGCCCTTGGTAGAATAGCCGTGAAGATATTCAGATTCTGAGAAAGATCAAAGACATTCAGATTCTAGAATGATCCAAATGACACTGGTAGTGATTTCCCTATGACATGCTACGAAAGCAACGGTTGGACTTTTAAGCAGCAGGATAGGTAGCTTGGTTAAGAAAACAAACACACGGATCAAGTTACATATCAATTCAGAGTTTTCACTTATTGCATGAATGACCATATTTTGGACACCTTATGCAAAGTCTTAGCTCTCTTGAAAGGTCTACAATGTTGGCAAAGGTGGGAGGAAGCAGAGAATGATCAGCAGCAAGCTGAACAGACTCCGTTACAGCAGTAACGGGTGCATCATTCACTCTTCATCCAGGAAGACCTGAAGGACCAAGCTGGAGAAAGATTATCCTAGGGAAAACTTTTTTATGCGATCGTTAAGAGTCAACACCAACTTCATGTCACATGATCATCATCATCATGGTTAACACATAATTTTCAGACCCAGAAGATTTCCCACTCAACCTAATAAATGCCATCTATCATGTAAACATAATAAACAGCTTATTTGGTAATATTGACTGGACGTTCTTTTCTCAATGTTCTTCAGGAAACCATAAAAGCTTAACTTTTCAGAAAGGCATCTAGCTACTTCCACATTAATTAATTAATTATTGATTGATTGATTGGATTTGTATGCCGCCCCTCTCCGGAGACTCGGGGCGGCTAACAGCAACAATAAAACAGTGTACAATAGTAATTCAATACTAAAAATGATTAAAAACCCATTAATATAAAAACCAAACATACATACAGACATATCATGCATAGAATTGTAAAGGCCTAGGGGGAAAGAGGATCTCAATTCCCCCATGCCTGACGGCAGAGGTGGGTTTTAAGTAGCTTACGAAAGGCAAGGAGGGTGGGGGCAATTCTAATCTTTGGGGGGAGTTGGTTCCAGAGGGCTGGAGCCGCCACAGAGAAGGCTCTTCCCCTGGGTCCCGCCAAACGACATTGTTTAGTTGACGGGACCCGGAGAAGACCCATTCTGTGGGACCTAACTGGTCGCTGGGATTTGTGCAGCAGAAGGCGGTCCCTAAGATAATCTGGTCCGGTGCCATGAAGGGCTTTATATGTCATAACCAACACTTTGAATTGTGACAGGAAACTGATCGGATTATATTGTCTTTTGCTTTTATATCCTATTATAGTAATATTGTATGTACCCCAAGTGTCTAGATTTGGAAACATGTATGTCATAGTAATAATACTCTGCTGGACCAGAGATGTGAAGAAAAATAAAAAACTTTGCCATCTCAGTGATGGCTAGACAGCACATGGTAGCCTTCTAGAACCATGAAATTTTTCCTCATTTCAGAGATCAGCTAAGACAGGGTGTCAAACTCATGTTGTCACAGCGGCATCACATGACATATCTGGACTTTTTTCTCCTTTGCTAAACCGGACCTAGACGTGGCCAGGACATGGACAGCATGTGATGCATCCGTTCAATGGGCCGGGAGTTTGACAGCTAACAGATGAGCTGACAGAACCAGAAACATCTTCCTGATTGGGCACCGATGAATAGTAGTGCCAAACCTGTGAGCACCGATTAAAAACACTCTGATAGAAATCATTTGCAGGCCCTACTGAGCACTCACTATATGCTTACCAAATAGGGTCGATGACTTTGTACCAGTTTGGTGGCAGGTTCTCCATTCGTGTGGCTTCATAATCAACGTGATCATCATCATAATCTTCTGCAATTATTTCCTCTTCTGGCTCTTATGTGGAAAGAAACAGGATCAGGCTTGCAAAAAAGATGGGGTCAAACACAGGTGGCAAAATTGCACAACCCAGAATGGATACCAATTTTAGAGAGGCAAAAATGACTTGCAAACTAATCAGCTCTAGTTCCTGGGAACTATCCCTGATGATGCTCATTCTTGGTTTATAGCCAGCTTTTACAAGGTACCTCCCTCCTAATCCCACCCCCCTGTACTTACCAGGTTCTACATGCTTCAGCAGACCTCGCCTAGCTAAGCGGGACTGCAATGCCACCGGCAGAGGCATCAGAATGGAGCAGATGTACAAAGTTGCTTTTCCAATCACTTTTCTATATTTGAGCAGAGAGAGAAATATCATAATTACATTTTGTGCTTGTCACAGCTCTTTCCAGAACATGCACACTCTCCATAAGTTTTCATATCAGAATTCTTTAATACTATTTCTCAGAATATATGGGATTCAACTTCTAGGGTTGATAGTAGATATAATCCATCAGGGATCACTTTGGAGTGGTTTATGTCCCTCCCCCGGTCTCCTTGCACTTCCCTGGGAATCAAGTAAAAGCTTTTAAAATGTATTGGACTGTCTTTCACCAATTTCATCAGAATTTGGAATGACATAAAATTGATAGCTTAGTGACTGCTCCACTAGAAGAATGGAATAGGAAATCCGTAAGACAGCTAAATTTTTAAAATTGAAATTGGGTGTTGCAATAGAATCTTGCAAGTTTAGCCTACAGCTTAGGAATCTTCTGATCCAATTCTTACCAAGCTGATGAATTTGCTGTCAGCTCATGTCAGACTACAGCCAGGAGTGTTCAAACAAAATACTGTACTCGTTGTATAGAATCATCCCCTAGAAACAACAGCTCTGATCCAGCTGGTGCAATTTCCCATATACAGGTAGTCCTTGAGTTACAACAGTTCTTTAGTGACCAAAGTTACAATGGCACTGAAAAAAGTGACTAATGGCTGTCCTTTTAACCATTATGACTTTTCCAGCATCCCCACGATTAAGTGATCAAAATTCAGACATTTGGCAACCGATTCCTATTGATGAATGTTGCTTTGTGTCCCAAGATCATGTAATCCCCTTTTGCGACCTTCTGCAGAGGAAAGTCAATGAGGAAGCCCGATTCACTTAAAAGGGTTATTAACTTTGTCAACTGCAGTGATTCACTTAAAACAACTGAGGCCAGAGGAAAAAAAATGGGTCAAAATTCACATAACAAACGTCTCAATGACATAATTTGAGGACTCAATTGTGATAATAAGTCAAGAACTACTTGTAAAACGATATTTACTCTAACCATGATTTTTTTTAAAAAGTATTTTAATTTTTATTAGCTCCATATTCATACATATATCAATGCATATACCATACAAACATATCCATGACATATATTATTGTCTTTCTAGCTGGTCTCTTTTATATTCATATAAGCATCTCTATCATGTTAATAAATTATCAATCTGTATTCATGCTTCACTTTTTCACTCTCCTACTCTCTCCATCTCTCCCATCTCCCTTCCATACCCTCTCTCCATTCTTCCTTCCTTCCTCCCTTCACCCCACCTCTACCTCTCTCCACTTACTTTGGAACCAACTACCCCCCTCCTATGTCTGTACTGCTCCCACCCTACTGGCCTTCCAAAAGGCCATGAAGACCTGGTTCTGCCGGCAGGCCTGGGGACAGTGAGTGTTAACGGCCAACCTATGATTTGCTTGGTACGTATGCAGTGAAGGGCTACCAAAATTTTTACTACCACACTGTAAGCGTGGCTTATGCATTTTCTTTCAACATCTCTCAGTGCAAATTGGGTACTTTTGGGCGGAGCTCCATTTTTGCTACCCCACTGCGTTTTACACACACACACACTACGGGCAGCAGCCCACCTCTGTACATATGTGTGTATGATTGTTTAATTAAGAGTCTTTTATCATTCTTTGTTAGGTTAATGGGGATTTAACTTTTTTTTGCTAATTAACATTTGACTTTATTGTAATTGTATCCTATTTTTATTGTTGTAAACCACCCTGAGTCCCATGAGATTGGGCGGCATCTAAGTCAATTAAATTACTTTCTCCCTCTAAACCTTGACCTATATTACTAACTAATTATACTCTTTTAATTTCCCATCTCTAATAGTATTTTTACAATATATATCACCATTATATCCTTTAGTTGCTGGTATACACTTTAACACTAATATTACCTTTCCCTTACATTCTAGTTTTGTCATCTGGGTTAAAACATTTCTTTATCACTCCTATTTTTTTAAAACTTTGTGCTCATTTTACCTCAAATTCTAATTATATTCATTTTCTATCCAATTATAGAACTTCATCCAAACATTACTTTAACCGTGGGGTTTTTTTTAAATTAAGTCTGTCCTTCTATAATCGAAGAGCACAAATACCAGGCAAGTTCTTTCCATTTTTAACCTATTTTTATCTCACTTCTAAAATTCCAAATATACGACGTTTGCTCATCTTATTGATTATCGTTTCTGTGCAAGAAAGGATCCTTGAAACCTTCTTCGTTTAGGCCAGGGGTGGGCAAAGTTGGCTCTTCTATGACATGAGGACTTCAACTCCCAGAATTCCTGAGCTAGCATGTTCGGCTTAGGAATTCTGGGACTTGAAGTCCACAAGTCATAGAAGAGCCAACTTTGCCTACCCCTGGTTTAGGCTCACAATAATTCTCGCCAACAGTCACAGTTGGGAACCTCTACGTTCCCTCAGCCTCACCTTCTTATCGCGCCAGAGTCCTGCAGCTCCAGAAAACCCCGCCCCCTCGCAAAAACAAGCTGTGGCCGTCAACCGGATTCAAAGGAGCTCCCGGAGCCACGTGCACGTGACACCGGTCCGCCAATTCGCGGCTCAACAGAAATTCCTCCGGCTACGCTTCCAAGCCCCCCTCGCCTCGTCAAACGTCATAGTTAAATAAAACCAACCGACCAATCCCCGGGGAAGAAGGCTCAATTAGGTCCACCCTCGCGTCGGGGTCCGCTTTTTAGCCTATCATAGCTGGGTTGCTGCTCCTCCTCCGGTAGTGACGAAATACAGTTCCTCCTTTGACCTCCTCCTCCCCCTCACGCCCTTCGTATTTTCACCAAAGGAAAACACGCGAGAGAGGGAAACGGCAGTTTACTAGAGCTGCAGCCGGCCGCGCGGCTACTTCCGATCCGTGTTTTAACTCCACCCCCTCTTGTGTTCCTTACCCGTCAATAATGATAATCAGAGCGTTCGAAAACCACACCCCTTGGTTGCTTCTGGGAGGGAAACCAACCAGTGAATGAAAGTTAGGCTTAACCTTCGGTTACCTTCCGAAGCGCGAGCGCTGTCGACCCCTCGCCACGTGCACCCGGCCGGCCAATAGCCATTGCTCACGTGACTCGCCCGGAGGCAGTCCCCCCCCTTTTTTTTTCGCGTGTGCTAACCGAGCTTCAAGGCCGGGCGCCATGGAGGAATATGCCCGGGAACCTTGGTAACCGAGGCGCCGCGGGTGGGTGGGCGCGGGCCTACCTTTCGTAAGGCGACCAAGCGTCTTTAGCTGGCCGGTTTCACCTCCTTCTCGAGGCCGCGGGAAAAGCCGAATTTGGGACCCGCCGTCTCCTGGCTCCTTTAGAGTTCGCCCCTCCTTCCTTCGGCTGCTCCTTTCCCTCGGTGCGGGAGGCAGGGGGGCCCATCCGCTTTTGTAGCCCGTCACAACAGCCCTGCGAGGTAGCTCAAGGTCAGCGGGGGAAAAACCGAACCGGCCTCCATCTCATGTGGAGAAGGAATTGTGAACCCGCAGTCCAAACCTGGGTTGGGACCACCTTGGCTTTTTTTTTTAGCAATGGCATTTACTCTTCTTTATATATACTTAAAACGCCTTTCCTTCCCTCTTTTTGCTCCCCTCCTGTTACCAAAGCGGCAAGGTCGCAATTAGAAGCATTGCATGAAAGTCACAAGGGAAACGAGCAGAACCTCTTGGCCAGGATGATAGACGTCTCTGTGTGTATGTGTGTGTGTGTGTGTAAAATAGCTCCAAGGTCACCCCGTGAATATGAAACCCGTCGGGTTTCCTTGCTCCATGTCCATCTCTCTGCCCGCTCTCTTTTTAAGAATGTACTTTTCTGCTGCCTTCTGGGTGTGGAGGGCTTTGGGATCGCTGCTGGTACTTGAGCATCTTCTCTTTTTTGCTTATTCGCTTCCATATCTTTGTCAATTAACAATAGCATTTAGACATATACAGTACTGCTTCTCCCTGTTTACAAAATCAGCCTATTGCCCCCAACAATAGGCCCTCTGGGTCCTCATTTTACCCACCTTGGAAGGATGGAAGGCTGAGTCAACCTTGAATATTATGAAATCTGTCGGGTCTCTCTCTGCGGGCTCTCTTTAATAATTGACTTTGCTGCTGCCTTCTGGGAGAGGGCTCTGGGATCGCTGCTGGTAGTTGAGCATCTTCCCTATTTTGCTTATTTGCTCCCATATCCGTGTCCAATTTATTTATTCAATTTTTTTATGCCGCCCTTCTCCTTAGGGCAGCTTACACTTGTTTTAACAGAGCCAGCATATTGCCCCCACAATCTGGGTCCTCATTTTACCCACCTTGGTAGGATGGAAGGCTGAATCAACCTTGAGCCGGTGATGAGATTTGAACCGCTGACCTGCAGATCTAGCAGTCAGCTTTAGTGGCCTGCAGTACTGTGCTCTATCCACTGTGCCACCTCGACTCATAGCAATAGCATTTAGACTTATATACCGCTTCATAGTGCTTTTACAGCCCTCCCTGTAATCAGCCTATTGCCCCCAACAATCTGGGTCCTCATTTTAGCCACCTCGGAAGGATGGAACGCTGAGTCGATCTTGAATATAATGAAACCTGTCGGGCCTATCTCTGTCGGCTCTCTTTAAGAACTGACTTTTCTGCTGCCTTCTGGTGTGGAGGGCTTTGGGATCGCTGTTGGTAACTTGAGCACCTTCCCTATTTTGCTTATTCGCTCGCATGTCCGTGTCAATTCAGAACTTGCAGATTAATTTTGTTTGAAATTAACAAGAGTAGTGAAAAAAAGGGACTTAGGACCATTTTTCATACTTTGTTGACCATCCCCACGGTGACACGATCAGAATCCAGATACTTGGCAATTGGCTCATATTTACGACGGTTGCAATGTCCCTGGATCAGGTGATCACTTTCAGACAAGCCAAGGTCAATGGGGAAGCCAAATTTATTTTATTTGTCAAACAGGTATAGGATAATAGTTTGTATAAACATAATATAAATAGTAATGATAAAAGAGGACAATAGGACAGGGACAGTAGGCACAATGGTGTGTGACAGTAGGACAGAGATGGTAGGCACAGTGGTGCATTAAGATTAACTGTGTTACTAACTGAATGGTATTCGCTTAACAAATATGTGAAGGGTCATAACATGGGGCAAGGTCACTTAACAAATGTCTCGCTTAACAACAGAAATGTTGGGCTCAGTTGTGATCATAAGTCGATGACCCCCTGTGATGGTGGTGTTAACAACCCCTTTTATCTTTTATTCAGAGGGACATTTCATATTTGTGGCGGCATTTCAACATGTGTACTGGAATGTTTAAGATCAATATCAAATATCAATATCTGTATCAAATAACTTTATCATGTATAGAGTGCTTTCAGCCTCATGTAATTTCTGCAACCCTTAATGTTCTTGAGTTGTCTGATAGTTTTATTTGTGAGCCCAATCTTGGGTACTGGTGATGAGTGTAACTCTGGCCCTGGACTCAGGTTGCTGCTGCTTAACGCCAGGTCGGTGGTAAATAAAGCTCTCCTCATCCGGGATTTGATCCTGGATGAGGAGGCCGACCTGGCGTGTATTACCGAAACCTGGCTGGGCCCGGAGGGAGGTGTTCCTCTCTCTGAAATTTGCCCAGCCGGGTTTCGGATATGGCATCAACCTCGACCCCAGGGAAGGGGGGGAGGAGTGGCTATTATAGCCAGGGAGAGCCTTTGCCTGCGTAGACTCATTGCTCCGGAAATTGCAGGTTGCGAGTCTCTCTTGTTGAAGTTGGACTTAGGGGTCCAGGTGGGCTTACAGTGATCCCCCGTTTATTGCGTCCCCAACCATTGCGAACAGGGTACTTCGCTATTTTTCAACCCGGAAGTCAAAATACCATCTACGCATGCGTGCCCGTGGGCACGCAAGCGTAGATGGCAACCGGGAGATCAGCTGCTGGGCGGCTTCCCTGAGTCTTCCCCCTCTTGCTGGCGTCAGCGAGGAGTTTCCCCACCGCCCACGCAAACTCCTCGCTGCCGCCCGCCCTTCGCCCGCCCACGCCGTTCATTCTCGCCGCTTTCGAGCTGAGTCCGGGAGCGAATTCGCTCCCGGACTCAGCTCGAAAGCGGCGAGAATGAACGGCGTGGACAAGCCGTTCCTTGCCGTTCGTTCTCGGCGCTTTCGAGCTGAGTCCGGGAGCGAATTTGCTCCCGGACTCAGCTCGAAAGCGGCGAGAATGAACTGGCGTGGACAAGCCGTTCCTTGCCGTTCGTTCTCGGCGCTTTCGAGCTGAGTCCGGGAGCGAATTTGCTCCCGGACTCAGCTCGAAAGCGGCGAGAATGAACTGGCGTGGACAAGCCGTTCCTTGCCGTTCGTTCTCGGCGCTTTCGAGCTGAGTCCGGGAGCGAATTTGCTCCCGGACTCAGCTCGAAAGCGGCGAGAATGAACGCTGTGGACAAGCCGTTCCTTGCCGTTCGTTCTCGGCGCTTTCGAGCTGAGTCCGGGATGAATTCGCTCCCGGACTCAGCTCGAAAGCGGCGAGAATGAACGGCGTGGACAAGCCGTTCCTTGCCGCTTGCTATCGGCGCTTTTGAGCTGAGTCCGGGAGCGAATTCGCTCCCGGACTCAGCTCGAAAGCGCCGAGAGCCAGCGAGCGCCGAGAGCCAGCGCCCCCCGGACCACCGCCTGTCTCCTGCTGCCCGGTTTAGCCAGGACACGAGCAGCGAAATGACTTGGAGGAATGTGAAGCTGAAACCGGCCGGTTTCAGCTTCACATTCCTCCAAGTCATTTCGCCGCTCGTGTCCTGGCTAAACCGGGCGACAGGCGGTGGGCTGGGAGCCGCAGGCGAAAGGAGCTCGGGCATTGTTCTCCGGACCCCGCCCGCAGCCTGGAGAGGGAAAGGGCCGCCGCGGGGCTGAGCGGGCGGGGTCCGGAGAACAATGCCCGAGCTCCTTTCGCCTGCGGCTCCCAGCCCACCGCCTGTCGCCCTAAAGCGGGGTGCGAAATGACTTGGAGGAATGGGAAGCTGAAACCGGCCGGTTTCAGCTTCACATTCCTCCAAGTCATTTCGCCGCTCGTGTCCTGGCTAAACCGGGCAGCAGGAGACAGGCTTTGAGTTTTTGGCTGCGGGGGGAGAAGTAGGACTTTCCTAACTCCCTCGCCCCGCAGCCAAAACTCAAAGCCTGTCTCCTGCTGCCCGGTTTAGCCAGGACACGAGCGGCGAAGTGACTTGGAGGAATGGGAAGTCCAAATCGGCCGGTTTCAGCTTCCCATTCCTCCAAGTCATTTCGCACCCCGCTTTAGGAGTCAGCGGAGAACGGCGCAACTGTTTTAAAATGATCGGAGCTTTCCAATGAGTCCCGAAGACAAACGTGTCTTCGGGACTCATTGGAAAGCCGCGCGGGTGTTTTAAAAGGTCCCCGCCGACATGGGGGGCTCGCTAGCACCCCCCCAAACCTGGGTTGGGGGTTCGGGGGGTGCTAGCGAGCCCCCCATGTCGGCGGGGACCTTTTAAAACAGCCCCGCCGCCCCCAATCTTCGGCTCCTCGCTAGCGCTGCGGAAGTTAAAAACATCATCTGCACATGCGCAGATGGTGTTTTTACTTCCGCAGCGCTACTTCGCGAAAACCATGCCTCCCAGCTGCGTGTCAAAAGCCCTGCCTGTGCTACTCGAGGAGGTAGCCGGGTTGGCGGTGGAGTTCCCCGGACTCATTGTCCTGGGGGACTTCAACTTGCCGTCACTCGGCGAAACCTCTGGGTTGGCACAGAAGTTCATGGCCACCATGACAGCCATGGACCTGACTCAAGTAGTACAGGGTCCGACTCACGAGGGAGGGCATGCGCCTGACATGGTATTCTTTTCCGAGCAATTGAGAAATGGTCTGAGACTAAGGGGCTTAGAAGCATTGCCTTTGTCATGGTCAGACCATTTTCTACTACGGCTTGACTTCCTGGCTCCAATCCTTCCCCGCAGGGAGGCGGAACCAATGAAGATGTTCCGCCCCAGACGCCTGATGGACCCAGAGGGCTTTCAGACGGCGCTTGGGGTTATTCCAGAGGCACTCATCCACAGTTCGGCGGAGTCTCTTGCGGAGGCCTGGAATACGGCTGCTGCGGAGGCTCTCGACCGGATTGCGCCTTTGCGACCTCTCTGTGGCGCTAGACCCCGTAGAGCCTCATGGTTCAACGAGGAGCTCTGGGAGTTGAAACACCAAAAGAGACGTCTAGAGAAGCGATGGAGGAAGAGTAGGTCTGAATCTGATCGAACACTTGTAAGAGCTTTTATTAAGACTTACAAAGTGGCGCTCAAGGCGGCAAGATGCGCGTACCATGCCGCCTTGATTGCATCAGCGGAATTTATTACTTAGATTTGTATGCCGCCCCTCTCCCGCCCGGCCGCTCTGTTTAGGGTGACCCGCTCCCTTCTTAATCAGGAGGGAGTTGGGGAGCCCTTGCAGAGTAGCGCCGAGTAGTTTAACACGTTTTTCGCTGATAAAGTCGCTCAGATCCGGGCCGACCTCGACTCCAATTGTAAAACAGAGTCGACTGACAATGAGTCAGTCGAGGTGACTGGGGCACGTACTTGTCCACCTGTCTGGGAGGAGTTTGATCTGGTGACACCTGATGAAGTGGACAAGGTCATTGGAGCTGTGAGTTCCGCCACCTGTCTACTGGATCCGTGTCCCTCCTGGTTGGTCTCGGCCGGCAGGGAGGTGACACGGAGCTGGGCCCAGGAGATCACCAACGCTTCCTTGGGGAGGGGAGTTTTTCCAACACTCCATAAAGAAGCGCTTGTGCGCCCCCTCCTCAAGAAGCCTTCCCTGGACCCAGCCGTACTTAACAACTATCGTCCAGTCTCCAACCTTCCCTTTATGGGGAAGGTTGTTGAGAAGGTGGTGGCACTCCAGCTCCAGCGGTCCTTGGAAGAAGCCGATTATCTAGGTCCCCAGCAGTCGGGTTTCAGGCCCGGTTACAGCACGGAAACCGCTTTGGTCGCGTTGATGGATGATCTCTGGCGGGCCCGGGACAGGGGTTTATCCTCTGTCCTGGTGCTCCTCGATCTCTCAGCGGCTTTCAATACCATCGACCATGGTATCCTTCTGCACCGGTTGGAGGGGTTGGGGGTGGGAGGCACTGTGCTTCAGTGGTTCTCCTACCTCTCTGGCCGGTCGCAGTCGGTGTTAGTGGGGGGTCAGAGGTCAGCTCCGAGGTCTCTCCCTTGTGGAGTGCCTCAGGGGTCGGTCCTCTCCCCCTTGCTATTTAACATCTACATGAAACCGCTGGGTGAGATCATCCAAGGACATGGGGTGAGGTATCATCAATATGCCGATGATACCCAGCTTTACATCTCCACCCCATGCCCAGTCAACGAAGCGGTGGAAGTGATGTGCCGGTGCCTGGAGGCTGTTGGGGCCTGGATGGGTGTCAACAGACTCAAACTCAACCCGGATAAGACGGAGTGGCTGTGGGTTCTGCCTCCCAAGGACAATCCCATCTGTCCGTCCATTACCCTGGGGGGGGGAATTACTGACCCCCTCAGAGAGGGTCCGCAACTTGGGCGTCCTCCTCGATCCACAGCTCACATTAGAAAACCATCTCTCAGCTGTGGCGAGGGGGGCGTTTGCCCAGGTTCGCCTGGTGCACCAGTTGCGGCCCTATCTGGACCGGGACTCATTGCTCACAGTCACTCATGCCCTCATCACCTCGAGGTTCGACTACTGTAATGCTCTCTACATGGGGCTACCTTTGAAAAGTGTTCGGAAACTTCAGATCATGCAGAATGCAGCTGCGAGAGCAGTCATGGGCTTACCCAGGTATGCCCATGTTTCACCATCACTCCGCAGTCTGCATTGGCTGCCAATCAGTTTCCGGTCACAATTCAAAGTGTTGGTTATGACCTTTAAAGCCCTTCATGGCATCGGACCAGAATATCTCCGAGACCGCCTTCTGCCGCACGAATCCCAGCAACCGATTAGGTCCCACAGAGTGGGCCTCCGGGTCCCGTCAACTAAACAATGTCGGTTGGCGGGCCCCAGGGGGAGAGCCTTCTCTGTGGCGGCACCGACTCTCTGGAACCAACTCCCCCCGGAGATCAGAACTGCCCCTACTCTTCCTGCCTTCCGTAAACTCCTCAAAATCCACCTTTGCCGTCAGGCATGGGAGAACTAAACATCTCCCCCTGGGCACATTTAATTTATACATGGTATGCCTGTGTGTGTGTCTGTTAGTATATGGGGTTTTTAAAATCTTTAAATATTTTAATTAATTGAATTATTTATGATTTGTTTTACACTTGTTGTGAGCCGCCCCGAGTCTTCGGAGAGGGGCGGCATACAAATCCAAATAATAAATAAATAAATAAATAAATAAATAAATTACATTCTCAAGTTACTTCACACAAGCAAGTCAGTAAAAATGTATTTTTAATACATTTGAAATGGAATGCGATGATGCATGGACATTTGTAAATATAAATAAAAGCAGAAAATTCACATGAATTTGTTGTCACTGAAGTGAGGTTTTTGAGAGGGTACTAGTAGTAGAACAACTACGGGTGATATTCTGTTGCAACTGTTCTACACTTTTGTATATCTGTCTATACTTAGGCTGGTAAATTATTGATTACTTGTTTGTGTGTTGTGAAAAGGAGCTCATTTATTGGCTGTCAGTCCCAATGTTTTCATTCATTCATTCATTCATTAGATTTATATGTCGCCCCTCTCCGCAGACTTGGGGCGGCTAACAACAGTAATAAAACAGCATATAATAATAATCCAATACTAAAAATAGTTAAAAGCCCATTATTATAAAAACCAAACATACATACACATATACCATGCATAAAATTGGGGAAAGAGTACTGTATCTCAATTCCCCCATGCCTGGCGGCAGAGGTGGGTTTTAAGCAGCTTACAGTTTTTCATTTATTATATTAAAAAGTCAGTTATACATATCAGTATAATATTGAGATAGTATAATACTTGAGAAACATTTAATTTAAATACTTTTAGTATTTAATTAAACATAATTTTTTAGCATAATACAGAGCTTCCTATGTGAAGAGGCTACAGTACACTGACTTGTTTCTATCTGACAGCCCCTGGCGGATAGTGGACGACTGTGGTGGTGCCTTTACTATGGGAATGATTGGCGGGGGTGTCTTTCAGGCAATCAAAGGCTTTCGCAATGCTCCAGTGGTGAGTTCTACATATATTTTATTATCTGTTTCTCCCTTTAAGCAGCAACTAATGAGGAAATGGAGTATATGGAGTCAGAATTCTTGTTTCAGTGGCATTTGCTATAATTCATTTAGAGGCAGTGCTGGGATTTAATGTAAACTATTATGCTTTATGATTTAGCAAAATTTGAAAAGATGATTATTTGCATCTATATGCACCCTTACTGTTCTGCAATCTTGTTACTTACTATTGATTGAACATGGAATTTCTCTGTTCATCCAAACAGTTCATTCTTAATTTCAGTTGTTATTGTTTGATTATTGGGAAGCTTGTTTCAAAAATACTTTTCATTTTCCTCAGCTTGATACCCTCTAGGCCAGAGGTGTCAAATTCACGGCGTGCGGTCCAGATGCATCACACACTGGCTACACCCAGCCCCCCTCCCCCCAGTTTAGCTAAGGAGGAAAGTTGTGATATGTCACATAATGACATGACACTGCGAGTTTGACAGCCCAACTTTAGGGGGTTGGGTTACAATTCTCATCTGCCTGGCTTTTTATGGATGATGGTGTTTGTATTCAATACCTCTGAAAGATTCCAGCCCAGGGGTCAGCAACCCATGACTCTGGAGCCGAATGTGGCTCTTTCATCCCTCAGCTGCAACTCTCTCACTCAAAATATGCATCAATGTGCCACACCCATCAATGCATAATTTATTAGCTTTTTGACCCCCAGTAGGCTAACCATGAATAATTCCAAGAAAACAAAAGTTTCAGAAGAAAACAGAATCTTTAACTCTACTATATATGCTAGTTTTATGGCCGCTCAGGAAATAGTCAGGCACTGGAAAAGTTTTGTGGCTCCCAGTGTTTTCTTTTCTGTAGGAAACAGGTCCAAATGACTCTTTGAGTGTTTAAGGTTGCCAACCCCCGTTCTAGCCTAAAAGGGCTGACTGTAATGAGAGAGGTTCACATATACATTTTTCTTTGCTAACCACTGAATCCTAAAATGTGAGTTCTGTGTGCATTACTTGAATTATGAGTGTGAGGTTCATTAACCAAAAGAGTTTCTGCTTCTTCTTTTCCCCCAAAAAACCATTCAGGGGGTCAGGCATCGATTCAGAGGCAGCATCAATGCTATCAGAGTCAGAGCGCCACAGATTGGAGGTAAGATAGAGGGTTTTGCAGGGGGGAATGAGTGTCACGACAAGGGTTTCCAACATCCAGACTGTGGCCCACTATCAGGTCGCAGCCTGTTCAAGACCAGGCCGTTGTAGAGATAGGCATGTGAAGCTTCACTATCACAAATGGCAGACAGGTGCTTGTGCGAAGCTCCATTCGTGCAAGCGGAGGGTTCTTGCGCCTGTGGGCAAAGCACCATTCACATGAATGGAGCTTCGTGCATGAGTGCAAGTGCTAGCCACTCACATGCCCCCGCTCTTCTACCCTCCTCCCCCAATGCCGGGCTTGCAAAAGACCAGGAAGAACCAAAATCAAATTCTGACATTGTTGAAGCAGAGGAGTGAATTTGGATTAGTCTGCTTCAGCTTGACCTTTAGTATGTCATTTTTTGTTATAAGGATTTTAGTGTCTGGAAAAATGGAGAATATAAACTTGGGTCAGGGATATACAAAACTGTGTAGTCTATTTCCAGAATGTTCTGATGCTTCTCTATAACAAATTGATGTAAGAATTTGAGAGAAATGATTTATCCATTTCTGCAGGTGAATCTTCTGCAGCAAAAAGACCTTTGTCGTCTTCTAGATTACAGACAAAGTATACTGCTCAAAAAAATAAAGGGAACACTCAAATAACACATCCTAGATCTGATGAATGAAATATTCTCATTGAATACTTTGTTCTGTTCAAAGTTGAATGTGCACAACAGCATGTGAAATTGATTGTCAATCAGTGTTGCTTCCTAAGTGGACAGTTTGATTTCACAGAAGTTTCATTTACTTGGAGTTATACTGTGTTGTTTAAGTGTTCTCTTTTTTTTTTTTTTTTGAGCAGTGTATTTTTTGATGGTTCAGGTGAAGAAAACTTAAATATCACAGGCATGGACTTTGCATTTTGAAATTGGTTAATCCGATGGCAGGGTGGGCTGGTGGTGATCCTTATGCAGATCCTTATGCAGATTTCAGAACTCAGCAAGCCATCATGTAAGAATCATCTGTCCCAGTCTGTGATGAGGGAGACAGAGAAGCAGGTGGCAAAAGTCAGAGAAGATAGATGATATCAGACAGAGAATGGCTTCACTTAGCCCAGAGTGCATTTGAACTCTTATATAACTTAAATTATTCTGAATAAAGTGGAGTGCCTGGTTGGAGTTCTTTCCTAATCCTGGTATGTATTTTTTAAAATAAATACTCTGGGCAATGGAAAGGGGGAATTAATTGAGAAATGTTTATTTTCTGAAATCATATCCAGCTTGGTGGCCTTCAGGTATATCAAACCAGTTTGTAGAATTTCTAGCATAGCCATACTAGCTTGATATATTGGACGTGGAAATCCAGCATATCTGGTAGGCATCAAATTGGGAAAGGTTGGTTTTTCTCTTCTTGAACATTTCAGTCCTATAAAAATTTGTGTAAAGTTAAGATAGACCTCAGGTTAGGATTAATTCATTCAACAACTGTTTGACATTATGATGACATTGCACAAGGAATATACTTGAGGTCCTTGAAGTTCCAGTCATTGCAACAAAATTCACATGCTTGCAACCATCTCACATTTTATGATGGGCTGTGGCATCCTGCAATCACATGATCACTGTTGTTGACCTTCTCTGCCAGCTTCCTATAAACAAAGTAAATGGGGAAGCTGACAGGGAAGGTTACAAGTAAGTCTCTCTCCCCATCCCAACCCCCATGGCCTTCCGTTCACTGGCACTCACTATTACTCTCCTTCCCTGGCCTTCGTGTGCTCACACACATACTTTATACGCTCTTTCCTTAGCCTTTATAAGCTTGTGCTGCTTTGGAACACACATGCGCCAAGCCTCCTAATGCAGCCCAACCCCCTGTGCCAGTCCACGTTCCTTACCTGGGACTTCCTTAACTTCTGACTTAATCACCCATGTGTCTTGGGCTTATGATGACAACTAGGATTGGCCTGGATTGTCGTTAAGTGATGTGGTTACACGACATCATGCTTTACAGCCACATCATTTAGCGGTAGTAATCTGGGTCCCAATTTCCATTTTGCCTTAAGAATTACCAGTACTGTAATATTAATTTCTAAGTTCATATTATAGGTAGTCCTCCACTATGCCACAATTAGGACTGGAATGTCTGTCATAAGTTGTGGTTTTGCAACAATGTTTATGGTGGTTATTAGTGAATTACTGTGATGGTTAAATGAATCACGTGGTTGTTAAACAAATCCAGGTTCTCCAGTGGTTGCTTTGTGCTTTTTTTTTTTTTGCTGGAAATCGGTAAAAAAAGTTGCAGATCATGATCCTGTGACTGCAGGATGCTGTAATCCATTATAAATGTGAACTGGTGGTCAAGTACCCAAATTGCAATCACATGACTTAATTACTTGCATCTATAAGACCATTACTTGTAGTAAGCTGCTATAAGATCTTTTTGCTTATAGTGAGCTATTATGAATGCTATACCTGTGTAACAATTTGTAGAATGAGATCACATGTTTAAAAATACCAATGTAAACAATAAAATCAATTAAGTCATTTACATTTTCTTATGTTTTCTTGCTTATTTATACGATTCTACTGTCAAGAAATTGACACAACATTTGAGATTGCAATACTTTGTAAAAAAGAAAATTTGTTTCTGTCTTTCAAGGTTCAGGTGATAAATTTAGAAATTAATTGTTCGGGAGGTAGAATCTGAATTGCTGCTCCTCTTTGAGGAGCTCTTGAGTATTTTTGGCAATAGCTTCTAAGATTCTGGGGTGTTTCTCCGTACTGAAGGAGTGGGTCCAGCAGTCACATGGGTTGCTCCTGTCCAATCCGTTGGAACTGAGCCTAGTATTAAAAAAGACTGCTGGATCCGCCCCTTCCCCAGAATTCGCTCAGTTCGCATCCTCGGATGTGTGTGAATGCTCGTTCCTCTCGATAAAACACCTTCCCTTCGATCTCTCTTCAATAGCAAGTAAGATTTTTCCATTACTCAGCTTGCCGGCAGTTTTTTTCTCAGCCCTACAGGGCTTTGAGTTGGGGGAGAAGTTAGCGGCTCAGCCATTTGCGGTTTTTTCCCTTCGTGCTGTAGCCGCGGCCGGTTTGTTAATTCCGGCCTTGGAGGTCCTGCCGTGAGCAAGCTTTATTTTTTTCAACTAATTAAGGGCTATTTACCTCCCGCGGTGTGGGACTTGTTTTGTCTCCCGGGCTTAGTCGCTCCTATTGCAAATAACGGAGCAGTTATTTTGGCGCCAAGGCTCTGACGCCCAGTAAGTTGCACTTTCGGTTCTGCCCTAAGGGGTCGGCCATTAGTGCCTACAGCCCGCCGCCTGACCCTGGAGTCGTCGCTTTGAGTTCCCTCGGGCCTATTCTCCACGGAAGTGGCCTCCAACCAGTGTGCCTTGGTTTTTCTTAAAGTTAAGTTAGTGAGGCCTGCCACGCTGCACTTAAGGACAAGAACTCTTGGTATCGCCCAGGATTGCCTCTTAAGGCGCAGCTGCTCCTGGGCCTAGGAGCAGGGTCACCTATCCTCTTGGGAATTCCACAAAATAATTCTTCTCTCCCCTATTTTTTGGCTCAAGCCTTGTCTTCTGTAATTGCTCAGACTATGGCTTCCCTTCCCAAGAGAGGCACTACCAAAGGTTCCAAAGAGGTTAGGCCTACTGGTAATCCTTCTGAGCTTCCCCAGGCCTCTTCCTCCTCTTCCTCAGGCTCTCAGTCTTTAGCCAAGCCCACTAGGGCTGAGAAGAGAAGGGACCTAGCCCTACAAAAAATACATGATAAATCAGCCAAACGTTTTAAGGTGCAGGCCCAAATGCATATCAACCCTACCCCCCCGGAGGCCTCTAACCTGCCTCCCTCTGGGGTACCTGTGCTATCCCTGGATGAGCCAAACCTAAATCCACCCCAACCTAACCTATGGGGTTTAGGTCCAGAGGAGCCAGATATTACCGAGGATTTCCCCCAGCCAGAACCTGTTCAGGGCCTCAGGGATCCTCAGGCTTTTCCGGCTGATATTTCTTCCTTGCCACCGGAGTTTCAGTCTATCTTGACTATTCTGACTAACACTATTGATGCTAGACTCTCATCTTTAAATGTACCTCCTCTGTCTCATCCTCCCCCTCGCTCCTCCCGTCCCGTGAGTTCTTCTCCTTCCTACAGAGCCCCAGTCATGGAGGTCTCTGACTCCTCTCAGGAAGAGGATGAGGACGTGGATGCAGAAGAGGATGATGACCCCTTTCAGCGTCTGTCGGAGGATGAGGAATCTCAGATTAAGATTCCAGCCCCAGCTGCTATTTTCCCTTCGCAGCTTTTCAAATCTCTCCTGCTAAAAGCTAGAGTATCCACGGGGCTAGCCGGGCAAGAGAAGCAAGCTACTCCTTCCACAGACCCCCCAGAGGAAAATCTTCCTTACTTCATGGAGGAACAGGAAGACAATGAGGTAATTCCTATGCCCAAGTTGTTTAAGGATGCCTTGCTTAAACAGTGGGACCACCCAACCATAGGCTTCACTCCCACTCCCAAGGACAAGAAGCTCTACAAGCTCTCCCCCTCCTATGAGGAACTCCTAACATGTCCCAGGCCAGATGAACCAGTGAAGACGCTCCACTCAACGGCTGCCATGCCTGGCGAGGCAGAGGAGGTCCTCCGGCCAGAGGACAAACGACTTGAACAAATGCTCAAAAGAAGTCTCCTTGCAGACTCATGGGCCATTAAGAGTGCTGCAGCGGCATCCTTCTTTTCCAGAGCTATGCTCTTATGGCTTCGTCAGCTCCAACTACACCTGCCTCCAGATGACTTACGGGGCCAACAGGATTTCAACAAAATTTTCGCAGCTGCCCAATATATAGCAGATGCTACTCTCCAATCTTCCAGATTTGCAGCCAGATCAGTAGCAGCCTCCACAACGGCCAGAAGGCTTCTATGGCTCCGCCCTTGGCAGGCGGGGGTAAGACAGAAATGGCAGTTAGCTATGGGTCCACTGAAACGTAATCTCCTCTTCGGAGATCTTCTGGACCCTCTCCTTACGGAAAACGCAGACAAGAAAAAGGTCTTGGGACCTACCACCAAGAAGGCCCCGAAACCGCAGTCCTTTCGGCGCACCGGGCGTCAGCAGGATCAAAGCTTCGCATTTCACAAGAGCCCAGGTCAGTATTCCCCTCGCTTTCGATCCCAAGCTAGAACCACCAGGGGCAGAGGGTCCCGCTATCAGAGAGGATCCTCTACTACCAGAACTTCCAAAAGAACCAGATGGTAAGTTTTCTCACCTGCCTATAGGCGGTCGCCTAGCCTGGTTCTCTTCCGCCTGGCACCGCTCTTGTAAGGACCCCTGGGTCATTGACACAGTGGAAAGGGGCCTAAGGTTAGAGTTTATTTCTTCTCCCCCTAACCGTTTTATTTCTTGTCCCTCTCCCAGTTCCTCTCCATCTCGTATTCGAATGGAGGAGGCTATTTCTCATTTGTTGACTATTAGAGCTATTCAACCGGTCCCCTCTCTCCAGAGAGGTTTAGGCTTCTATTCCATCCTCTTCATGGTCCCTAAGACTTCTGGAGGCTGGAGAGCCATCTTGGACCTAAAGAAATTAAACCGCTTCATTAAATATAGAAAATTCAAAATGCACTCCCTATCTTCCATTTTATCAGCTCTTCATCGAGGAGACTTTATGGTGTCTCTAGATCTCACTGAGGCCTACCTCCATATCCCCATTGCCAAGGTCCATAGGAGATTTCTGCGCTTTGCCTTTCAAGGCAGGCATTTTCAGTATAGGGCTATGCCTTTTGGGCTCTCCTCAGCTCCCAGGGTTTTCACTAAACTCTTGGGATCCTTGGCGGCTCATATCCGGGCCTCTCCCATTCATATTTTATGTTATTTAGATGACATTTTAATTCATGGTAATTCCAGAGCTGGTGTAGCTGCAGACCTCTCCTCTACCATGTCGGTTCTACAGAACCATGGTTTTTCCATAAACCTTAACAAGAGTCATCTTGATCCATCCACTTCCATCCTGCATCTGGGGACTATCATTAATTCCGAAATATCCCAGGTTTTTCTCTCCAATGAGAGAAAACGCAGCATTTTGGATCTCATTGCTCGCATCCTGCCCCAGCAATCGGCCTCCATTGTCACCCTATCCTCCCTTTTGGGTAAGATGGTGTCATGTATTGGTATTGTTCCCTGGGCCCGCCTTCACGCCAGGGAACTTCAATGGCTACTATTACCATTTCAGAGATCAGGCCACAGCAACTCGAACCGACGCATCACCATCCCACCGACGGTTCGCAGATCCCTCAAGTGGTGGACTTCTCCAGCCCTAGACAAGGGATCCCCCTTCCGGTGTCCCGACCAGTTTGTAGTCACCACAGATGCCAGCCTCTCGGGCTGGGGAGCCCACGCCCAAGGTCTTTTAGCTCAGGGCACATGGTCACCGGAGGAGGCTTCCAAGCCCATCAATTGGCTAGAATTAAGAGCCGTGTCTCTAGCTCTAAAGCAATTCCAACCTCACATATCCAACCAACATGTGCTGATTCTCACCGACAATATAGCCACCAAAAGCCATATTTGCAGCCAGGGAGGCACAAGATCCAAGGCCCTCATGAGGGAGGCCCTGAAGTTGGGTCTTTGGGCAGAGAAAAATCTCCAATCGCTTCTAGCCGATCACATCTCGGGGAGCCTCAACGTCCAAGCGGACTGGCTCTCACGAGCCACCATAGATCCAGGCGAGTGGAATCTCCATCAGTCACTGTTCCACCAAATCTGCCTCAGGTTCGGCCATCCAGTGTTGGATCTATTCGCGACCAGAGACAATACCCAGCTTCCCCGCTTCATCTCCAGGTTCCCGTCTCCGGGAGCGGAGGCAGTCAATGCCCTCAGGAGTCCTTGGCCTCCAGGCCTACTGTATGCCTTCCCTCCAATTCCAATTCTGCCAGACGTGATCAACAAAATCCTCCTGGAGAAAGCACGTGTAATCCTGATTGCCCCTCACTGGCCTCGCAGGCCCTGGTTCGCGGACCTTCAACAACTGTCCGTCCAGGACCCCTGGCGACTCCCCGCTTCGGAGGATATGTTGCGGCAGGGGGCCTCCTTCCATCCGGATCCAGAGTGGTTCCACCTCACCGCCTGGCTGTTATCCGGAGGGACTTAGACCTGCGAGGGTATGACCCAGACACAGTGGAAATCATTCTGAAATCTAGAAGGGGGTCTACCAATCGGATCTACGACCATACTTGGTCCAAATTTCATCAGTGGTGCTCGCAGGAGGGCTTATCCCCCCTGTGTCTTCCCATACACAGGATAATCGCCTTCCTTATGAAAGGTTTTCACCAAGGTCTCTCTACCAGCACCATCCGCCGCCATCTGGCCGCTATCTCTTCCGTCTTGGCGGGGCCTCGCAGGCAGCCCCTACGCTCCCTTCCAGAAATCCAAGAATTTCTAAGAGGAGTGGCCAATCTCAGGCCTTCTAAAATCCACAGATATCCAACCTGGGACTTGCCACGGGTTCTCCACTCTCTTACTCAAGCACCTTACGAACCCCTGAACTCTGCGTCCCTCAGGTACCTATCCTTCAAGGTAGCATTCCTGGTGGCGATTACTTCCGCCCGACGCATATCTGAGTTGGCAGCCCTTTCTATCAGACAGGACCTCTGTCAGTTTCATCAGGATAAGGTGGTTCTGCGGCTGGACCCCACCTTTCTACCCAAGGTCAGTTCCATGTTCCACAGATCTCAGGATATCGTTTTACCTTCTTTCTGTCTCCAACGAGAGCATCCCCTGGCGATTAGATGGCACACTCTAGATCTCACTAGAGCGCTAAAGATTTATATCCAACGCACAAGATCCATCCGGAGATCTGAAGCACTCTTCATAGCCTACCATCCCAGATCCTTGGGATCCAGAGTGTCTTCCACAGTAATAGGTCGTTGGATCAGAGGGGCCATCTCAAAGGCCTACGAGACAGCTTCCCTCTCCATTCCAAGGAATATTACAGCGCATTCCACCAGAAGTGCTGCCACATCTGCCGCTTGGGCGACTCAGGCTCCGTTGGAAGAAGTCTGCAAAGCAGCCACTTGGGCCTCGCCAAATTCCTTTATAAAACACTACAAGATTGATTCGTACGCATCAGCAGACGCTGCCTTCGGAAGAAGAGTACTCCAATCCGTTATCTCTCACGATAGCAATGTACTCCCACCCTAGGGACCTATCTCTTGGGTATGTCCCATGTGACTGCTGGACCCACTCCTTCAGTACGGAGAATAGGCGTTGATTGCTTACCTGAACGCCTCTTCTCGTACGGTGAGTGGGTACAGCAGTCACTTCCCTCCCTTGTGTGGTCTTCTTTACCTTCTATTCTAATTTCTTATAACACATGAGAGTTGAACATTAAAGAGCTTCACTACTGAGCCTAGTCTACGGATTCGCGAATTCTGGGGAAGGGGCGGATCCAGCAGTCTTTTTTAATACTAGGCTCAGTTCCAACGGATTGGACAGGAGCAACCCATGTGACTGCTGTACCCACTCACCGTACGAGAAGAGGCGTTCAGGTAAGCAATCAACGCCTATTTGATCCAATTCTCAGGCATCCAACGAGTATTTATAGTAAAGTTGCTTAATAGAATAGAATAGAATTCTTATTGACCAAGTGTGATTGGATACACAAGGAATGTATCTTTGGTGCATACATTTGTCAAGAATCATGAGGTACAACACTTAATGAGTGTCACAGGGGTCAAATAAGCAATATAAACTATAAGGATACAAGCAGCAGTCATACACTCGTAAGTGGGAGGAGATGGATGATAGGCATGATGAGAAAAATTTGTAGTAATAGTAATGCAGCCTTAATGAATAGATTGACAGTGGTGAGGGAATTATTTGTTATTGTGTCTAGTTGTCTTGATGTGCGGTGCTCTATAGCGATATTTTGAGGGTAGTAGTTGAAACAATTTATGCCCAGGATGCAAGGGGTCAGTAAATATTTTCACATCCCTCTTTTTGACTCGTGCCGTATACAGGTCCTCAATGGAAGGCAGGTTGGCAGCAATTGTTTTTCTGCAGTTCTGATTATCCTCTGAAGTCTGTGGCTGTCTTGTTGGGTTGCCGAACCAAACCAGACAGTTATAGAGTTATGGGGATTATAGAGTTAGTATCAGGCAATGGTCTTTTTCGATGCAAGTTATGAATACAGTAATTCAGCATTAAACTGGTGACTCCAAAGGCTTTTTCTCTTTCTCTTCCCAGGGAGCTTTGCAGTGTGGGGTGGGCTTTTTTCTACCATAGATTGTGGTCTAGTGAAGATGCGAGGCAAAGAAGATCCTTGGAACTCCATTACCAGCGGGGCACTCACTGGGGCTGTATTAGCATCACGCAGTAAGTAGTGTTTCTTAGTTCTGCCAGTGCACATCACTCATTTATCATCACTTTCTAATAATTACTTTCTTGATCCTTACTGACTGCTTTTTCATTTAGGTGGGCCATTGGCCATGGTAGGCTCTGCTATGATGGGAGGCATCTTGCTTGCCTTGATAGAAGGTGTTGGCATTTTGTTGACAAGATATACAGCCCAGCAGTTCCAAAACCGTAAGTTATATAATGTTGAGAATAAAAGGGTCCAGAAGGAGAGAGGATTTGGGGGAAGCTGTTGGCCTCTAAATATAGTTGCAAGAAAAAAGTCCTTTTCATTGTTGGCCTTGATTTCAGAAATGCTGGAATTGAAATGTAATAATATCTAAGGGGCTAGAAGTCTCCATTACATCCTGGGGTATTGTTGGAATACCTTTTCATACTACTGTATTTCTTATGTGTAGAGGACCTGCAGCTCTCCAAACACTTGGTTGTGTGCCTCTTGGAGTCACTTGATTAGTGAAATGAGCAGCTATATAAATTTTGGGGGGAAATTCCCAGCAGCCTTAGCCAGCATTATCAATAGTGAACAATGTCATTCAAAATCCGAAGAACCAGATGTTAATGTACTTGTCTATCACCTTGTAATGATAAAATTTTGTGAGAATCTTATGAACCAATTGGCACTAGAGCTGAGGGAAGTGGTGTGAAGTCAGTTCCACTTTGTAGTGAAAGAGATTTTGGTTTTTCTAATCTCTCCCCACCCCCAGTGATGTTTCTTTGCAGTTATCCAAAGTGCAAGAAATGTATTTTCCTGATTGCCATATCTCCCCCTATTCTTATCCAAGATCTTGGTGCCTTTATAAGCATGCCACATGCCTGTCTCCTCCATCTCCTGTCTTTTAACGCAATTTGTTTTGACAATGGTGTTTTGCTAATGATTCTATAAATGTGTTCCAGGGTTTCACTTCTTCCCATGCTGTCTGGCACTTTCCTTTATTTACTGATTGACATTTCAACCTCTTTTGAATTTTCTAATAGTAAAAGTTGAGATTTTTCACTTAATGAATCACTTCTCCCTTAAACCCCCGCCCATCTTTCCTCTTGGCTTCACCGTTGTTACTTCTGCTTCAGAAAGTTTTCCCTGCTGCTTCCTATCATGGATAATAGCAGCTTTATGTTTTCATATATCACTAATGGGTCCTTCTTTTCTTCTTAGCCAATCCCTTTGGAGAAGATCCCAGTCAACTGCCTCCCAAAGATGGTTCACCACCTACAGGATATACAGGCTATGGACAATATCAGTGAGCCAATGTGGGGCCTGAATCACTTCTATTTTTAGAACCAAGCAAGATTTTTCCCCTTGAAACTAAGACATTCACCCAAGAGTGCAAGCAAAGCAAGGAAGGGATTTGGTTCTTAGAGTTATCTTTTAGGTTTGACAGAGGGGAGTGGCAGGGAAAATGTGATTGGGTGTTTGGGCTGTATAATATCTACCTCTACGAGGAGTTAAGAAGCCTGCAGTGATGAAATGAGGTGCCCCCAGGATTAATTCCATACAATGACGGAACCAAAGCTTATTAGGAAAACTTGGAATCCTAGAATAATATTTGCCTGAAAAACTGGGGTGTGCAATTACAATTAGTCGACCGGCGAATTATAAAGGGCTGTTTTCCTGACTTTTTGATGGAAGCACTCCTCCAATTTTCTCTGTTTGGTGGGAACTTCTCTTAAGTTATCTTTTGTCTGTAAACAAAGAATATGTTTTCCAAAGCCGTGGATGAAAGAGTTATTGTAAAAAGGGGAAGCTCTGCCACTCTACCAATGATGATATCCTGTGGTAGATCTCTTCGTTGTAGGTCAGATGCCTGTATGCTATTGAGCCAGAATAAGAGATGCTGCTACCCTGAATCCTCATCCTTTTCCTTCACTTAATAGTACTGTTATTGCTGGTTGCTTAGGTTTGGGGAGGTGGGGGAGGCAAAGAGGGAATGATGGTGGATCAAAACAGGATTTCTGGCCTTGACTCACCTTAAAAGGTTGGGTAGGCCTCCCTTAGAACTAAGTTTTATTCCAGTAAAATACTGTATTAGTTCCACCTTTAGAAGAACTAACTAAGACAGACTGGCAGAACAGAGAGAGTCTCTCAGTTGCCTAAAAAGCCATCCAGGATATTGAAATAGTGCTGTAGTTATAGATACCAAACAATCCAAAGCTCTTTTGGGATCTAAATTGACATTACCCCTCCCTCCCCTGCCCACCTAAACCAACCCACTTCTAATCCGGCTATATAATTTTAGTTTCAATTTTATATACTTGGCCTTTGTGGGCTAAGGACTCATTCAAAATTCAAACGGCCTATTAAAGATAGCATTAAAATTTTACAGACCCAGTAGTCCATTTTCTCAAACTTGAAGTTCGCCTAATAGTGGGGCAATTTGTATTTCGATATCATTGTAAAGAAAGACACTGTATTATATTACAGATGTAAATACAAAATTGGCTTTTTTGCATCTGTTTTGGAGAATTTAATTATCCATTTGACAAAAATGATAATTATGGTATATAGGAAATATCTCAGCGGTCTTTCACAAGAAAGTTTAGAATCATTTGAACCAAGTTGCTATACTGTCTCGTCCCCCCTCCAAAAAATAGGGCTGTATGTTCTTTCTGTTAATGAAAAGTCTTTGATTCCGTTTCCCTTAACAAAGAGCAGCACTGTCTTCTGCAAAATCACAGCAATATGATGTTTTGTCTTTCCCAACGGACAAAAGGTTTGCAAACCCACTAGCATTCATCATGAAGTTGATGATAATTACAGTATTTGAAATCTGTCATGCCTTCCTCAGAGATGGGTTTTCCATTATAACAGACTTTTATTTCCTGGGATGGATCTGAAAAACAAGACAGGATAAATTATTAAATGAAAATTAAATCTCAATTTGTACAATGGGCTTAAAAAGAAAGAAACAAAACCCTACAATCCTTAACACTATATACACGCTTGAGATACAGGAAAAGAAGTGGCATCCTGTGCAGGCATGGCTTTTGTCAGGGTTGTGAGAGACCTTACCTTGGTGGTTTTAACACGGTTTCCTAATGAGCACATCCAGCCTGAGTTGTCAGGTAATGCTTTGCACTCCTCTTCAGCCTGGCAGGGCTGCATATCACACCACCACTTTCCTGTCACAATGGAGGCTGTAGAATAGAGGGAGACACTTGTTATTATTCCTCTTTAAAGCCATGAACTTTACTGACATTGGTAATTGGCAATTCAGTAGATTTGTAGTCGAGAGGTAATGCCTCTAGTCTGTTTGGGCCTCTTGGCATCAAGAGTTATAGACCGGGGGGAAATGGGACTTCCTGAATTCCATACTAGCTAGCTGTCCTTGAATCAAGTATCCTGCTTTATCATGGAAGCCTGAGCATAATAAATACTATTTGAGGACTTTTAAGACCACCATAACCACTACTTACATCTGGGCTGAAAGCCATTACATAGAACATGCATACAGTCCTCTAATAAAAGAGGCTACAACTATCAAGCCCTTCAATCATCTTTTCTTCAGTTTACATGCTAAGCCATCCTCATCTTCACCAATATCTGTTTATGCACATTTTGGATCCATGGTTTTAATCTCTTCCCAGGATTTTTATTGCTTAGATTTTTGATCCGTATATCCCCTAGGGTTTTTCCTGCCACTTGGGGTTAGGAGAAAGAAAGATCTTGGCTCCTAGTACTTACTATCCACACAAGAAGGTTTGCCGCGGGTTGTGCCAGCCACTTTGCCTTGGAGACAGGAGCATTGGATAGTTTGGGACCGTTCTTCAATATGGTTGCGGTTGCAGCAGCGTTTGACAGCAATCACTTTGCAGGTGCCCCCACCTGTAGTGGGGAGCAGTTGAGAGGGAAGATGGGAGGAGAAAGCAGTACTGAGGGTTTTGGTCTGCTGCACTTTTTTTTTTAGTGCGGAAGAGTGAAAGTTCTGATCTGGTGTCAACATCTACACATATACAAGTACTTTATCTCTTGCCATGTGTCAAAACTGCAAGCAAATTGGAATGAATCTGGATGATAGTTATTTGAAATGTTATTTGCATTGCCAAATTTGCTGTTGTTTGGGTGGAGTTGCTGTGTCCGGTGATGCTTAAGTATTATTATGCTTATTTCAAAGATTTCACCTCTACATGTTACAGTAATTCTCTTTGTGCATACAAACAATTGGGGGGTGCTCAAACAGTGATGTTAACAGAAAATGCACAAACTATTATCCAATCAGATAATTTGGGAAAAGACAGTAGACCCTAAGTTTCCAAAAACGAAGGCTGGAGTTGATACCTTTTACTTGGATACTCAACCTTCCCCAGAACAGAAGGTACTCACTGATCACTGGAATTTGATCTCCTGTTGTCTGGTACCAATATTGATCATGATGATGTTGACTCGGAATGGGAAACACTTGAGCAAAGGTGCCCGGCCACATGAGAATGATGGAAATCATTAGGAATGCTGGAAAGGGGTGACACATCATGATAGAGCTGCAAAAGAAGGATGGGATAGCGAGAAGGGAAAGGAAAATGGAATCCAAGTTTATCTTGTACTTCTTACTTAATCGTAGCTTTGGCAAAATTGCCACAGTGAAGAGAACGGTTGCATCATAGCCATCTGGGACTGCTCTTCCTGGTTTTTGAAGTGCATGACCACATAGGTTCAAGCTAGCAGAAAAGAAAGGGATTTTTAAAAAAAAACAAAACCCACCGACAAAATTTTATGATACCTGTGTACTTCTCTTCAGGAAAGACTCCCCAGATCTTTGGAAGGCCTTTTCTCAATGTGAATTCTTACAGTTGTGTCTTTAAAAAAAAGGAAAAAAGAAACAAAAGTATTGGGCATCACCAATATATTACCAAAAGTGCATACATGCCTATTAAAAATATTGTTAATTGTAAAAGTATACCATGCACCTACAAAACTGCTAAATAGATGGGATTGTATATATTTGATTTTCTTCACCACTTTAAAATGCAAAGTGAAATGAAATTAGGATTCACTTTTCCAGAATTCTGTATTAGGACTAATATCCATCTTGTGTTATTGTTTATTTGGCATATTCTCAATTTGTCCCAAACAAAATACATTTTACATTGTTTGACTTTCACACTTTTGACAGGTTTGCTAATACAGTGGTACCTCGAGATAACGACTTTAATTCGTTCCGGACCTGGGCTCTTAAGTCGAGCAGCTCTTATCTCGAACGACTTTTCCCCATAGGAATTAATGTAAATAATTTTAATTGGTTCCAGCCCTCAAAAAACTCACAAAAGTTAGTCTAAATTATGCAGAAAGACATGTTTTTAACGAAGAAATGTACATGTACATATAAATGAATAATGAAGTTTCTTTCACTTAACTTGTAAACTTTCTTAAACTTTTAAATTTACATATGTTCAACTTCTCTGCCACCCAATCCTGTAGGACAGAGGTCCCCAACCCTTTTTGCACCAGGGACCGGCTTTAAGCGATCAAGAGAGGAATGTGTGAATGAATGGACGGAGGGTGGGAAGGAAGGAAGGAAAGAGGGAAGGGACAGGAACAGAGGAAGGAAGCAAGGAAACTTATGAAAGGGGAGAGTAAGAGAGGAATGAGTGAAGGAGGGAGGGAGGGAAGAAGGTGGGAAGGAGAAAGAAAAGAAGAAATAGAGGAAGGGGAAGGTAAAAGAGAGAAAGAAAAAGAGAAAGAAAGAAAGAAAGGGGGAAGGGACAGGAACAGAGGAAGGAAGCAAGGAAACTTATGAAAGGGGAGAGTAAGAGAGGAATGAGTGAAGGGAGGGAGGGAGGGAAGAAGGTGGGAAGGAGAAAGAAAAGAAGAAATAGAGGAAGGGAAGGTAAAAGAGAGAAAGAAAAAGAGCAAGAAAGAAAGCTGCAAGCACCCCCCCCGAGTCCCCCAGGCCGGCTGCAACCTTTTAAAACACGCGCGCCGCTTCGCAGCTGTCTCCTGAAGCCGAACGCGGAAGTTAGCGTTTGGCTTCAGGAGACAGCTCCTTGGCGCTTGTATCTCGAATTTGGGCTTGTAAGTAGAACAAAAATATCTCTCCCCTCCCAGCTCTTATCTCGAGTTGCTCTTAAGTAGAGCAGCTCTTATGTCGGGGTTCCACTGTACATATTTTGCAGCCCAGGACTGATCAGGAATACAGTAGCTTGAAGACTACCTTACTCTGTTTTCTGTGCTGCAAGCTCAGGAAGATATTTATTACCTTAGACCAGTGATGATGAACCTATGGCACGAGCCATATCTGCTGGCACGCAAGCTGTTGCCCTAGCTCAGTTCCAATGTGCATGTGTGTGCCAGCAGCTTATTTTTGGCTAGCACAGAGGCTATGGGAGGGCATTTTTGGCTTCCAGAGAGCCTCTGGGGAGACGGGGGAGGACGTTTATTCCATCCCCCAGCTCCAGGAAAGCCTTTAGAGCCTGGGGAGGGCAAAACATGAGCTTATTGGGGCCACCAGAAGTTGGGAAACAGTCCGTTTCTGGTCTCCAGGGGGCCCCGGGGGACAAAAGAAGCTGTTTCACCCTCCCCAGGCATTGAATTATGGCTCACGCATGCCCAATATCGCACACCCACGCTCTTTTGGCACCCAAGGGAAAAAAGGTTTGCCATCACTGTCTTAGACTAACCTTATTGACCTGAATGGGCATCTTATTTCTGAATTAGCAATTAAGCATATTCAATCAGCAGCAACACTTGTTTCAAAGGAGTTTGTTGTTTGTTCAGCCTAGATGAAAGAGGGCAGAATCAACTCGAGAAAACTAAAACAATGTAACTAGAACAACAGTTGAGTAATGTTTATTTTCAGAGATATGAAACAGAGATGTTCCTGTATTGATTTTTACAAATGCAAACTACAGGTAGTCTTTGACTTACAACCACAATTCAGTCCAAAATTTATGTTGATAAGCGAGACATTTGTTAAAGTATTGCCCCTTTTTATGACTGTTCTTGCCACATTTGTTAAGTGAATTACTTCAGTTGTTAAATTAGTAACATGGTGGTTAAGTGAATCTGGTTTCCTCATTGACTTTGCTTGTCAGAAAGTTGCAAAAGGTGAACACATTACCCTGGAACACTGCAATTGTCATAAAGGTGAGTCAGTTGTGAAGCATTATGAGACCACGAGGGATGCTGCAAGGATCAGAAGTGTGAAAAACAGCCATAAATCATGTTTTCCAGTGTTGTAACTTAGAACAGTCACTAAGCAGACTGTTGTAAGTCAAGGATTACCTGTATGATTTGTTGGTGAAGAGTTTGGACCATTTTGTGATGCTCTGTGGGACAATGTTAATGTATTCATTCTGTGACATGACGGGAGAAGTTTTTCTTCAGCATATCTATAGATCTTTTGCTTTGAGGCTTTTCTGTTGGAAAAGTGATATATGGAAGTATAGAATCATAACAATTTGGAATTATTAAGAGGTGGACCTTTAGTTTGTCTAGAATTCTCTTCTGGTCTATAAGATTCCCAGTTTTTCAGCAGGCATCCTATGGTGAAAGGAAATTGACCTGTGCATTAATGTTACTTCAATTTCCATAAGTTGACCTGCAAACTTAGAAGTGTGATCTAAATACATGGTTACTCATAATGCAGAGAAGCCATTTTCCCAGCTAGATGCCCTGAGCTATTTCTTGAAGAAGCTACAAAGAAGCATCTTTTCCGTTGGTTCCTGCACTATTATCCTGCTGGGGGTGAGGTTCACCACACATACTCTTGGCCTTCCAGAAGAGTGCAAGTAAATGATGCTGAGAAAGCACCTTGAGAGGGAATAAGAAATGTTGAAAATAGTTCAACCCCATGTAGAACAAAGCAAAATTTGTACGTATGGATCGTGGCTAGCATTTATAATGCAAGAGATCTTTATTTATTTATTTATTTATTTATTTATTACTTGGATTTGTATGCCGCCCCTCTCCGAAGACTCGGGGCGGCTCTTGAGTTAATGCTAACCAGTTCAATTTAATGTATCAACTCTGTGCCTCTGCTGTAGAAAAAAAGGGCAACAGCATATTAAGAATTATAAAATAGATTATATAATGTCCTTATATAAATTGTGTGACAGGAACTGGAACATTGGGTGCGTTTCTGATTGCCACACCTCAAAAAGGTTACAGTGAATCTGGAGAAGGTTCAGAGGAGGGTAACTAAGATGATCAAGGTCAGGAGCCTTTATGAAGAAAGACTAGAATGTGTGTGTGATTTTTAATCTAGAAAGAAAGCAAATGAGAGGGATGTGACAGTGCAGAAAGCTATATGTGGTGTGAATAAAATGGAAAAAGAGAAACAAATTTCCCCTTCCCAAAATACTAGAAGCAGAGATCGCCCAAAGAAATTTGAACCCTGGAAAAATCCAGCAATGCATATACTGTACAGTAATAGTATATAAGATAGGGATATAAATTCCACTCTGATAATTCCATCTTATATTAGACCCAGTCCAAGTGATTCCTCATTATTGCACAAGAGGAAGGTTGCTTACAGAAAGTGTGTTTTCTCATTTGATCAAGCCAAATGATTTAACTATGGAAAGCATTGTTAGATTAAAGTGCCAAGACATATATTGTGTAATACAATCATTAAGTCAGTTGATTCCTCCAAAATGACAGTCTCACTCTAGTAGGAGAGGATCATGTTATACTCGGTCCCTAGAACCACAGATAGTATAGTATTAAATCTAACCCATAAAACATTCTCTGTAAAATGGAATTAAAATAAATATTTAAAATATGCTACTAAATAGTGGCTAAATAACAGTCCCTGTGTTCCTGTGACCTCCCACTTCAATTCTTGCTCTAAGGTTACAAGAAAGCACCACTAAATAAAAGCAGCATAGGAATTATTCTTACTTACAGGGACTGCTATTTAGAAGTAAGAAAAATCCCTATGCTGCTTTTATTAAGTGGTGCTTTCTTGTAACCTTAGAGCAAGAATTGAAGTGGGAGGTCACAGGAACACTATGCTTTTCTTTGAGAAAATAACTGAGAAGAGAGGGAGATAGCCTCTCACACAATGTATTTTAAATCAGTACCTTAATTAGCAAAATTTTAAACTTGCCTGTATAGAGAAAATACTTGCTCCTAAAGGCAAGAGTGTTGAACACAAGAATTGCAGCTCACGTAATCTAGCTCTCAAAAATTTCTATAAGCTTCTACAGTCTGCTGTACAGTAAAAGACTAAAAAGACACAATATAAATAATGGATTGTATTATTTAGAGTGCCAAAAGGTATTGATTGGTTAATAACTTCAAATGTTACTTGAAGCACTTGAAATCATGCTTACGCACTCATAACATCTATTCAAATGGAAATGCAATAAATTGTGCAATACCTTGTATAAGAACTTTCCGAGGAAGAGCTCATTGAACATTTTATGCAAATGAAATCAAAGTCCCGGATTTGTTATTCCTGTGGAGGTTGAAATGTGCCAGTGACACATTTTATGCCAAATAATTGTTTCTGCTGCTGCGGGAAAGTAACTCCTAACTTGGGAACTTTGTCCCACTACATTGAGAATATCCAAGATTCATTCTTGGATATTTTAAAATTCAACAAACTACCATAGCGCTTTCTATGAATACCACCCCATCCCATTTTATATGAGTTCCAATGCAGAAGGAGACAGAAATACAGAATAAACAATTTCATATACAGTAGGCAAGTGATAAAAGCTACAGACTTAGTTCAAGTGGAATATTTGTACTGTTTATATCAGGAGCAACGATAAATGGAATTTTAATTTTGCTTGGAAATTTGAGACATTTTTAAAATGACTGGTTCATTTTATAAAATACTGGTGTAGTTTATTACTTGATTACCATTTCTCCCCTAAATCATTACCTACCATACTACAACATTACCTGAACAAACGTTTAATAGTCACCCAGGGCTCATTCTCATTTCTTACCTGTGATCCTGTCCTTGGTGCTGAAGTGTTCTCACCTCTCTGTCCCAGTCATGGCAGCAGGGTCTATGGAGCCTGGAAGCATCCTCTTCTTTGTTCGTATTAATTCTCTTTTTTTGGAAAAGATGGAGAAAAATGTTCCGAGTGCTCAGAGTTCTGGAACCAAAGTCACTTTTCTGGCAGCTTCGATCTGCCCTGATCATAACCTTACAATCTAGCAACTCACTGCTCTCTCAGCCAGATTTGGTGCCTGAACCAAAAGTTCTGGCTGCAATCCCTCCTTCTGTAACCCAGCAGATGCCTCAGTATCTGTGCAAGATTTTGAGTCTGTCTGTTCCTCAGCTTTGCTTTGACTGATACATGTATACACATGTGTATGTGTAGGAGAGCTCCAGACGGCCTCTTTTGTGCTTTTCTCCTTTATGCTTGCTGTTCAGAGAGCCCTCCTGCTACATCCCACACAATGCTGCCTCCTCCAGATTTTGTTTCTGACACCACTCTTGCTGGGATATGAGCCAGCTTTGATGGTCTCTCTTTGCCTTCACTGCTTCTCACTTTGGGATAAAGTGTTAAAAAAAGGTTGGAGCCACAGAGGATGTATCTAGACATTTCTGTAATTATTTGATGAAAGAAAAGAAAAAGAGAATGAAACAAGGAAAGGAAGGAAGGAAGGAAAGGTAACATAGGTCATGCCTATTTTGCTGCCCTAGGATTGGTGACACAGTTTATTTCTGTTCTTATAAAACAATGAGAGGTATGTTTTATTTTAAAACATTTGATTTGCAAAAGAGTATGTTTTGTATGAAAATTGCACAGGAATAAGGTGTGGTTATATTGTGGTAGATATTAATCTATAGCTGAAAATTCCGATATTTCAGTGCTGTTATCTTAATTTCCCCACCTTGAGACTATGTGGCCAGTACCAGCATGTTTTCCTCTCATTCCTTTTCAATCTTAGCCATTTATCCCAGTTTGAAGATCCAAAAGACAATGATTGAGATTGCAGAGATCAATGGTGGAGAGTGATGGATCCTAGTGAATCCCATTGTTTTCTTTTTCTCCAGGACCAATTTCATCATTAGACACAGATGATGGTAATTGAGATGAGGTTGATAGATTGAATTACAATTTATCCTTTCCACCGCCTCTTCCTCATCCTATTCTGCATTGATGATTAATATCTCCGTGGTTAAACACCATCTTCACTAATATGCAGTAGAAATCGCAATTGGCAATGTAAGCTCTGGTGTCAATTGAAAATGAGGGTGTGAGGAGTGAAATGTGATAAAATGTCCTAGACAAATCTAGGTTTGCTATTGACCCAGTATCACTAAAGATGGTGAGAATAATGACAAAGTATGTGTGTTGGTGTAATACACAATTTATTAATGAGGTCAGTTATGAATAGATTAACTGTTCAGTTGCTTGATGGGCTTTTATGATGACTATCTTATACTGCATTGAAAGTAAAACTTTGCAAGTGTAGCAACCAATAGTAGGCTAGTACTAGGATTTCAAAAAGCCCAGAGGGGTAAACTTGCTTGCCTGGAATGTGAACTATGATTTTTCACTGATGGGACTTTTATTATTTTTATAAAGTGAATTACATTATTAAAGGGACATTGTTCCCTTGGGCACATCCAAAGTGTGTTTTCATTAAGAATAGGGAAAATGAAAAAAATTATCTCTAAATACAGTTACAACAGTTAGTTCATTTAGTGTCTATTTGTTCAGTACAACGATATTGGAAAAAAGTGACTTATGAGCATATTTCATACTTATGACCATTGCAGCATCCTCACGGTCACGAGATTGACTGGATATTTGACAACTGATTCACAGTTACAATGGTTGCAAGCTTTTTCTGACATGGCAGCTGCCCAGTGGAACATTATCACACACACACCATCTCCAAAATGAGGCAGACCCTCCATGACATCCTTCCAGAGATCCCTTAAAAAGCAGCTCTGTGTCAACAGGCCTGGGGATCTCAAAGTTTGCCACCTTTCATTTAGTGACCGAAGTTAACAATGACCTAAAAAAAGTGACTTTCACACTGAACAACTTGCAGCATCTCCATGGTCACATGATCAAAATTCAGCCACAGGACAACTGACTCATGTTTATGACAGCTGAAGTCTCCAGGGGTCACGTGATCACCTGATGTGATCTTCTGACAAGCAAAGTCAATGGGGAAGCCAGATTCACTCTACAACCAAACTAAGAGCTGCAATGACTCACTTTAACAATTGTTTGCAGGACAATTCATAAAATGGGGGCAAAGCTCACCTAACCAAGGTCTTGCTTAGCAGCAAAAATTTGGGGCTCAATTGTGGTTGTGAGACAAGGACAATCCTGTGTTGCATTTCCTCCCGTCTACATTCAGGATGAGGATTGGTTTTGATGGGAGGAAGTGCAAGCTTTACACATTCAGTGTTGGAATCTTCTTCACGATGACTCCGTTGCTCAATTCCTGCTAGTGCCGCTTTGCTATCGTGACTAATGGCGACTGGTCACCTCCAAAATGGCTGCTGGTCAGGAAACTAAAAATTGGTTGCCTCTGGGGTCTGCAACCACCCATGTGCACACCAAAAGTGTTTGCCTGCCTCACTACTCCTACAGAGCGCTTCTGACCCAATTTTGGGTGCTCTAGCTGCCTTGGTTTGGCGCTACCCCCAGGAACTCAGAGGGAAGCAATCATCATCCTGGCTCCAGCTCCGCCTTCCCCCCTTGTCTACTATTGAGCACCCCCCCCCAAAATAAAATTATTTAGACAATGTATTTCAAATAAAACGTTCAGATATTTTTAAGAGATACAAAATAGTAGAGATGGGCAAACTGAAATACTCTGCCATCTGTTGGTAGATAAATTCAAACAAATACATCCAGGGAGGAAAAGTAGAAGAGAGACTAATTTTAGGTGTGTGCAGACTAAATTGAGGAGAAAATCTTTAAAAATTGGTTTTTTAAAGATTTTCTCAGTTTTGTCTGCACAAAATGACTATGAGAGTGGAAAGATCACAAAGACAGAGATGGTATCAGGAAACTAAAAGCTCAAAATAGTTCAAGGTGTACATAGGAAGTGATATTTAAAGCAAAATAAACAGACTATTAATTGTTCAGTGAAGAATGCAGAAGAGAAGAGGGGAAACATTTACAATTACAGTATTCAATTCCTAACTTAGGTCAGACTGAGAAAAAGAGTTTATTAGAGAAATATAAAGAAAGTGATTAAAAATAATTTCAACATGAGCTTGACAGAAACAGGGAATTTCTATTGACCTTGATTGATTTCAGATTTTTCAGGGCCAGATAGATTGCATCAAAGCTCCTGAAGAAAGCTGGCCAAATCTTTTTGTTTATTACATTTATTTATGAATTAAATTTGTATTTATACAAATTTGATGGATTATATTTCATATTTTGAATAGATCACTTCCCTAGCTGTATGAATTAGTCTGTCAAGTAAAATATAGACCCTTGTCTTGACATCAACTTTTTTTTTCAACAAATAGAATAAAATATTTTATTGGCCATGTGAATTTGTCTCCAGAGCAGAAGCTCTCGGGGTACAGGCAAAGCAACAGAATAAGAACAACAGCAGCAACAACAACAATAATAACAACAACAACAACATGGCAGCAACCATTAACAACAGCTAGTGATATTTGTGACACTTTTTAAAATGTCCAGTTGACATGAGTTTTATGTTTAATGAATAAACGAGATCATAACACCACCATCAAGACCCAAGACAGAGAAAAATAGCCTATTATTTTCTGCTTAGCAAAAGCAGACAGGGTGAATCTTAGACTGTTAAGTGTCCTTGACTTGCCTTTCAAAAGTGAATAGTATAGTCTTCACCATGCAGTGACCTCCTCAGATGCCAAAAGTTGTAGAATGTAAGAAGCAACACTTAGCATTGTAACGATGGTTGGTCTTTTTCAGCATTTTCAGCAATCTTTGGATGTAGAGGTATAGGAAAAACCCATCAGATCTGACATACCATTAGGTAGCATAGCTAAATCCTAAATTAAAAATATCAGTACGTAAGATCTGAAAATACTAGAATGATTTTTAACAGAGATCTTCAAAAATGCAAAAATCTTCACTTAGGAAACAGGTAAGAGATGGGTTTATCTGTCTTCCCTAATACTGATCTTAGTATTTGATTAGGAACTATATACATAGGTTAGTCAGTCCCCAACCTCAAATATTCTTCCTAAGACTAACAATTGTTCCATGGAGAAACCAATGACCTTGAGAGAAAATGAAACTGTATGCATCTAAACAGAGATTGATAGAGATGTTACATTTGAGGTACTTGCACTGGGAAAAGAGTTTGCCTGGATTACATAATTGACCTTCTAGCTCTACTATTATGCCTCTATGTACTCATGATATACTGATGTACTGTTACTATACTCTTAATTGATTTGCCTCAGTAGATGATATGGAAGGGGATGGAGGGTGGAAATGTATTTGGTTAGTTCACCAGAATTGCTTGATAAACTTTTAATAAGATGAAAAGTGGATTACATTTTATTTTGAAAGGAATCATATTCTGCCACGGAGCTACAAGCATGCAGTTTGCAAATATTCCTTAATCTCTTCATTGTTTGTTTAAAAAAAATAAAATAACAGGTTTTGTGGCCTGACAAAGTTTGAAAGCCCCTGCTCAAAGGGCTTCCAACACTGTCCTTCTGCAATATATCTTCAGTCAAACAAGATGTGATACCTATTTTAGAACTGGAATTCTACAAAGCTGTAATGACAGCAGAGGTCAAGCAAAGCATTTTCAGTGATCTTAGATTTCAGACGAGACAAAAAGGAAAAGGAAGCAATCTCCTTATGGTGAAAATGACAATCTACCCTTTTACTGGCAGTGGATGATGGGAAGGCATTGCTCGCTTGATTTTGCTAGCCAGCAAGAAGGTAGCCACCAGACTTGTAGTTCAGCAACATCTGAATGGGCCTCTTTAGGAAGGGAAACCCCTATTCATGAGTGTAAATCCATTAAAGGGTGATAATATTTATTAGGATCAGCTACAGGAGAGAGGGACTTAAATCTTCCAGGATTTTTGTTAAATTTAAAAACGGGACAACAGAAAAGTTCCAAAAGAATGAGTACTTATTTTTATTTTATTTTTTTATTTATATATATTTGTCAAACAATTACAAGATGGTAATTTGTATAAACATAACATTATAAAAAGTAATGATAAAGAATGATAAAAGACAGGACAGGGATGGTAGGCACAATGGTTTGCTTATGCACACCCCTTACAGACCTCTTGCAAAGGAGGAGAGGTCAATTATAGATAATATAAGGTTAAAGGTTAGGAGTAGAAACCAGAGTCAGGTAGTGCATTCCACGCGTTGATTACTCTATTGCTGAAGTCGTATTTTTTTGCAGTCTAGTTTAGAGTAGTTAACCTTTAGTCTAAATTTATTACGTGCTCGTGTGTTGTTGAAGTTGAAGATGAAGTAGTCACTAACAGGAAGGACATTTTTGGTAGATGATTTTACTATACTGTAGTTAAGACGGAACGGAGGCAACGGAGTTGTAAGTTGTCTAGTCGAAATATTTAAAGTCTGGCGGAGTAAGATATTTTGTTGCGGGAAGAGGAGTGAAGGACTCTTCTTGTGAAATATTTCTGGACTCTCTCAATTGTGTTGATGTCGGATTATGTTCTAACTCTTGTTCCTTCAATACGCGTTTTGTCTTGAATACTATCCAAACTTCTGTAGAACTCAAAAGCTGCCATGCATAAGCTTCATTCGCGCTGCTTTGCTTTCAGAAAGGGGACCTCAGGAACCGTTGGAGTCGGGTTGCTCCGCAACGAGGTCCCGTCTCTACAAACAGCAGCAAAACCACGAAGTGGTAAATTGAAATCCCAGTCATAGAGTCATCATTTCCGGTTCCCATTTGACTCCGCCAAGCTTAAAGTAAGGGTGGCGGAAGTATGCAGTTAACCTAAGTACAGTACTGTACTTGTTCAACACACCTATTTGTGGCAGTATCTTCCTCACGTGGGGGGCGAATTGTAGTTTATCGATCCCAGTTCGACATAAGCCATAAGGCTATAAGGAACCTTTTATTTACCTCAGTGTAACGATAGAAATTATACTTCCTTTATTCCGAGGAGGCAAAAACCTTAAGCAGTACGCCCATATACATTATGTGTAAATTATACTGTACAGTATTCCTATTTTAAATACAACACAGCAGGCATAGGATATGCGAAGCCTCCTTGCTCTCTGCATCAGAGCTCCTCTATGCTGGAGATGGGCGTTTTAGAAAACATTAAGATAAATTTTGGATTTATATACCAAATGAAACCACTAACAGATCTTCACGATCTTATCCTCCTCTCTTCTGAGGGACGTTTTTGAACCTTTCACCAAGACAGCCTGTTTCTAGCAGGACGGGAAACTCGATTTTGCCATAAACTGCAGGATTGGTTTGTCCGAAATATGTGGTAAATCATATGGGTTTGTTTGGTGATTTTTTTAAAAGCACAGGTTGGGGGAAAAAAACCCCAGTGGCCAAAGAAATGCTTAGAACTCTACTGCGAAAATCCGGCATAATTTAATTTAATTGACTTCTATGCTGCCCAATCCTGTGGGCGGTTTACAACAATATAGGACACAATAGAAAGAGGCGGGATGTTGTGGGATCCTTCAGTTTCCTCTAGGGCAATGTTTTTCAATCTTGGAACATACTTTAATGTTTATGTGAACTTTAATTCCCAGAATTCTCCATGATAGCAGAGCAATTCTGAGAGTTGACATGCACACATCTTATTCTCTCTCTCTCTCTCACACACACACACACACAGTGTGGACTTCAACTCCCAGAATTCCCCGGGCAGGATGGAATCCTGGGAGTTGAAGTCCACCCACCTTTAAAGTCGCTGAGGTTGAGAAGCCCTGCGACCGAGAACCTGAACTCTCGTGGAAATGCCGGGCAGCTGCCAGTTGCGGGAGCGCGCGGCATGCTGGGAAGCAACCAGCGTCGGGAATTCTTTTTGCTAAGCAGCCTCCTGATTCTTCAGGGACCGGAGAAAGCGAGCTGGATGGCGGAGTCCTGCCTCCACCCCCCTGCTGGAATCCTTTAAGGGAACCTGAGCGTGGCTCCCCTAGTAGGGTAAGGAGGGGTTTACAGGGTTTTGCCTAAGACGACCCGGAGCCCCACTCTAATTATCCGCCCAAGCTGTCCCACTTGCTTTTTCTTTTCTGTTCTGTTCTTATTAAAGCGTCATTACCTTTATTGGGGGTTAGGAGAACAGCTTCCACACTTTTCTTGAAAAGGAACGGACATACACCGTTATTACAATTACAATTAGAAAAAGCAGTTCATTAGCCCCTTAGGTTAAGAGAGAGAGAAAGGCTACTTTAAAATATATATCTATCCTAATCTATCTATCTATCTATCTATCTATCTATCTATCTATCTATCTATCTATCTATCTATCTATCTATCTATCTATCTATCTTTATTGGTTATTTACATTGATAAAAACAAAATGACATAAAAAGAAAACATACATACTTACAAACAAGACAAAATAAAGCATTATACATTAAGTAGCTTTGGTATCAGAACTTAGAATGGATACCTGCTATATAACAGGATATTTTTTTTATTTGCAGCTTATTCATTTGCAACCATTTCAATCCCTACTTACTAATACACGTTAATCTCCTTAAATTAATCAATATCTATTTCTCTGTGTTTCCTTTTGTTTCAACTATATTTATTCTGTGGTATAATGGTTCGTTAAAGCAACTATATTTACATTTGACATTTTTCTCCAGTTTCATTTGAGTGTGTATTCACATCAAGATTTTAATTATTTATACCACCTGTCCCAAGTATTGTGGAAAGGCAATTACTGTACTATATGTGCGTGCACCATAACGAGAAAGTACTGTATGTAGGAATAGATTTTTCTCTGTATTCTTTCGTGCAGTTACTTATTGAGAAATTGCTCAGTTAGTAGATAACAGCAGCATAGAAGTAGAATTAATCCCGCTTTTTGCTGTAGTATATGATGATGGGTGTGTCTTAAATTACCATCAAATGTCTCTGAAAAGATCCTAGGTATATTTGCAAAAAGATTAATGCAAATTAATTAAATATTTTGTAAAAGAAGGAATCTCTATATTCAACAGCAGTATACCACTGATTATGTTTGGGGGCAGTGGAGAAAGGGGAGAACATTGCTGCTGTGAAATCCTGTTTGCAGAACCAGTTATAGAGATCTAATCTAATCTAGAGATCCATCTAATCCAGGAGAGCTGTTGAAATTGATGGTTTACTTTATGATTAAAACTGGTTCCCATGTTCATGTGTTTGGATTAAAGAAGATGGGGTGGATGATAGAATCATCTGGGCACATACAAAGGAATTTAAAGCAACTATCCTAATCTTTCAACTCTGATATCTGGGATAGGTTTTATACATATTTCTCTTTCTAAATTATATGCCAGACTTGTATTCCAGAGCAACCAGGTCCCAGTTATTGAAAAAAGTGCTTTTCTAATCCAGGATATATCAATAGCAGTTAGACTTATATACCACTTCACAGTGCTTTACAGCCCTCTCTAAGTGGTTTACAGAGTCAACACATTGTCCCCAACAATCCTCCTCCATAAAATCATCTGCTATCACGACCTTTCTGTCAGCGACTACTTCAGCTTCAATCACAACAACACACAAGCACACAAACTTAAAGTAAACTGCTCTAAACTCAACTGCAGGAAATACGACTTTAGTAACCAAGTAGTTGATGCATGGAACTCACTACCAGACTCTGTAGTATAACTCCCTAACTCCCAAAAGACTTAGACTATCCACTGTTGACCTCTCCTGATTCCTAAGAGGTCAGTAAGGGGTGTGCATAAGTGCACCAGCGTGCCTTCCCTCCCCTGTCCTAATGTTTCTCTTTTACTAGTATCATATACCAGTATATAAATATTATCTCTTTGTATACCACCAATACGTATTTGACAAAACAAATAAAAAAATAAATAAAACTGGATCCAATAATGAAAAAAAATCATTTGAGCAAGAGGTGGTTTTGCTTTTGAATCTTTTAATAAAAACAAGTTGATCAAATATTATTGAGGAATTCTTATTTGTTATACAGTATTCTAATTGATATTGACCTTGAATTCCCATCCCATATCAATGTGATTTGTAGTTGGTGGATTCTTATCCTGTTTAAATTGAACTTTTAGCATTGACTAATTTACAGTAGGGTGGCTTATTTTATATTTTACTTTTCTGGAAAAGGAATGAAAAGAACAGCCTGACTTTGCTTCCTCAATGCTATAATACCTTGTGAAAGAATCTTGAAATCAACATTGAAGAAATTCACAAAGTAATCTAGTTAATATCATGTGATGCATTTTGGAAGTTTACTTTGGTTTGCTTGAAATTCTTTTCTATACCACCAAGAATTCTGATTTTTAAAAAACCTTGTCACTCTATATATGTGCCAGAGAAGACAAAGTTCAGATTTATTTATAGTATTGAAAAGATTTATAAGGCTACTTATCTTATACAATATTACCCTGGCTGACTAATAATGGCTACATAAAGAAAATACAACTAAGATAACAACATACTCCCACCCCAAATATACAGCTTTTATATTTTATGTTTGGTATGTATGTGTTGTTTGGTTTTAAATGATGGGGTTTTATATGTTTTTTCTCTTTTAATATTAGATTTGTTCCACTGTAACATTGTTTTTATTATTGTTGTGAGCCGCCCCGAGTCTTCGGAGAGGGGCGGCATACAAATCTAATAAATAATAATAATAATAATAATAATTATTATTATTATTATTATTATTATTATTATTATTATTATGTGTTGAACTCAACTCTCAAATGTCCAAGTGGCTGGAGGAACAATTCTTCATGGCCTTATACCAAGATAGTTTCTTCAAATGCCATTTGCATTCTAATGTGTGTATTATAATGGACATTTGTTTTGATTCATTTTATGTTTGCCACCAGGAATCAATAATAATAATAATAATAATAATAATAATAATAATAATAATAATAATTTATTCAATTTGTATGCCACCCCTCTCCGAAGACTTGTTGAGAAGGGCATCCAAATTGAATAAATGTCAGGCTGAAGCCATCGTTTTGAGTTGGAGACTTTGGTCTGCCACAAGTAGAATAGTACTGTGGGAATTGGGGAGGGGTGGTTGCATGAGAGAGAAAGATACTAGCCACAACAAATTCTTTCCAGATATTCAAGGCCTTCTTTTGTTCAGCAACAGCTGGAAGTACAGGGGAGGATCGTGGATGTTGAAAGAACCGGAGTGGTCCATGCAATGAACTTGTGGGTGTGGGAACGAGGGATGAACCTTAACCTGGGTGGAGAGCTATAGGAAAAGTTAGTACCGGGTTGGCTATAGTTCGTGCGGGTTGCCTATAGTCTTCGGAGAGGGGCGGCATACAAATCCAAATAATAAATAAATAATAAATAAATAGTTCATGGCCAACATGACTCTGTTAATAAATTGGAACTTGGAAGAAGGCCAAGGCTTGGACTCGGATTTATTTCTCAGATGTTAATTGGGACGCTGACCATAAATATACAGTATAAACAAATACGCCCACTGGTTTCAATAAATTAATTCAAAGACAGAGAGTTATATAAAAGATTTAAGTCATAGAACATTTTTAAAATTGATTTAACAAAAGGGCTTCCCCATTTAGAAATGGTGATTCTGTAAAGACCATGGTTTTTTGTTTTTTTTCGTTAATCAAATTGTTTCAGTGACTTAATTTTCTGTTGGAAGCCAAATTAGTTAACCAGTTAAAAAAAATGTGCAGGAACATACCGATAGAAATCTGCAGCTTGCAAGATGAAAGGTGTTCTATCTGAAAGTTTGCCATTAGAAGTATTTTGAGCCTTTTGAACCTTTATATAGATTTTAAAGCTGATGTTAATTGTTTTAAATTACTTCTACTTTTTGGGGTGGTTAGGTTAGCAGTCTAATGTTAGCTTGAGAGAAAAAAGTGGGACATACTTTTAACAAAGAAAGAGGGGAAAACGAATCACAAGTTCTTTCATAAGAATGCATGAATCCCAGGCTGGAACAGATGAGCTGATTTTTCATTCTCTGTTTCAGTTATGAGAAGGCACCATGGATCAATACAGCATTCTTGGCCGTATTGGAGAAGGAGCCCATGGCATTGTTTTCAAAGCCAAGAATATAGAAGTGAGTGGAATTCCTCATGATCTCTCAACCCAATGTAGCCAGGTTTGCTCCCCCCCCTTCAAGTTCTGGGGATGAACATTTGCTTCCAATTTTTATTCTGCTTCCTTACCTGGCAGACTGGGGAGACTGTGGCCCTGAAGAAAGTAGCTCTCCGCAAGCTGGAAGATGGGATCCCTAACCAAGCCCTGCGGGAGATCAAGGCTTTGCAGGAGATTGAGGAAAACCAGCATGTGAGTAGCTTGTGGAAATGATGATTCGTGAGTTAACTGGGTCAGTTAACTGGATTCTCAAGTTCCGTCTCAGGCCAGGCCTCCAATAAACTAATAAACTCAGAATAAATTAGCCTGGTTTACATATTGCACTATGGCCTTGATGGTGAATCTACAGCATGCATTCCACAGGTGGTATGCAAGACTTTGTCTTGTGTCAGCTCCAGTAGGCATTTGCGCCCTGGCCAGCTGATTTTCAGCCTTTGGAAAGGCAGTTCCGTCCTCTGGACACTTCAGGGAAGCTTCCTTGAAGCCCCAGAGGCAAAAAAAAATATATATCCCCCAATGGACAAACCAGAAGTTTGGGGAAAATGCACTTTTGATTTGCCAATTTTTTTCACCTACCAGCAGTGGTGGGTTCATACTGATAATAATAATAATAATAATAATAATAATAATAATAATAATAATAATTTATTAGATTTGTATGCCACCCCTCTCTGGAGACTCAGAGCGGCTCACAACAAAAACAACAATGTAACAAATCCAATATATTAAAAGACATCTAAAAACCCATTATTAAAACCATGCAACACAATCATACCATACATAAACAATATAAGCCCAGGGGTATCTTAATTTCCCCATGCCTGGCGACATAGATGGGTCTACAATAGCTTACGAAAGGCAAGGAGGGTGGGGGTGGTTCTGATCTCCGGGGGGGAGTTGATTCCAGAGGGCCAGGGCCACCACAGAGGAGGCTCTTCCCCTGGGTCCCGCCAGATGACATTGTTGAGTCGACGGGACCCGGAGAAGGCCAACTCTGTGGGACCTTATCGGTCGCTGGGATTCATGCGGCAGAAAGCGGTTCTGAATGTGGTCCAGAGAGCTGTATTGGTATGAACTCAGTGATTTTCTGGGGGGGCACCTTCGTGTGGAAGAAGCCCTCAGCTGTGCTTTGAACGAAGAATAAAGATCAGCATTAAAACAAGGGTGGGCGGGAGGGCTTCTTCCACATGGAGACGGCGGGGGGAAAATGGAAAATCAGTGAGTTTATACCAGTGCGGCTCTCTGGACCACCTCAGTAGGAACCCACCATTACCTACCAGGCTTCAGAAAGGCCTGTGCACATGTGCGGACGGCAGTGTGTGTGTGTGTGTGCACATGCGCAGGGGGAGGGAAGGGATGTGGGCACATGCACACATGCTAGCACACCCACACACCCACTTTTGACAGACAAACCAAGCAAGGTTCGCCACCACTGCACTTAGGCAAAATAATCTGAGGGAAAATGTTGGGAATTCAGACAACGATTATGGACGAACTGACCCATTATAACTTTGCCACGACTTTCCCTCCACTGAAACCTTTTGCTGCCACTCCCTTGATCTTCCAGAAACAGGTAAAAACCGCCTATCACGATGACTAGATTTTTACCTAATAACTGGATAGCACAGGCCCCATTGGGCCAGTGACATTTCCTTACTTAACAGAGAAGCAGAATGACCACAGGTGGGCAAAAAAACAGTGGGAGTGGAAGCAATTTCCTGCCACAAACTTTTTTTGGAGTGCTAATTGACCAGCTTAAAGAAACTTAATGAAATGTGTCCAATATAAAGATACAGTAGGTGTTGAGGAGGGAATAATATAACAAGGCTTTAATATAATATTTAATATTAATATAGTGTTTAATAATGTAACTTAAGGGGGGAAATAATATAACTTAAGGCTTTAATATAATATTTAATATTAATATTTAATATTAGTATAATATTTAATAATATAACATAAGACTTTCAGATGGCTCATGCTGTATCAGACATCCAGTCACTAAAACACGCTATACTGAGGATGGAAGCCTAAGTAAATCTTCATGTTATCAGTTATGGGACAGGTCACCCAATATTGAATCCAACTTGTCCAACTTCTCTCTTTTAGGTGGTGCAGCTGAAAGACGTTTTCCCTCATGGCACAGGGTTCGTGTTGGTATTTGAATATATGCTGTCTGACCTGTCCGAGGTGATCCGCAACTCTGAACAGCCTCTTACTGAAGCCCAAGTGAAAGGCTACATGCTGATGCTGCTCAAGGGGGTGGCTTTCTGCCATGCCAACTCTATTATGCACCGGGTGAGGCCTGGTCAAGTTTGAACATAGGATGGCTTCCTTCTCCCAAGAAGATCACATCTTGTTATTTCACCCATTGATAATAATAATAATAATAATTTATTAGATTTGTATGCCACCCCTCTCCGAGGACTCGGAGCGTCTGTGCATCCCGTTCTTCCTTAGCTTCTGAGAGGTTTTCAGATTCTTGCTTTGTTGTTTCAGGATCTAAAACCAGCCAATTTGCTGATCAGTTCTACAGGACAATTGAAAATTGCTGATTTTGGCTTGGCTCGAGTATTCACCAGTGACGGAGATAGACTATATAGCCATCAAGTGGCCACCAGGTAAAAAGCAATGGGTGTGGGCTATGGTTTGTGAATTTAGCCAGGGAAGAAAGAATCAAACTGGAAGATGACTGTGTCTCCAACTCATAGTAGCTACAGTTAACATGTTTATTGGTAATGGAAGTTGGACAAAATAGCTCAGCGACATTCCAAGGGGTCTTAGATTCCCAGTTCAGACCTTGTTGCAAGACTCTTGAAATCAGTCCTAAATGTAGAGAAGACACTGGAGTGTTGGCACCAGACTTGAAAATTATGGGGAGTAGAATTGAGTTTCATTGTGAGGCATGAATAGAGTTGTGTATAATTTGTGTACTCTTCCCACTTAGGTGGTATCGGGCTCCCGAATTGCTTTATGGTGCTCGAAAGTATGATGAAGGTGTAGACCTCTGGTGAGCAGGTTTGATCTCTTACATGTAATGAGCCTAGATAGTTCTATTTTGGGGCTGTTTTTAAGGGGTAGTCTTGGAGTGTTAGAGATGCAATTGTTGAACTGACCGAAAGCCTTCCCACAATGCCACCAGAAGTAATTGATATGCACAGAGGTGGAAAATTTCTAAGGGAATCTAATGTGATTATACTTTTTAAGGGAGGAAATTATAAAGCAGATGTTGGAGGAAAGTTGAAAAAGAATTCAGGTTTCTCCAAAATGGTAGGAAATCGCCCAGAATCACAGTGATCAACATTTACCTCTAATACATTTCCTAGGTCAGGGAAAGTGTTATTACCATCATCAGAGGTGGATTTCAGCAGGTTCCGACTAATTCTGGAGAACCGGTAGTGGAAATTTTGAGTAGTTTGGAGAACTGGTCAATACCAGCTCTGACTGGCCCCCGTCCCAATCTATCCATCTATTCTCTACCTCCCGAGTCCCACCTGATCGAGAGGAAATGGGGATTTTGCAGTAACCTTCCCCTGCCATGCCCACCAAGCGATGCCCACTGAACTGAAAATACTTAATTTATTAATAGATGAAGGATTTTGTATAGTCTATGTTAGTATAACTATACTGATTAAAAATTATACATGCTATTGGGGGAAGATTATAGAATTATGTTAACTATAGAAACTACATTAGCATAAACTTACTGTCGATAAGATAACATAGTGTAGTTGTTAACAGTGTTTTGTTTGGGTTTGTTTATTGTCTGTATATACGTTTCATTTTGTGTTTTTTGTTGTTGGTTTTTGTTTCAGGTTTTTTTGTATTTTTAAATGTAAATAAATCAAATAAAAACTATTTTTTAAAAAAATTGGGAAACCTACCACTTAACCAAGAGTGTTAAGGAAACCTGGAGAAAAGGAAACTTCCTTCAGAAAAGGAAGTGAGGAAAACAAAAAGAAATACAATTACACAAAAGAAAGGGAAGTCTACAAAATGGAACGTTGAAAGATTTGCATGGGGAGGTTGAAAACCATATTGAAATCATGAATCAAAGATGTTTCACTGCATAAGAAGTGGGGAGCTGGTCGGGGGAGGGACTGTTGGTTTGGATGATTGCGATGTTTCCCCTTCTCCCTTCATCCAGCTACCTCTTTTTTTCCTCTTTAACCAGGGCAGTCGGCTGCATCTTTGCTGAGCTTCTCAACAATTCTCCCCTTTTCCCTGGAGAAAATGACATTGAGCAGCTGTGCTGTGTCCTCCGGGTGCTTGGCACACCTAATCAAAAGACCTGGCCGGTGGGTCCAAATAACCATTAGCCTTGCTCAAAGGGATTAGGGCCCAGGGGCAGAGTGGGAACCTTTGAAAGCGAAGAAGCAGAGGTGGGCTCTTATGGGTTCACCTGGTTTGGGCGGATCCATCCCTAATGTTATGGCCAGTTTGGCGAATCGCCAAATCCCACCCCTGGCTGACCCCACCCGCCTGGCCTCTCCCAGGAATCTCCAGGCCTGTTTTGGATTATTATTATTATTAAGGGCGGCATAAAAATTGAATAAATAAATAAAATAAATAAAATAGACAAATAAATAAAATAAATAAATATTATTATTATTATTATTATTATTATTATTATTATTTAGATTTGTATGCCACCCCTCTCTAAAAGTCAGTAAAAAAAACCTTATTAAAAAGCAAAAACATACACACAAACATACCATACATAAACTGTGTAGGCCCGGGGGAGAATGTCTCAATTCCCCCATGCCTGGCGGCAGAGGTTTTTGAGAAGTTTATGAAAGACAAGGAGGGTGGGGAAAATTCTAATCTCCGGGGGGAGCTGGTTCCAGAGGGTCGGGGCTGCCACGGAGAAGGCTCTTCCCCTGGGTCCCGCCAGACGACATTGTTTAGTCGACGGGACCCAGAGAAGGCCAACTCTGTGGGACCTAACCGGTCGCTGGGATTCGTGCGTCAGAAGGCGGTCCCGGGGTTATTCTGGTCCGATGCCATGAAGGGCTTTATAGGTCATAACCAACACTTTGAATTGTGACTGGAAACTGATCGGCAACCAATGCAGACTGCAGAGTGTTGGTGTGACATGAGCATACCTTGGGAAGCCCATGATTGCTCTCGCAGCTGCATTCTGCACGATGCGAGATAAGTGCGGAGGCTCAGGGAGGGAGCGAAACAGGCCTTCTGGAAATTCTGGAAATCCAAAACTGGGCTTGTTTCCAGCCTCCGGAGGGCCTCTGGAGCTTGTGGGGAGGCCGTTTTTTACCTTCCCAGAGCCTCGAGGAAAGTCTCCAGAGCCTGAGGAAGGTGAAAATGCTGGCTGGGGAATTCTGGGAGTTGAAGTCCAAATAGCTTCAAGTTGCCAAGGTTGGGAAACACTGGACTCGGAAACGTTCACCAGGGGGTGTTGCTACTACCAGCGAAACTCTACATCTCCGGCGTGCGCATGTGTCTGAGCGAGAATTTGCTTCTGCACGTGTGCGGGAAGCTAAATCTTGCGAGGGGACACCCGCACAAGAGATTTTGGTGATTCTTATTCACTTCCACACATGTGCAGAACCAAGAAATCGCAAAGTCTCATGAGCGTGTGTGTCCCCTCGTGAGCAAAATCGTGGACACATGCTAGAGTCGTGGAGCTGCGCATGCAGCTCAATTTTTGCTACCTGTCCAAAGGCTTCAACCGTACCGGTAGGATCCCGCTACTGATGCACACCATAGCCACGCCCCCCCAGCAACCGGGCAGAGAACCCATTGCTGAAATTTTTGAAGCCCACCCCCAGAGAAAACCAACAGCCATCCCCGACCCTTGTCCCCATTACGATTCTTTTTTTAAAAAATAATCTTTATTAAGTTTATAGATTAAAAAAGACAGAAAAGAAAAGCACACATAAAAAAGGTACATAATATTTATCTTATTGTAATTATATATATCACATTGAGAATAACAGGGAAATAAGAAAATAAAAAATAAAGAAAAAAGAGGGGGTAAGAAAGGGAGGAGGGGAGGGGAATCCAGCTATTTGGTGGCTCAGTATATTATAGTTTATAGTTATAGTTTATTAGATTTGTATGCCGCCCCTCTCCGAAGACTCGGGGCGGCTCACAACATAATAGTGATACAATACATTACAAATCCAATGGTAGAAAGTTAAATCAATTTAAAAGCATTAATAACATAGTAAAATCCCTAACTATACAATTATACACATTTAAACCTAATTCATCATACAGTAAGGCAGGAAAACATAATAAAAGGGGGAGAAACTTCAGATCGTGCAGAATGCAGCTGCGAGAGCAATCATAGGCTTCCCCAGGTATGCCCATGTTACACCAACACTCTGCAGTCTGCATTGGTTGCCGATCAATTTCCGGTCACAATTCAAAGTGTTGGTTATGACCTATAAAGCCCTTGATGGCATCGGACCAGAATATCTCCGGGACTGCCTTCTGCCGCACGAATCCCAGCGACCGGTTAGGTCCCACAGAGTTGGCCTTCTCCGGGTCCCGTCGACTAAACAATGTCATTTGGCGGGACCCAGGAGAAGAGCCTTCTCTGTGGTGGCCCCGAGCCTCTGGAACCAGCTCCCCCCAGATATCAGAGTTGCCCCCACCCTCCTTGCCTTTCGCAAACTCCTTAAAACCCACCTCTGTCGTCAGGCATGGGGGAATTGAAATTTTTTCCCTTCCCCCTAGGCTTATAGAATTTATACATGGTATGCTTGTTTGTATGATTGGTTCTTTAAATTGGGGTTTTTTAGATTACTTTTTAATATTAGATTTGTTACATTGTTTTCTTTATTGTTGTTAGCTGCCCCGAGTCTTCGGAGAGGGGCGGCATACAAATCAAATAAAATAAAATAAATAAATAAATAAATAAATAAGAAGGTGGTGATTATCCCCATGCCTGGCGACAAAGGTGGGTCTTCAGCATTTTACGGAAGGCGAGGAGGGTGGGGGCTGTCCGAATCTCTGGAGGAAGTTGATTCCAGAGGGCCGGGGCCGCCACAGAGAAGGCTCTTCCCCAGGGTCCCGCCATCCGAAATTGTTTGGTCGACGGCACCCGGAGAAGGCCAACTCTGTGGGACCTAATCGGTTACGACCTCAAGTTTAAGTATGTCATACTTATTGGTGTTTTCAAGGTTTGATCTCAGGATATTTTGAGTAATTTCGTAATGTATCAATCGATGTTTTATGTAAGTTGTTTATTGATATTTACAGTATGAATTAGTTTGTAGAATATTGTAAGTCAGAATTATTTTGCTTTTGTTATTCTTTTTCTGGGACAGGAAATTACCGAGTTGCCTGATTACAACAAAATATCCTTCAAAGAGAAGCAGCCCATCCCTTTGGAGCAGGTGGTGCCTGACGCTTCTCCCCAAGCAGTGCAGCTCTTGAAAGAGTTCCTGGTGTATCCTTCGAAGCAACGTATGCAGGCAGCCCAGGTAAGGGGGAGCGGTGAGGCTGCCAGGATAGTGCAGCATCTAGCAAAAAGAACCAAGAAAGGACCTTTATGGGATTGTGTGAAGCAGCTCATTGTACACAGTGTACAAGCAGCCCTCAATTTACAACAGATCGCTTAGTGACTGCTCAAAGTTACAACAGCGCTGAAAAAAGTAACCTTATGACTCTTTTTCACATTTATGACTGCTGCAGCATCCCCACGGTCATATGTTTTACATTTAGATACTTGTCAGCTGACTCACATTTATGACGGTTGCATTGTCCCAGGGTCATGTGATCATCTTTTGCAACCTCCCATTCAAATGAAGTCCACAGGGAAGCCAGATTCATTTAGTAACCATGTTACTAATTGAATAACTGCAGTGGTTCGCTTAACAAATGTGGCAAGAAAAGTAGAATGGGGCAAACCTCTCTTAACCAATTTCTCACCAAGCAGCATACATTTTGGGCTCAATTTTCATCGTACGTTGAGGAGTACCTGTATTGGCAGAAACCAGTATGTATGAGTCTTTCTTTGAAACTACTACATGTAGATTAACAAAGGAGTATTTTGAGCCCCCTTGTGATTGTCCAAACCCAATTACATTCTCAGTAAACCATGCTGCTTTCTTAAAAAAAACATATTTTCACATTTGAAGAAAAATTTATTTCATTTTATTTTATTTGTCAAAACGTGTACAAGATAATAGGCATGATATAAACATAAACAAAAGCAAGTAGGTATAGGTAAATTTTGACAGTAGAACAGGGGTGGTAGGCACAATGGTGCACTTATGCACACCCCTTACAGACCTCTTAGAAATGGGGTGAGATCGACTGTAGACAGATTAAGGTTAAAGTTTTTGGGATTTGGGGAAGAAACCACAGAGTCAGGTAGTGCATTCCATGCATTGATCACTCTATTGCTGAAGTCATATTTTCTGCAGTTGAGTTTCAAGTGGGTTACATTGAGTTTGAATCTATTTTGTGCATGGGTGATGTTGCAGTTGAAGCTGAAGGATAAAGTGGTAGAAGATTTTATGAACTACATTAAGGTCAGATCGAAGGTGATGTAGCTCTAGGTTTTCTAAGCCCAAAATTTCAAGTCTGGTGAAATAAGGTATTTTGTTGTCCGTAAAGGAGTGGAGGACTCTTCTTGTGAAATATTTCTGGGCTCTCTGTATTGCATTTGTAAATATTGTAAAATACTGTAAAGTAAATTTTATAAAATACTGGACATGGAATTTTTTAATGTGCTGAATTTTGATAGATTGAAGTTGTGGAAACCCCCCTCCCCCCATAAACACACACACACTTTTAGTACAATTGCCTCTGGGCATTAATCTCAGTGCTGTAAAACTACAGATGGACGCAAGAGTAGGGAGTTCTTTTAGATTTAGTGGGTATCTTCCGCTCCCTACTCCAGGCTTAGCTTGTAATAAGGAAGCTGAGAAAATAAGCAGCAGCTTTACAAACCACTTTTGCATAGCGTTTGAACCTGATCTAGGCTATCTCTTGGAATTCACTAAGAGTGCCAAAGATTGCATCCTTGTTTTGGATGCTTTTTGAAAGTCAACCCGGGGAACAGTTTACTTCTAAAAAAATTTTGAGGAATTTTGAGAAGAAAGCAAGTTCATTCTGTTATCGCCAAAAGAGGGCACTCCAACCCGCTTTGCTGTTTTGCGGTAGATATTTGTCTGTGATCTTTTGCACAGCTGTGAATGTCCATTTTCCTAAAGATGCTTCTCTAGCAACATGCAACTATTCCACCTTAATTTTTTTAAAAGAATAGAATAGAGTTCTTTATTGGCCAAGTGTGATTGGCCAATTACACTTTCTTTCAGTGTACATTCAAGTAAAGATAGGTTTGTCAAGAATCATGAGGCACAACACTTAAATGGTTGTCATAACCCTACAAATAAGCAATCAGGAAGCAATATAAATTGTAAGAATACAAGCAGCAAGTTAGTCATACAGACATAAATGGGAGGAGATGGATGATAGAAACGATGCAAAGACTAATAGTAGTAACAATACTAAGGAGAAACAAAAAGAAACAATACCAAGCAGTAGTGGGAAGACATGAGACGATTTAAAGAGGGAAATTATCTCTCCCACCTCATGTGAAATTCTGTGAACAAGGTGGCGGGATTGCATGGTAGAAGCTTGTTCAAACTTTGTTCATCCAGTGTGAATGGCCCATATCCCCCCTTTTTGCTGTTAGCAGTCTTCCCTAGCTGATACAGGTAGTCCTTGATTTATGACCAGTTGCTTAGCAACAGTTCTAAAGTCTAACTGACTACCCAGAGGGTACTTATGACCTGGATTTGAAGTTCCAGCTCTTGGAAATACCTCCCCCCACCCCATAAGATCACATGAACTCACTTCGGTAGCTTAGCAGTTGGGTTGCATTTATGGCCATTTGCAACATCTTACAGTTTTATAAGGGTTTTGTTGAAAATTGGCATTTACTTCTAGCCCAGAGCTAATCATGGACTTATTTAACAGTTGGAATGTTCTGCAAAAAATAAAAAAAAAATCACTTTACAACCATACCATTGAATTGTACAACTGTGATGGGCAGGCTTCATTACAATTGTAACTCAAGGACTACCTGTAATTCCCATAATGCTCAACCAGTAGGACATCTGTGAACTGTAATCCACCCCACCCTAATTTATTTATTTTATTTATTTATTTTGTCTAATACATAATGTAGGTTTCAGAGGATATAATCATAGTAAAATACATCAGTAGAAGAATAGAAGGAAAGACATTAGGAATAATATAGAAGAAATAATCATTGGGAATAATAGAGTTCATATACATGGAGCTAGTAGAAATATAAGAGAGACATTGGGACAGGGGACAGAAGGTACACTGGTGCACTTATGCATGTCCCTTACTGACCTCTTAGGAATTTGGAGAGGTCAACCATGGATAGTCTAAGGGTAAAATGTTGAGGGTTAGGGGATGACACTACAGAGTCTGGTAAAGAGTTCCATGCTTTGACAACTCGATTACTAAAGTCGTATTTTTTGCTGTCAAGTTTGGAGCGGTTAATATTAACTTTGAATCTGTTGTGTGCTCCTGTGTTGTTGTGGTTGAAGCTGAAGTAGTCGTTGACAGGGAGGATGTTGTAGCAAATGATCTTGTGGGGCTATGGTTAGGTCATGTTTGAGGCGTTGTAGTTCTAAGCTTTCTAGACCCGGGATTGTGAGTCTAGTTTCGCAGGGTATTCTGTTTCGAGTGGAGGAGTGAAGGGCTCTTCTGGTGAAGTATCTTTGGACATTTTCGAACTCAATCTGTATAGTCTGGAGGACAGAAGGAAAAGGGGGGACATGATCGAAACATTTAAATATGTTAAAGGGTTAAATAAGGTTCAGGAGGGAAGTGTTAATAGGAAAGTGAACACAAGAACAAGGGGACACAGTGTGAAGTTAGTTGGGGGAAAGATCAAAAGCAACGTGAGAAAATATTATTTTACTGAAAGAGTAGTAGATCCTTGGGACAAACTTCCAGCAGACGTGATTGATAAATCCACAGTAACTGAACTTAAACATGCCTGGGATAAACATATATCCATCCTAAGATAAAATACAGGAAATAGTATAAGGGCAGACTAGATGGACCAGGAGGTCTTTTTCTGCCCTCAGTCTTCTATGTTTCCATGTTCTATGTGTTAATGTCGGAAATGAGGTATGGGTTCCAAGCAGATGAGCTGTATTCGAGGATGGGGCTGGCGAAGGTTTTGTAAGCTCTGGTAAGTAGTGTGAGGCTTACCATTGGGGGAGGCTTTCTGAGAGCTTCCAGGATTCTCCGTGTGGCCCTAGTGGGAGACACTATTTGGATTTGGTCAGAGACAGTCAGATGATTTATTTCCTTTCCTTCCCTAGGCACTTCTGCATCCCTATTTCTTCACACCTCCTCTGCCGGCCCACCACTCGGAATTACCAATTCCCCAGCGTGGGGGCAAAAAGTTTCGTCAGGGGCTCCAGCACCAGCGCGACTTCCATGTGGAGCAGCCCCTGGAAGGGTCCGTGGTAGATCTGGAACTGGTGGCACCATATGTGATTGATGTGTAAAAAGCGATTCCTCTCTTGTTAAAGTCCGGCTTTTATCTCATGAAGCAAGTCGGTTCTTCACCCCGAGGCACTTTAAATTCTTGTGGGAAGGCGCTGTGCTTTTATTGGCTCCATGTGTGGGTAACCATAAGGCTGTAGCCCAGTGATACCGCACAGATGGCTGGAACAAAACCAGGACTTTCAAAAGCATGAAGGTGTTTTGACTTTTCCCACCACATGTGAGCCTATGGAGTGGTTGAATTCGGCAGTTTCTGGCAGATATTTTGTGGCCCAAATTCTGGGGCTACCAAAAAAAGAGGCTGGGGAGGAGCTCTGTATGTGCAGCCTGTGTTTGTCCCCTTTTATTTTCAAGGGAACCAATTTGATGAGTGATTTGGTGGCAGCTGATAACAAAAGAGGGAGTCAACAGCATGCTAAGTTGCCACTCAGGCCGAAGGGCCTAGAAAAAAGTGTTCTCTCCAAAACCTCACAAAATCCTTCCAGTGAGGAATGTGACAAAACTCCTGATATTCTTCAATTTTTTCCTATGATTTAAAAAAAAATTCACAAAATTAAACTTCAAACAAAAGAAAAAAAATACACAAGAACAAAGCAAAACTACACAAGATATGGAAACAAAGGGGGACCTAGTTAAGTTAGGCCAAATTCCTCTCCCTCTCTCAGTTTTGAGGCCTTGTCTCAGGTCTGTTCCTCCTTCCTTCCTCCCTCCCTCCCTCCCTCCCTTCCCTCCCTCCCTCCCTCCTTCCTTCCGTCCTTCCTTCCTTCCCTCCTTCCCTCCCTCCTTCCTTCCTTCCTTCCCTTCCTTTCCTTCCCTCCTTCCCTCCCTCCCTCCTTCCTTCCTTCCCTCCTTCCCTCTCTCCTTCCTTCCCTCTCTCCTTCCCTCCCTCCCTCCTTCCTTCCTTCCTTCCTTCCCTTCCTTCCTTTACTTCCATCCTTCTCTCCTTCCCTTCCTTCCTTTCCTTCCATCCTTCCTTCCTTCCTTTCCTTCCATCCTTCCCTCCTTCCCTCCCTCCTTCCTTCCTTACTTCCTTCCTTCCTCTTCCCTCCCTTCCTCTCTCTCTCTTTTTCTCTCCCCCCTTTTTTAATGTAATGACTGTTATAAAGGTTGATAATTAAACAGGTAAGCAATTAAATTCATGGGCTGTTAATTGAGTTATAGGTTATGAACCCTGAGGAGCATGGTATCCAATGTGTTGACTATATAAAAGCGAAAACCACTCACGCCATAGTCATTAAATCCCCAGAACCGTAAACTTGGAAATTTTCCATGTGTGTCCCTCTTGGCTTCTAGGTGCTCACTAAGAAAGGATTTTTCGAAGACCATCAGAGGGGGCCATGTCCACATGCGTGGGAGGTGGGGGTGATTAGGATGAAACAATATCCAGGCAGTGCCGGGTCATTAGCTGGCTAAGAATATTTCTGAGGATTGCTGCCGCTACGCCAGATCATGTACTTAAGAACTGGCCTGATTTAGAAATCATCTGCCTAGATTTAACTCTGATGTTGATGAAGAAGGGATTTTGCAGGGAAGAGGAAAGGGGAGGAAATAAATAGTTGATGTAGAAAAAGAAAGAATAACAGTCCCCCAGGTTCACAGTCACTGATGCAAAATCCTGACCTACCAGGAAAAAGAAGTAAAATAACCACTCAAAATTTGAGTCTTCCTTGAGTGCAGAAACAACAGCTAGTTTACATGGGCTCATGGCAATTGTTCTGCCTAACGAACTTGCCTGTGTGCTTGCGTATATAGTTAGGTTCAGCTAAAAAGCAAACACAGTTGTTAAACTCAAACCAGGCCCATTTGAATAGTTTTTCCTCCTTCAACTCTCTCAATTGAAGTAAAATGGACAGTAACCTACCTGCCTTCTGACCTCAAACTGACTAAAATTGTATTCCTTTTAAAGGCTCAAAGCCTCAGTTCTTATATAAGGAACTCTAAATAATATAGAGAATGAAAATATCAAGTGTGAATTTAATTTGCAGAATTAGCAATGCCTACTTTTTATTTTATTTATTTAATTTTATTTATTCTGCAAGATCTAGAAAAATTACACATTTGCCAGACTTTGAGTCTTGATTTATGTACTCCTCTGGTTCCTGTATCTGTTGAATCTCCCCCCTCCCCCCCCCCATATTTTTGATACAAGACCCGGATTTTAAGATTGTTTCCAAACAATTATTTTTTGCTGTTCAGTTATCAGATCCATTTGCAAAAGCTTAGAGGGAGTAATTTTACTGTGGGTGAAAACCTAGCTTTCGCCAAACAATATTTCAAAACCATTTTTGGCAAAAAACAAATAATGCAAGTTACACAAAGGATGCGGTTTGATGATTTGATCTAAGAAAGCAATCATTTTTGACGGTTTGCAAATAAATTTCTCTTAGTAAAAGTAACAATAATTGCTCTGAGATGTGGATTCTGTACAAATTTAGTTGGGCTTTGTGTCTGACTGTGGAATGGGACATAAAAATAATTTTATTTTATATTACAGTATAATAAAAGGAACCAAGGGAAGCATCATAATTATAATAATGGTATACATCTAAGGAGAACCATAAATGCAGGTCATTCTTGACATATAACCATTCATTTAGTGATCATTTGACATTACAGCGACATATGACATGAAAAAAGTGACATATGACCAGTTCTCACACTTAAAATTGTTACAGCATCTACATGGTTGCATGATCAAAATTGAGGCTTTTGGCAACGGGCATGTATTTATGATACTTGCAGGAGTGGGTTCCTCCTGGTTTGGACCGGTTCGCCTGTACTGGTAGTGATCCCCTGGTGATGTCATGATGACATCACCAAACCGGATTGGTCGGTGCCAGTCTGTGGGCGCTGCCATCTCTTTTTTTTAATTTTTTTGTTAAATGTTAATTTTTTTGCCTCTTCTGAGCAGGCTCAGAAGCCGAGTTCCAACATTGGGCATGCAGTCACCACCTATTTTTTTGCCCCTCGTTGCAGGAAGAAGCAAGTAAACTGGTAGCGAGGAAAGTTAGAACCCACCCCTAATCCTGGGGCTCATGTGATTACCATTTGTAAACCTTCCCAGCTGGCTTCCTACTAGCAAACTCAATGGGGGAAGCTACATTTGTTTAATGATCGCATGATTCTCTTTAACAAAACCAGTGATTCGCTTAAAAACTGTCATAACATAGAAACATAGAAGAGTGACGGCAGAAAAAAACCTCCTGGTCCATCTAGTCTGCCCTTATACTATTTCTTGTATTTTATCTTAGGATGGATCTATGTTTATCCCAGGCATGTTTAAATTCAGTTACTGTGGATTTACCAACCACGTCTGCTGGAAGTTTGTTCCAAGCATCTACTATTTCAGTAAAATAATATTTTCTCACGTTACTTCTAATCTTTCCCCCAAACAGTTTGCAAAATGGGCAAAGCCCATTTAGCAACTGCCTTGCTTAAAAACAGAAATGGGGGAGGATTTTAGTTGTAAGTTGAGAACTCTTCAACTCTTCAGAAGAACTTTTTTTTCTGTGGGCCTCTCAGAACCTTTAGTAACCATCAGGCTGCAAACCAAGAACAGCATATGGTGATTCTTTCAAACTGGGTTCTTTATTGCTCCGCACAAAAATACAGTGTTGCTTCTTTTTGCCAGACTGAGCACTCTATTATCTGCATCAACAATATATTCTGTGTTAGGGAGGAGCTGCCTTTACCCTCTTTCTCACACACATAGTATCTGGGCTGAGTTGACTCTTACTCCTCTGGAATTCACCCTCTCCCTCTTAAAAATCCACCTCCTTACTACACTCCATTATAGTAATGATCAGGTTAAGTCTCCATTGTTACAAAAAACTCCATATATAAGCAGTCTATTTTCTTCTTTAAAAATAATCTACATACAGGTAGTTTTTTGAGCATACAAAACTTTTGCCAGACCAATCCTTGAATACAGTTCATCTGTCTGGAACCCATACCACATCTCGGACATCAACATCCTAGAAAATGTCCAAAGATACTTCACCAGAAGAGCCCTTCACTCCACTCGAACAGAATACCCTATGAAAGCAGACTATCAATCCTAGGTCTAGAAAGCTTAGAACTACAATGCCTAAAACACGATCTAAGTATTGCCCACAAAATCATATGCTGCAACGTCCTGCCTGTCAATGACTACTTCAGCTTCAACCGCAACAACACAAGAGCACGCAACAAATTCAAACTTAATATTAATCGCTCCAAGCTTGAATGTAAAAAATATGACTTTAGCAATTGAGTTGTCGAAGCGTGGAACTCATTACCGGACTCAGTAGTGTCAACCCCTAACCCCCAACATTTCTCCCTTAGACTATCCACGATTGACCTCTCCAGGTTCCTAAGAGGTCAGTAAGGGGCGTACATAAGTGCACTAGCCTGCCTTTCATCCCCTGTCCAATTGTCTCTCCTTATCTCATATATCATATATCTTTTCTTCCTTTCATATATGTTCTCCTCTACTTTTATATCTTTTCTTTATATACAATACTTCACGTCTATCCTCTTCAATATGTATTGTGTATTGGACAAAATAAATAAATAAAATAAATAAGTAGTGGTCTAAGCCTCAATTTAGCTAGGAATCATTGATTAAATAACATGGGACTGAATACTTGGGCTTATTCCAGTCCAATGGTTCTCAACCTTTCTAATGTCACGACCCCTTAATACAGTTCCTCATGTTATGGTGACCCCCAACCATAAGTCTAGTGCCAATTCTCCCAACAGAGCTTTAAGCTGTTTGGCAGGAAGGTCATAGGGACACTCCCACTGTAAATGCCTGATTGGTCAGATTGTAAAAATATGTTCCAAGGCGCCAGAACAGAGGCTTTAGTTAGCTCTAACATCATGGGAAATTTGTCTTCCCAGGGTCTTAGGCGACTCCTGTGAAATGGCCGTTCAATCCCCAAAGGGGTCCCGACCTCCAGGTTGAGAACCATTGTTGTAAACATTTGAGTCTTAGGTGCTATGTGCAGTAGTTGTTTCTACATTATGGCTACTACCCTGAAATGTCTCAACCCTATCTCCAGGACCATGAAGTTTTCTAAATCATAAGAAAGAACAACAATTTTTCCCCCTCTATAAAAGAATATTGATGATGTCAATTACGTCTACGTGCAACTGTGTAGGAAAAAGTTCATAGCTTAAGTGAGGAACGAGAAAAGCCCTTTAAGATTGGGATGGGCAGGGTGGAAATTCCTTTTCATTGCTGAGAGTGGAGTGGAATTGACACGGATGGGTAAGCAGGCAGAGCCAAAGATCTTGAGACTCGGTTGGAACTCCTTGGTCATTATCCTGGCTGGGGCTTCTTTTCACCACACTGCCTGGCTTCTGAAGATAACTTTTATCTCTACTAGGCTATCCTGCTGCATCATGGATTAAGCTGCTTGTTTCCAGCCTATGGGTGGAGCTTGGGGTGCCTAAAGGGCAAAGAGGCAGCGTTTTGTGGAGAATGTTTCTTTGCTTTACATTTTTATTAATTTTACGTGAGGGCTTTGCTTCCTCTTCTGGAATTTCTTGTTTCAGAAATGGGAGACTTAATACTTCAACTTTGCCGAGATGGTGTATGAGAGAAGAGTGGTACCCCATCTCTAAAACCACTCTTTGCCTGGATATGCTGTACATCTGATTTTACTTGTAGAAAATGAACTTTCTACATTCCAGGATCATCGGAATCATCCTCTGGAAATTTAAAATAGGTTCTTTCTTCCTAAGTAACAACTGCTATGGGGAGGCTAAAAACAGTAGACTAAGAAGGAAGAGAAAGGGTGTTGTACAAATACTAGTGTATATAATATTGAATTATTCTTTCAGAGGGCTAATATAAGAAACACATTCCCTCTGTTCTCAAATTATACATCTATCCCTCATAATGCTGTTTTTCCAATCCTGCCACTGACTATGGAATCTAGTGCTGTAACATCTGATAAAACAAACCAAATACAATCAGAAAACAATATGGCTGCCTTTCCAGAGACTGACTAAAGAGATTGTGATACCATGGGGCACGTCTGACTAGAGCTCTTTAAGGTTTCTTAATTTTTTCTTGGTGACCTCAACCTACCTCATATCAACTGGACCCTAAATGAAGATACAACTGAACCCATACTCTCAACTCTTTACAATGCTATTGCCAATCTAGGACTCGGACAACTAGTAACAATCAATACTAGACTCAGCAATTGTCTTGATCTCATCTTCTGCAACAGTTCTCACTCAATTTATGGACTACAAATAAAAGAGCCCTTTTCCAACGTGACCACAGTTTGATTGCCTTTTGTCTCAATATATGTCCTAACAAAAATCACCATAATAATAGGACAACTAATTACAACTTTTAAAAAGCCAATTAAGATACCATAGATGCCGACCTCTCATCTCTTGAGTAGCAGACATCATTCTCTGGCTATAATACTGCTGAAGACTACTACAGTATCTTTTTTGCTTGAAATCCAAAGAGCCATCAAACTATATGTACCACTAATAATTACCAAAACCAAGAAAAACAAATTACCCATAAAAATTAGGAAGTTCCAATCGAAAAAAAATATTTGGTGGAAAAACAGAACTGGCTACATTACAAACTTAAAAAGCCACTACAAAAATCTATCTTATGTATTTATTTAATTTATTCTATTTGTTTCTTTATTTGTTTATTTGTTTGTTTGTTTTTTATGCTGCCCTTCTCCTTAGACTCAGGGCGGCTTACATCACGTTAGCAATAGCACTTTTTAACAGAGCTAGGCTATTGCCCCCACAATCCGGGTCCTCATTTTATCCACCTCGGAAGGATGGAAGGCTGAGTCAACCTTGAGCCGGTGATGAGATTTGAACCGCTGACCACCAATTACTGAATGTACCAATTACCAGATCAATCAAGAAGAAAATGTGCACACAAAATCCACACGCGTCTCCTATTACTTTGTAAACAACCAACTCAAAGACTCGAGATCCATTCCACCCCTAAAAGAGCCAAATGGAGAACTCTGGGAGTTGAAGTCCACAAGTCTTAAAGTTGCCACGTTTGGGGTCCCCTGCCCTAGACTAGTTCTTACCCCACCACTTTCTTTTAAAGCTAAGACTCCATCAATCTCTATCTCAAGATATTCTCATGCAGTGAGTAGGGCTTTGAAGTGAAGATAGGGGAGGAACATTGAAACCACAAAATAAATATTTTGACCCCAAATGGCTTTAGCAAAGATTTCTTTGGCATTTCCAAAAGAGCCTCAAATGTGCAGGACTGAATTTTTGCCAAGCCCTCTTACCTTGACCCCCAAGGACAAGTTATTTCAATAGATCGGTGCTGCCATTATTAGGAAACCATCTGACGTTCTTTCTTAGTTTTATCTGATTGACACTCAACAGGAAAGAGAGATTTTTGTACTCTCTTAGTGAGCTATCTGGACAAGTCCTTATAAGTTTCTTGGCAAGAGTTTAGAAGTGGTTTGCCATTGCCTGCTTCCTAGAGGTGAGAAAGAGTCCTGGCCCAGGTTGCCCCAGCCGGCTTGATGTTTAAGTGGGACTTGAACTCACAATCTCCCAGTTTCTAACCTGATACCTTGGCTCCAATTTTAAGACTGACACTTAAAGAGAAGGGGGTCCATCAATGGATTTCTGAATTTTATATAATGGTATAGTAACTAGAATACTGAAGTAGACCTAACTTTAAGTCCATTCTGGGCTGTCAAAAGAACACTGGATAAAGCTGTCACTTTCATTCCGGCCTATTTCAATGGGTAGCTATTGAGGAAGTAGAGCAAAAAGTGAACACAAAAAGAAAAATATATCCTGGAACGTTTTTGTGGAAATTGTTGAATAAAAAATACAATTTCACCCATTGTGATATTATTGGTGAAATTGCTAATGCGGTGGATATGGGGGTGGGTGGTTTCTCCTTCAGGTGCTTTAAAATTATAATTATAGACCTGTGTACATTCTGTTTCATTGCCAGGATTAGAGGGTACCAGTTGTGCAAATGGGGTAACAGAAGTGGCCTTGCAGAGGCTGTTCTCGTGTGCTTCCAGAGATAAGCCAATATTCACAGAATCGCTTGGATAACTCATCTGAATTTTGCATCAGAAAACTTCTTTGGCTCTATCCGCTGTTCTTTTCAAGAATGAACACAGAAGTGGCACAATATCATTACACAGAAAGAAAAAAATATCCCACAACACATTCTGAAAAAGTTCAAGAGTTTCACATTTTTAGTCTTCACTAGGTTGTCTTTAAGATACTTTTATTAAAACAGTAAAGTACCTGAAAATATTATTATTTTCCCCTCCGTCTATTATCTTGGTATAGGCTCAAACCACATTTTTCAGATTGTCTTTCCTTTGTCTACCCATTGAATGTTTGAGGCATTGTTTTACAGTTTCTTTGTACAGTAGTTTATGCCCCCTTTTAAACAAAAAAAAAATCAGGAATCTTTCAGGAAATCTATTATTACTTGGAAGAGAATCACGGGAATGAGAAATGAGGCTGTAACAGGCAGAAGAGGAGAAACGAATATGGTAGGAAGAAAACTTGGAATTGAAAAGGCTACATTGATCAAGCTTTCTTTGAGGTAGGCAAAGTAGTAAAAATACAATCATAGTAAGTATTGTAGGAATGCTCATTGTTATTGCTGAGTAGAGCAATCGAACTTTGAAACCTGCAAGAGTTTCTCTCTGTCCCATATCAGAACATACAAAAAGGAGATATTCTGAGTTTCTTCCTTATTTATACTTTCCTTTTCTCAAATCTTTTCTCAAATGCCCCCTTAAACGATTCCCTCATCCCTTCCCTGTTCCCAAAGGCGGTTCGACCGCCCTTCCTCTTGATAAATATAGGTGTACAATGCCTGCCTGCCATTATTATTATTATTAATTATTAGATTTGTATGCCGCCCCTCTCCGCAGACTCGAGGCGGCTCACAACAGTGATAAAGAACAATATATATTGACAAATCTAATAATTTAAAAATCTAAAATAGCAATTGTACATTTAAAAAATCTAAAAACAAGGAACCCCAATATAAAAAACATACATACAGTCATATCATGCACTAAAACTACATAGGCAGGGGGAGATGTCTCAGTTCCCCCCACGCTTGACGACAGATTATAACATGATTGTCCTACAATGAGGAAAGTGGGGTATAAATAATGAAAATAACTAAAGCGCTTCACTTTTGATTCATTTAAAATGTGAGGACTAGCAACTTGACTTTGGCTCATGGCTCTGTTGCTGAGATGAGGGTTGATCACTGACTTGCCTTGAGGAAACGTTCGAGTTTTGGGCCCTTTCCCAGTTTTGGCCTTTTCTAGGATGCCTGATAGTAGACTACAGTTTGCAACTGTTGTTTTTCTGTCTTTTGCTCTGAAGGCTTCAGAAAAGCTGCTCCCCAGCAGTCACCCACGCAACCAATGAATGTTTTGCTTCCCAGCTCTGCCCTGTCACTCAGAGCCCAAACCGTCAGTTCAGACTTCTGATAAGGCCTTATCAGAGCTGCCCAGCTCTGCTAACTCAGAGCTACTCTGCTTTGCAGCTTTCGCACCACCCCAAACGCTGGACCGGGGAAAGCGGCAAGCCGCATGATGCACAGGCTGGGGAATTCAAGGGGGTGACGGATAGGATTGGCTCACATGCACCCCTCTGCTCCCTGACTCAGCCAGACCAAATGACACCCGTGAAATGGTGGCAAGATTTGCAGAAACAAGCTTTATTGATTTATTTATTTATTGGATTTGTATGCCGCCCCTCTCCGCAGACTCGGGGTGGCTAACAACAGTAACAAAACAGTATATAACAATAATCCAATACTAAAAACAATTAAAAACCCATAATTATAAAAACCAATCATACATGCAGACATACCATGCATAAAATTGTAAAGGCCTAGGGGGAAAGTGTATCTCAATTCCCCCATGCCTGGCGGCAGAGGTGGATTTTAAGCAGCTTACGAAAGGCAAGGAGGGTGGCGGCAATTCTAATCTCTGGGGGGAGTTGGTACCAGAGGGCCGGGGCCGCCACAGAGAAGGCTCTTCCCCTGGGCCCCGCCAAGCGACATTGTTTGGTTGACGGGACCCGGAGAAGACCCACTCTGTGGGACCTAAATGGTTGTTGGGATTCATGCAGCAGAAGGCGGTCCCTGAGGTAATATGGTCCGGTGCCATGAAGGGCTTTATAGGTCATAACCAACACTTTGAATGGAGCTTGCTGAAAGGAGGAAGAGCAGCCATGTTGGCTTGGCCCCAATCAACCCACTGGCAATTTTAAGAGGGGCAATCCCAGACCTTCTCAGTGTTGCATTGAATGTTGGCGGGAATTATCATTTCCCGCAAACAATCCTATGGTTGCTCCTCTGTCCTCACATCCTTGCAGTTAAAGGGGCCCTTCGGAAACATAGCTTAACTAGGTCCCCAGCCTCTGTTGCCACTTGTGAGGGCTGTAGGGAAGCCAGTCAGACAAGCTATGTCTAAGCCCATTTTCCAAACAAAAATTGCAAGCAAGACCTATACTTTCTGTAGCATTTGCATTCTTACACTATAATGCTGTATTAAAAGTGGACGTATATGTACTGTACATATTCTTCCAAGATTTGTTAAAATACAGGGTGTCCCCAAAATATGTATACACATTTTAAATAATTGTAAACTTGGTATTTATTATAATTTTATTATTTCAAAAATGTAAAAATATTTACAACTATCATTTTATTGTTTTTTCACAGCATTTTAAATAATTTTAAATAATTGTAAATAGCCAATAATTAAACTGTTTGTGTTTATTTTGCAGATTCAATCCCTGAACACAATAATGGCAGCCAGACTAACCTTCAAAAACAAATAAAAACAACATAAAACAATAAAACATTAAAACAATAAAAAACAATAAAATGATACTTGTAAATATTTTTACATTTTTGAAATAATAAAATTATAATAAACACCAAGTTTATAATTATTTAAAACGTGTATACATTTTTTGGGGACACCCTGTAGAATAGAACAGAACAGAATTCTTTATTGTCCAAATGTGATTGGACACACAAAGAATTTGTCTTTGGTGTAAGGCAGTATCTTCCTTCCAAATGCATTTTAATATTTCGCATGGTGGCTTTTGTGACCCAATTACAAATAAATAACAGTATTTTAATGCAGGGAATATAGCCTTCCCTGAGACAAAATCATGACTCCTCAATTCTGCAGTGATAATAGAAACAAAACCACCACCACAACAACAACAATACATTGAATCAAAGAAAAACTGATAATAATATTCAAACTAAACATCTGGGTGACTGCGCAACCAACCAAAATAATACAACAGGTTAGAAATTCTTTACCTTGCTATCATGGTCTGTGCTACACAGCCTTCTAAAATGAGAATGGACGGGTTAATTAAATATGACATTGCTTCCTAATAAATCCAAACACCAGAACTTAACCTGATAGCACCTGCTGTAATTCACTTTCTGAACAGGCAGACTTAACAGTTGTAAGGAGAGGAAGGAGAGATTGCGCACTGCCGTTTTGCATCCATAAATACCTATTTGTAGGCATCTCTCCTTATGTCAAAAGCATTTAATTTCTTAGCTGGAGGGGGGAGGAATGAGGAGGATGAAATTCCATTTGTAAAAGGCATTGGAGAAAACCACCCTAAAATTAGGATCTCTGTCTCTGTCTCTCTCTCTCTGTCTCTCTCTCTGTCTCTGTCTCTCTCTCTCTCTCTCTCTCTCTCTTACTTTGATTTATAGGCCGCCTGTCTCCTGACGGATTTAGGGCGGGCATACAAGAATAAGACAAAAATGCAAAATTTAAAATCCATCTATCATACATTACTATTGGCCGGAACGGTGTGTTGTCGCCCAACAGCCCCAGGCCTGCCGGCAAAGCCATGTTTTTAAAGTCTTTCAGAAGGCCAGGCGGGTGGGGGCAGTGTGAGTCTCTGGGGGGAGTTGATTCCAGAGGACCGAGGCCACCACAGAGAAGGTCCTTCGTCGTGGCCCTGCCAGTCACCATTGCTTGGCTGATGGGATCTGGAGAAGGCCAACTCTGAGGGATCTAATCAGTCGCTGGGACATGTGAGGACAAAGATTGTCCTGTAAGTAATCTGGTCCTAAGCCAGGATAAGAGCACCCATGCCTTAACTGAGATTAATTTAGAGACCCCAAAAAAAAATTACTTCTACCTCTCTGTCCTTCAGCATCACTCTCAGACCTATTTTTCTGATCAGGACTAATTACAAATAAAGCCAGAGCTCTGCTTTGAGGAATAGCTCTGCTGGACCAGTGTAATAGGTGGCAAACAAATTTAATAAATATATAAATCAGCCGAAGAACCAGCCAGTTCAGCCCTCTGTTCCCATAATGGCCAACTAGATGCCTTCAAGATGCCCCAAGCAACATCCTCTTTACGTCTCCTAGAAATTGACGCCCTACTTCCAGTGCAGGTCACTCCTGCTTTTGTAATCTACTGTACAGCTGTTGATAATCTTGTTCTCCACTAAATTATCCTCTTTCACTTTTACCTCCACTGTGGTGCCGTCTATACTTTTCAGTATCCAAACCCAGAAGTTACCACCCTCTATGGTCTATGCCACCTTCTTTATGTGAAAGCTCTGGAGCAGTGTTTCCCAACCTTAGCAACTTGAAGATATTTGGACTTCAACTCCCAGAAGTCCCCAGCCAGCATTTGCTGGCTGGGGAATTCTGGGAGTTGAAGTCCAAATATCTTCAAGTTGCCAAGGTTGGGAAACACTGCTCTGGAGAACAGTAATATGAAGCTGCAGAAAAGAGAGAGGGACGGAAAAACTACTACATCTTTCCCACCATGAAAGACTGTGCAAGCGATATCTTACATTCCTGGATTCAACTAGTCAGAGATAAGACCGCAAAGTAGCAGATATGTTACTTTGATGGTTGACTTCCTTGTTTTGTTTTTAATTTGCAGAAACTTAAATCCCCCCCTGTTATGTTTGGATGAGGTCTGAAGTTCTGGTCGTCCATGCTTATCCTCAGCTTACTAAAATGCAGTAGCCACTTCAGTCTTTAATACAGGTTCCCCAAAGTTAGATTTCTATTCTCCAACTTCAAACTCTGGAGCTTATCCTTGAATTGATTGCAGTAGGAAAGTGTCAATTTCATTGGGTTCATATGGAAGCTGTATGAGTGCTCCCACACATTATAAACATACATGCAGTCTTCCCCCCCACCCCCGTTCTTCATCCTCCTTGTCAAAGCCCTTTGGAGAAGGCGGAGACATCACTTGGGTGTCTGCTGGCTTTTTTTTTTGGTCCCCTCCCTGTTTCTCTTCAGTCTCCTCTGTCACCAACGGGTTAGGATCTTTCAAGAGGGCTCAGTTGAACAGATCAGCAGCAGCCAGAAGTGGGAACACTTTCTCCAAGGTCAGCCCAACTTTTCTTATTCTCCAATTCTGTGGACTGAGAGACGTCCTTCAGAACGTAGAGGTGGTTTGCCCTCAGCATCAGGTCAGTTCGATCCACTCTAACGGCCCAAATGCTGTTGCTTAAAACATGCCCGTTGCTTTTATGGTTGGGATTTTGATGATCAAGAGATGGCCTGGAAGTGCTAAGAAAGGGAACTATTATTAAAACTAGAGGGCAAAGTACAAGCTGGAGAAAGAAATGGCGCCCAAAATTGACTGAAGAGCTGAAAATAATCTCTACCTAGCTGGAGTTGGTCTGCTGAAATGGAAGCATAAAACAGGGCTGGTTGTATTCGCCTGTAAGGGAAACGCGTTTGGCACATGGGTAGAGGTACCCTATCTTAGCTCTTGTTTTGCATACTTGGGTTTGATAAAGAAAGAAGGTTCTCAGGCGGTTTTGGACAACTTCTCATGCTGAAGAAGGTGCCTTCTCGCATTATGGCATAACCCCAGCCATAGGCAATGGACAAGTGAGAAACCTTCTCTGCTTGGAAGTGGTTAGATGGGTAGGACACCTGCCTGCTTTCTTCTTTTTCTAAAAATTGAAGGGATAGTGTTCCAACCAAATGTGTTAGAAATAATAGAACCATTGAAGAAAGCTACTGATTACAGTGGAAGTGAATATTTACTTCTAAGAATATATGAAGTGGTCTTAGAATATGTGATGCATAAAATAAGTGAACAAAAAGAAGAGAGAGTATCTTAGTGAATTGAGATTGTTTTTAAAGTTGTACATTTTGGGGACGATATGGAAAGATTACCAGTGATTCAGAAACATACAAATAAGATAGATTTGATAATTGAAGAACAGGATATAATAGATTCATAAATAAACAGGTAGTTGATGCTTGTTAATTTCTTGCCAGGGTAAGATAAGATTCTGTATGTGGAGAATAAGTCTTAACAGATATGGGAAAGGTTCGTACTTGGTATTGGGAACTGTTGAATGCAGTAAGACTTGCTTTTGCCAAAACATACAAAGGATCAGGTAGAGTGTGCTGGTATTCTGAATTCTTCCACAGTGGGTTGGGATTCTGAGCTTTTTTTCTTATTAATTGAAGTAGCATTCTGCATTCCAGTTGTTGGAAGCAAAGTGTGTGTGTGTGTGGGGGGGGGAATCAGAGAAAACATGGCGATTTATTTTGTCCAGTTACTATGAAAAATTAATATGGAGAATATTAGGTGTGAGAAAAAAATAGCTTGGCAGCTAATGATCAGTCAAGAGACTACAAGTTATTAAGAGAGCAAAATGTAAATTTAAAAAGAAAATGTACTGTATGGCCGTCAGAACAGAATGGCTAAAGGAGAGCATTGCTTAGAAATGGAGAAACAGGTCGCTCAAGAGTTGGGTAGTCATTTTTAGAAAACCTGGATGGAGAGATTGACATACTGTAAAATAACTGCATTGAGTAAAGAATGGAAGGGAGGTGAGTGCCCTTTCTTAAATACACAGAAAATGAAATTGTGAGTTTGTTGAAATAGTGGATGGAGCAGAGGCAGAATGCCAACAAAACGTTATAAAACAGAGAATACCCCCACTCACCCCAAAATGTACATCAATCATGTCCACTAAAAAATATTGGAAGAATATGGTAGATGGTCCAGAGCAGGGGTCGGCAACCGTAAACACTCAGAGAGCTGTTTGGACCTGCTTCTCACAGAAGTGAAAACACAGGGAGCCACAAAACTCTTCCCGAGCCTGACTATTTCCTAAGCAGCCAGAAAACTAATTGAATTAAAGATTCTGTTTTCTTCTGAAACTTTTCTTTTCTTTGATTTGAAAAGCTCAGTAAATTGTGTGCTGGCGGGCGTCGCACGTTGGCAGGTGTGACATATTTTGAGTGACAGGGAACTGCAGCAGAGGGATTAAGAGCCACATGTGGCTCCAGAGCCAGGGGTTGCTGACCACTGGTCCTGACACATCAATCTAACCAGTTCTTCTCTCTTATGTTTATACGAAGCCCTCTCCTGCACTATAATTTCATGGCCATGCTTTTTCAGCCAAGGGGGCTTTTGCGTCCATTTTTGGAAGCAAGTGGTCAGGAAAATGGGGTTATGTCCGAAGGTACTTGAACAGTAGTTCTATATAATTATATCCAAAATCTGTCCAACTTCCTGAAGGAAAATGGACCGAGCACTTAAGGTGAGATTGGAATTTTGCAATCACCCTGAATGAGTCTTAGAGACACAGATCCTGACTTCAAGTCATGATTTAAACCCTGATTCCCTTTCTATAAAATGGTCATAATATCCCAAGTTACACTCATGGATACACAAACAGATATGTTTATTTTGAATTGAACATCTTTCATAGGAGGGAAGAAAATGCCTCAAAAGTCTGCAACTGAAGAATGAAGAAAGGGGAGCATATTGACGCTGGGACCCTATGGCCGTGCTTTCCTTTATGCTAAACAGAGTTGGATATGCTATAATTAATTCAAATTTTAACGGAGCCACAAAACCCCTTGGTGTATTAGCAAGATATAATCACAATTCTCATGGCACTGTGTCCTTGCAGTGATCTCACAATGCAGGCTGCTATTATTTGGCGGGCCCCAGGGGAAGAGCCTTCTCTGTGGTGGCCCCGGCCCTCTGGAACCAACTCCCCCCGGAGATTAGAACTGCCCCCACTCTCCCTGTCTTTCGTAAACTACTCAAGACTCATTTATGCCACCAGGCATGGGGGCGTTAAGATGTTCTTTCCCCCTAGGCCATTACAAGTTATGCATGGTATGTTTGTGTGTATGTTTGGTTTTATTATAAGGGTTTTTAGTTGTTTTATTAACTGGATTTCTACATGCTGTTTTTATCATTGTTGTTAGCTGCCCCGAGTCTGCGGAGAGAGGCGGCATACAAATCCAATAAATAAATAAAATAAAAATAAATATTATTATTCCCATGTTGTGGTGGGTGGGTGGGCTAAGAAAAAATAGAAACCCCCTTCCACCCACTGAGTTACTTCCAGAAGCAAGTTGGAACCAAGAACATTCACACTTATATTCTTTACAACTATGCTACATCTAATATAAACATATTTGCTACTTATGCAAAGTTTCAGGATAGAAGGAATTACATTTCTAATGAAAATTCTTTAGAACCAAAAAGGAAAAGCAGTTTGGTCTAGTGATTAAAGCTCCAGGCTAGAAAACTTCAGGCACCCAAGCTAGATGGGTGACTTTGGACTAGTGACCCTTTCTCAGCCCAGTCCACCTCACAGGGTTATTATGGGGAAAATAGGAGGATGAAGGAGTATTAGTTATCTTTGTCATCTTGAGCTTTATGAAAAAATAATTTTATAGACCTTTTTAAAAAAAAGTTCATCTTTAGTTATTGGCAATAGAATGTTGTGTCAGCCTTGGCCTTATGCCGAGTCTTTCTGACACTGGCTTTGTTTGTTCCTCAGCCAGAACTTCCCACAGTTTTTTTGTAGTATAAAGCAGTGTTTCCCAACCTTGGCAACTTGAAGATATTTGGACTTCAACTCCCAGAATTCCCCAGCCAACATTCGCTGGCTGGGGAATTCTGGGAGTTGAAGTCCAAATATCTTCAAGTTGCCAAGGTTGGGAGACACTGGTATAAAGTACCTGACAACTGCAAAAAGAAAAAGGAGACCAAAGGAGTCAAGAGAAGCCATCATTATAATGACAGTTTGTCCTCTGTCATTACAAAAAGAATTTGCTGCTACTAGGAAGGACTCCTGGGAAAGACTAAAAACATTAAATTGGGGAAGAAAAGAATGAGTCTGGAATAAAGTGAAGGAGTAGGAATAGTAGGAATGGGAGGAGGAGGAGGTGAAGAAGAAGAAAAGAAGAAGGAGAAGGAGGAGAAGAAAAAAATAGCATAAATAGAATAGAATAGAATAGAATTTTATTGGCCAAGTGTGATTGGACACACAAGGAATTTGTCTTTGGTACATATGCTCTCAGTGTACATAAAAGAAAAAAAGATATATTTGTCAAGAATCATGTGGTACAACACTTAAATTGTAGCATTGTAACATGTATATGAAGAAATGTTATAAGAAACTGCATGGATGAATAATAAAGATTAAGGCATAGATTGACAATGAAAATCTGACTTGATAATATACACAAATATATCACAAAATTTGTGAGTCGCCCCGAGTTTTCAGAGAAGGGCGGCATACAAATCGAAATAATAATAATAATAATAATAATAATAATAATAATGAAATGTAGTGAAATGGAGGACATTCTTATTATTGTTTCTGTCTCTCTCCATAAAGCTTCTCTGCCATCTTCCTTCTGCTCCCAGAAATTTTTGAATCCGATTTAGTATCCATCCTGGTAAGAATCCATGCAAAGTTCGGGAAATAGGTTGGATTTTCCCTGCCTGGTTTGTTGTTGTTTTTATTTAAGTGGTTCCCTTCCCATCCTGGTTCAGAATGTTGCCGAAACTGTTTGTGTAAAATGATACCCATCCCCAATATTTCCACACCCTCTTTCCAAGCTGTTGATTTACCTTCGCCCTTGGCTCTCAAATCCCTGGATTCTTTCAAAGGCTTCATGGTCCTGCAAAGTTTCTGATGGAGATGCAGTGAGTTGAGAGAGAGGCTCACTATAGGGAGCATCTGATGTGTTTCAAGGTGGATTAACATTGTCGCTTTAGTTTCCCAGGCACCCCATTAACAAATACCCTAGAGATAATTATCTGAATTATCTGGGGCTGGTGGTGATAAAATGCTGTAACCATCCCTGAGACCCACATCCCTTCTTCTCTTTCCCAGCGTAGATCAGAAACAGCAGACTGACATGGGTAGAACATCAACTGTAATTTGGGCTAAAATGAAATAATAAAAAGGAAATTTCATTCTTGCTGATAACAGCTAGTGCGGATGAAAGATAAGGTGATGTCTCCAATGTTTGTGACAAAGTTGGTTTGATGTATCACAGTTGAGGGGGGTGGGAGGGAATAGAAAATCTGGAAATATTTTTTTACTGTTGGGGCTATGCTGGATGACAGCAAACATGCTTACCATGGGGAGGGGGAGAGAAACATCAACACCATTCTTGTTGTGTCCTAGAATTACTCGGCAAAAATTGCAACCTGCTTCTAAATAATTCTCTTATTAGAAAATGTGAATAGATTGCAGAACAGCCTTCTTCAACCATTATTTATCTATCCATCCATCCATCCATCCATCCATCCATCTACAATATTAAACATCTTAATCCAATTAATTACTTTAAATTTAAAAAAACCCAAAACCATAAAAGCAGTCATTTCATTCAATCCACTTTCTCCCAACACATTCGTTGCTAAAGGAATTTCCTATAAATGAGCAATTCCTAAAGTAAAGAGGCAGATCTTGAGGTTCTGGAGCTGCAAAATGTCCTCAGAAGTCTTAAATGCAATTTCCAAGATCCTCCAAAGGTTGCTACCTATGATATTTTGAAAGGCCAAGAGAGGGGGTGGTGGTAGTGCGAATGGGGAATAATGTCAAGTATGCTTATTTAAAGGTAATTCTATTTAAATTTAAAAAAAAACAATGAAATTTATGTTAATACAACAAAATTATGTTAAATAGGTGCATTTCATAATAATAAAATGGAAATAAAATTGAAGTTTTAAAATCAAAATCATAAAATGGAACTTTTATCAATAAAATTATGTTTAAAAAGTCACTCATGCCCTTATTACCTCATGGCTAGACTATTGCAATGCGCTCTACCTGGGGCTACCCCTGAAAAGCATTTGGAGACTTCAACTGGTCCAGAATGCAGCCATGCGATGTGTTGTGGGTGGACCTAGGTACACCCTCATCACACCAACTCTCCGCAAGCTGCACTGGCTCCCAATCAGTCTCCGGATGCAATTCAAGGTGTTTGCTATCACCTATAAAGCCCTGCATGGCTTAGGGCCAGACTATTTTCGGGACTGCTTTCTTCCGAAAATAGCTCCCAGTAGCCTATAAGGGCCCACAGAGTTGGCCTTCTCCAGGTCCCATCGGCTGGTGGGGTGATAGCGGGAGGACATTCTCTGTGGTGGCTCCAGCTCTCTGGAACCAGCTACTCCCGGAGATCCGTACTGCCACCACCCTGCTAGCCTTCTGTAAAGACCTGGCTTTGCCAGCAGGCCTGGGGCTGTTGATTAAATGAAGTATTATTTAGATCCGGCCATAAGAGATATGTATGGCTTTTTAAAATGGGTTTTAAACTAGCCTTTAAACTGTTTTTAAGATATTGTTCTTATTGTTGTAAGCCAACTCCCTAAGAACTCCCAAAGTTCTTAGGGAGTTGGGCAGCATATCAATCAAAGTAATAAACAAACAGACAAGCAAAATGCTTATTTAATGATAACAAAATCTTTAAAGGTTGTTTAATTATAACAAAATGATTGAAGCTTATTTGATGGTGGCTTGCTGATACTGTTAGGAAAGTCAGTCCCATATTCCAGAACTGTAGCTGTAGTCCTTTCTTTTTTTTTCTTTTCTTTTCTTTTCCTTTCCTTTCCTTTCTTCACCAGTTTGCCAACATGACTCATTTACCATTACAAGTTATGCATGGTATGTTTGTGTGTATGTTTGGTTTTATAATAGGGGTTTTTAGTTGTTTTTTATTATTGGATTGTACATGTTGTGTTTATTATTGTTGTTAGCCGCCCCAAGTCTACGGAGAGGGGCGGCATACAAATCCAATAAATTATTATTATTATTATTATTATGAGATACTTTATTTGGATTCCCTTCCTTCAAATTCTAAACATTTTTTAAAAATAGCATTACATTGATCTCTTTTCTGCAGTGTTGTTATTCATTAAATTCTATATTCCAGCCATCTTCCTACAAGGTTTTTGCTCGCTAATATATTCGACTATATTCAATTATGTCTTTTAATATAACTTGTTGGTTTTAAATCTTATCACGACATTGCATTTCTTTTGCATGGGATTCCATTCCTTTATATTCTTCTCATTTAGATAAATCTTCCCATTCTTTTCTCCATGTTGATATAATTTCCGAACATTTTGGATACTTTTTTCAACCCCCCCTTCCCCCCCCCCCTCCAACATCCTTTTTACTACTCTGCTGACTTTTGAGGAAGCTCTTGATTGAGAATCAGATATGTTGATATGGAATTTTAAACACACAGGGAAATAAAATTCTCCCACTCTTTTCCAGTTAAAGAATAGGAGCAGCTTTCTACATACCCAAAGGAAAAATGAAATAAAACAGCAATAGCAATAGAATTTAGATTTATATATCGCTTCATAATGCCTCTCTAGGTGGTTTACAGAGTCAGCATATTGCCCCAAACAACCTGGGTCCTCATTTTACCCACCTCGGAAGGATGGAAGACTGAGCCGGTGGTGAGATTTGAACTGCTGAACTACAGCTAGCAGTTATAGTAATTGTAGTTATAATTTATTAGATTTATATGCCGCCCTTCTCTGAAGACTCGGGGTGGCTGAAGGGTGGCTGAAGTTAGCCGAAGTAGCCTGCAGTGCTGCACTCTAACCACTGCGCCACCCCAGCTCAAAAAGACCAAACCTTTGGGACAGGTTGGGCTCCTGCAAAAGAATATTCCCTAGGGCAGTGATGGCGAACCTATGGCACGGGTGCCACAGGTGGCACGCGGAGCCATATTTGCTAGCACACAAGTTACTGCCCTAGCTCAGCTCCAATGTGCAAGTGTGTGCTGGTCAGCTGATTTTTGGCTGGCACAGAGGCTCTGGGAGGGCATTTTTGGCTTCCAGAGAGCCTCCAGGGGAATGGGGGAGGGTGTTCTTACTCTCCCCCAGCTCCAGGGAAGCCTTTGGAGCCTGGGGAGGGTGAAACACGAGGCTACTGGGCCCACCAGAAATTGGGAAACAGACCATTTCCGGCCTCCAGAGGGCCTCCAGGGGGTGGGGGAAGCTGTTTTCAACCATCTCCAGCCATAGAATTATGTGTGTAGGCACTTGTGCATGTGCGATAGCGCACACCCGAGCTCTTTTAGCACCTGAGGGAAACAAGGTTCGCCATCACTGCCCTAGGGGCAGGCCAGCCACTGAGACAGCCTCCCTCTGGTACACACCTACCTTGATGAAAGGAACCAAAAACATTCCTTCCTGGTTGTGCAGATGGAAGGAGTTGGAAGGAGATTCATGTCCTTCGCAAATCTAAGCAATCCCCATTTATAATTAAAATGGTAAAACTTTTATCTATGTAGTTGTTCATGAGCTGGTTCATTTCTTTTTTTGAGATCAGAATGGGAATTTATCCAGACTGAGGATAATTATAGATCTCTATTACTATAACTGTTTCCTCACCCCAGTTCATGAACACTCCCCAGATTTCATTCCTGGTCTCAGTCATCTTAGAAACATAGAAGATTGACGGCAGAAAAAGACCTCATGGTCCATCTAGTCTGCCCTTATACCATTTCCTGTATTTTATCTTAGGATGGATATATGTTTATCCCAGGCACGTTTAAATTCAGTTACTGTGGATTTACCAACCACGTCTGCAGGAAGTTTGTTCCAAGCATCTACTACTCTTTCAGTAAAAAAATAATATTTTCTCACGTTGCTTCTGATCTTTCCCCCAACTAACCTCAGATTGTGCCCCCTTGTCCTTATGTTCACTTTCCTATTAAAAACACTTCCCTTATTTAACCCTTTAACATATTTAAATGTTTCGATCATGTCCCCCCTTTCCCTTCTGTCCTCCAGACTATACAGATTGAGTTCATTATGTCTTTCCTGATACGTTTTATGCTTAAGACCTTCCACCATTTTTGTAGCCCGTCTTTGGACCCGTTCAATTTGATCAATATCTTTTTGTAGGTGAGGTCTCCAGAACTGAACACAGTATTCCAAATGGGGTCTCACCAGTGCTCTATACATCTTGGTTTAGGGGGAAGTTAAATAACTTTTGGGGTGACAATTGCATTCACAGTGCTTAAAAACCCAGCTTCTGGGCATACGCAGAAGCAAAAAACAAGATGGTTCTGCCTATGGCACCACGAGAGCTGGTTTAAAGAAAGGCAGCCTGGGTCGCTGCCAGTTCTAGTGACCCAGCCACTAAGTTACTACCGGTTCCATAGAATTGATCCAAACCGGGAGGAACCTACCTCTGATTCAGTCCCACAACAAGTCTGTGAAATAGTGTCAACTTGTCTAGATAGTTTGATGCTAGACCTTCAATGATCTATGTACTTCCCATTTTTAATGTCTGCATTTGGAGTTTCCAGCTAAAAACTCTGTAAATTACATGTGTTGCGATTATCTATGCATATGTGACAGTGGTTTCATTTGTTTCTCCAGCGAGAGTACCAAATAGAGACTTGCAAAGATACTGGTGGCCACAGCTCTCAATCAGGAGCAATAAGGAGTCTAAGAACATACCCAGACTTCAAAGGAAGTGCAATCTCTCTGAGAACAAGCTGTATCTTTAACCTCAGATTGGCTTGCTTTCCCGGCATTTCGTGATTGACAAAAAGCTACTTTGAACTTCAGGGATACAGTTCCATTGCTTTACATTCTCCGTTCCTCTCCTCAATTTCAAGGAGCAAGGAGATGTTGTGATCCATGTAGGCTCCTCATGCTGTGAAAATCCCAATTCTCCAAGATGTTAGAATCCCCATAGGAATACAAAGGCCCTAATTTCAGAAGTCTCCATCAACATGAAGAAAGGTTTGCGGAGAGCAAGATTAACACAAACATTATGATCCTTCTTCTTGAGGCTTAGCTAGTTATTGGACACCTGCTACTGCTGTTTTTATTTATTAGTATCCCATTTTTATTATTTTTCCAAATAACTCAAGGAGACAAACATATCCAACAGGCCTTCCTTCTCCTATTTCCTCCACAACAAGAGAGGTCTCTTTATTCTGGGAATTCTCAAATGAAGACGAAGCTCAAGTTTGTACTTTTTGACATCGGATTAAAAGGCTTCTGTTCTATTATTTGATACTTCTGTGTAGGGAGGCAGCTACTGCTTGTGTTTTGAAAATGGCTTGAGATTAAGCATCATGTTTAAACATTACCTTAAAATTAAGGTGAGATGAAACTTTGATCACGAAGCTTCCCTTATTCAGCAAATTTTGTGCCTTGTCTACCTTCTCCGTAATCTTCCCCACTGTTGTATTCTTATTCTCTTCCCAGAAAACATCAATTTATTTATTTATTTATTTTATTCATTTAATTGGATTTATATGCCGCCCCTCTCTGAGGACTCAGGGCGGCTTTCAGCATGTACAGAAAAACAGGAAACAATAATAACAATCCAATTATACCTTAAAAAACAATCTTAAAATTCTAATTTTAAAAAAAATTAAAAATATTTTGGTTGAACAACATGAACTTGAGAGTAGTTAGATCATCAGTCCATCTGTCTTGATACTGCAGCAACCTGTCAGATTATCAGAAAGGACAGCTGTCCTAGCTGTATGAACGTAGTATTACTTTACTGTCAGAATTTTATTCGTAATTTTTTGTTTGCGGTTGGGGACAATGTCCCCTATTATAAAAGCACAATTAATATAACACAGTCTTTCCTAATAGGTTTCTTCTAAATATTTAGGAATTACAATTCTCAGAATTCCTAGCCAGTATTCAGAGAACACCAGAGTTGGGGGCAGATTGACAAACTGATGTCCTCTAGATATTTTGAATTGCAGGTTCCATAACCTTTGACATTTACCATGATGGTTGGATTGATGGGAATCATAGTCCAGACATCTAGAAGAAATCAGGTGTCTTCTTCTGACTGGAAAAAGTCCTGTTCATCACTGCTAATAGGATATTGGTTAATGAATGTTCATGGCTTTAATATTCCTCTGGCAGGCTTGAACACTTGAAGAATGAAATGGGTGACAAATTTGTGATTCTCTGTAGTTTGGGTTATAACATGATGTCTGAACCAGACCAACATGCTAGGTCTTTGAATTTTTTATTTGTTTTAACATAGCTTGTAAGGACTTGGCATGTTGCAAGAACCAAGCCCTATGTATCATACTCCAGATGGCATCCAAAATGAGATCTGACTGATTGGAAGCAGATTATGAAGTTGGTGAGATATCTAGACATTGTACACTGCTCCAAAAAATAAAGGGAACACTTAAACAATACAATGTAACTCCAAGTAAATCAAACTTCTGTGAAATCAAACTGTCCACTTAGGAAGCAACACTGATTGACAATCAATTTCACATGCTGTTGTGCACATTCAACTTTGAACAGAATAAAGGATTCAATGAGAATATTTCATTCATTCAGATCTAGGATGTGTTGTTTGAGTGTTCCCTTTATTTTTTTTGAGCAGTGTATATAGATCCATAATCTTAGTAAATACAGTACATTTGATTTGTATTTATTTGAAAAGGTATATCTTTTTTAAAAAAAGAAACATTGGATTATTTACATTTTCGGAAATCTTTGGAAATTTTTCCTCAGAAGGCAAATTATCCTAAAACATTATCCGGGGCATTACTTGGATATTAGGGAAAGAGATTAGTGTGCATTAAAGAAGCCCAGGGGAAGATACAGAGGAGGCCTCATCATTTAAAGAAAATATTTTTACCTGGAACTCATCACTTACATTTTGATGGGTGAAACAGTATCTACTTGTCTGACAAAAGAGAGGTTTAAAGTAGGAGTGGAAAAATTTATTTTTTATTTATTTATTTATTTATTTATCTAGTTATCTATTTATCTATTTATCTATCTATCTATCTATCTATCTATCTATCTATTTATCTATTTATCTATCTATCTATCTATCTATCTATCTATCTATCTATCTATCTATCTATCTATCTATCTATCTATCTATTTATTGGTTGGATTTGTATGGCGCCCCTCTCTGTGAACTCGGGGCGGCTAACAACAGTGGTAAAAACAGCATGTGACAATCCAATACTAAAAACAGCTAAAAACTCTTGTTATAAAAACTGATCATACATACAAACATACCATGCATAAATTGTAGAAGCCTAGGGGGAAAGAGTATCTCAGTTCCCCCATGCCTGACAGCAGAGGTGGGTTTTAAGGAGCTTATGAAAGGCAAGGAGGGTGGGGGCTATTCTAATCTCTGGGGGGAGTTGGTTCCAGAGGGCCGGGGCCACCACAGAGAAGCCTCTTCCCCTGGGTCCTGCCAAACGGCATTGTTTAGTTGACGGGACCCGGAGAAGGTTCAGTCTGTGGGACCTAACTGGTCGCTATCTCTCCCCACCATCTGCCAGAAATGGAGAGGCAGACAGGTTTGGAACTAAAGGTGAGCAGAACCACTCTCCTGTTATTTCTATGTCCATAACTTTTTTCTTAATGCTTCAGATCCGCACAGAAAGATCAGGTGACAAAATTATCTGGCTTGTGAGCAAACAGCTATTTCCTCTGCGTCACTCCACGGACCACTGTCGGCTTTTCTTTGGCTTTTCTCTCTCTAAACTCCTCCCAACGGTACTAAATTAGGCCAAAGGCAAGGTGAAGTTAGGCTGAGGGCTGCTTGTGGTCCTTAGCTGCAAAGAAGTGTCTGTCCTGGTTTAAGAGAAGCAGATGGGAACGTCTTAAGTGGATCTTTGTCTAATCCGCTTGGCATTGTGACTGGCCTAGCGCCTCTGGAAGTTCAGAAGCAAAATAGAAACAAACAAACTGGCAATTTTGGTTATAGGCTGCCTACATCCAGTTCTTCTGAAGTTGTCAGGTTTTACAGCTACACAGGAAGCTACCAAAGATAAGGTTGCTTATACATATGCGGGGGCTTATGTTTTATTTAATTCACACCACACGACTCTTAACCAATTCTGGGCAATGTACAGAGATGGACTCCTATGGGTACAGTCAGTTACGTGGAGCCGGTAAAATTTTTTGGTCAGGTACACACAATCAGTAGAACACCCCCCCCCCCCCTTCTGGGCTCTGGGTATGTTTTTCCTATCGCAGTAAATGAGGTTTTATTTTTATTTATTTTATTTTTTTATTTGTCCAATACACAATGAGGATTTTAGTGGGTATACACATAGTAAAATACAGTATATCGAAGAAAGAATAGAAGAGGAGATATAGGAATAGAAGAAAGTTATAGGAGATATAGGAGAGCAATAGGACAGGGGACGGAAGTCACTCTAGTGCACTTGTACTCACCCCTTACTGACCTCTTAGGAATCTGGATAGGTCAACCGTAGATAATCTAAGGGTAAAGTGTTGGGGGTTTGGGGATGACACTATGGAGTCCAGTAATGAGTTCCATGCTTTGACAACTCGGTTACTGAAGTCATATTTTTTACAGTCAAGTTTGGAGCGGTTAATATTAAGTTTAAATCTGTTGTGTGCTCTTGTGTTGTTGTGGTTGAAGCTGAAGTAGTCGCCGACAGGCAGGACGTTGCAGCATATGATCTTGTGGGCAATACTTAGATCATGTTTAAGGCGTCTTAGTTCTAGGCTTTCTAGGATTGAAAGTCTAGTCTTGTAGGGTATTCTATTTCGAGTGGAGGAGTGAAGGGCTCTTCTGGTGAAGTATCTTTGGACATTTTCAAGGGTTTTAATGTCTGAGATGCGATATGGGCTCCAAACAAAATGTGTATAATTTTAGAAGAGCTGTGCGTGCGTGTGTGTGTACATACACATACAGATTATATAGTAATGTATATTTTTGTGTGCCTGTGTGTAATATGTATGTACACATATGGCATATATACATAGAATTAAATAGTATATTTTGGATGTTCAGTAATATTAAATAGGTAGGGAAATTGTATCTGTTTGATACAAGGAGAGGCCAGGCACCCTAACCTTAACCCAATCCCTTGACGTGAGTGACATCAAGTTGGTCACCTTTAAGCCAGTCACATGATCTTTAAGCCACCCCTAGTCACATGATCGTCAAGCCTCTCCCACCTGGTCACATGGCCGGCAAACCACACCCACAAAATAAGCCATGCTCACAGTGTGGTAGTAAATTTTTTTTGCAGGCCTTCACTGGCAATGTATAATAAAAACTCAGCCAAATAAAAGTAGAATAATTATTAAAGAAAGAAAAGAACTGATGGTGGATCTGACTAAGCGTACCGACACCCAATTGGCTGGGGGGGGGGGTTCCAGGTATCCCAGCTGAAGGCCTAGAACAGCACAGTCTTCAAGGTTTTCTGAAATGCCAGCAGGATGGGAGCCACAGGGATTATTATTATTATTATTATTATTATTATTATTATTATTATTATTAATTAGATTTGTATGCCGCCCCTCTCCGTAGACCTGTAGGATATCAGAAGGAACCTCATTTTACTTGCTCCATTTTTGTAACTTAGTTTCAAATAGCATTTTTCAGGTTGGCATTTTTGAGCATAAACTCCTATCTACCCCCCCCCCCCCAGCAGCACAGACAGATGTTACCACATGCAGGTAGTCCTCAACTTACAACCACAACTGAAATGACCCCAAAATTTATATGGCTAAGTGAGAAATTTGTTATGTGAGTTTTTACAGGGATGATAAGGCCTTTCCCCTCTTGCCATTAACTTCTCTGCGGAGAGGGGTGGCATACAAATCCAATAAATGAATGAATGAATGAATGAATGAATGAATGAATGAATAAATAAATAAATTAAATAAATAAATTAAATAAATAAATAAATAAATAAAAAATAAAAATAAATAAAAACCCGTTTCCTGGCCGGTAGCATTTATTTATTTTTTCCAACAAGCTCCTAGGATGCTACCCTACCAAGGGCAGTTTCAGTTCCTCTAGAAGGAAACCAGGCAGCTGCTGTGATTGAGGCCAGAGGCAAGATTGAAAATGCGAATGCGCCCATTCCCTGCCCATAGATTTCTGTTTTGTTTTTGCTGATTCTGGGATGGATAACCATTATTTCTAATCAGTAAAGGAAAGACCCTTAGCATGTTAAGTGAACTCAGCCAGTTGTGATTTAGTTAATAAACATGGCAAAGGATTCATTCATTCATTCATTCATTCATTCATTCATTTACATAGGCTGCCCTTCTCTTCAAGAACTCAGAGTAAAAAAGACAAGGTAAAAATCGAATACAACTAAAACATTAGAATAAACATTAGAAAGAGTAGATCAAACCTAATATAAAAGGGCTACCTTTGAAAAGTGTTCGGACACTTCAGATCGTGCAGAATGCAGCTGCGAGAGCAGTCATGGGCTTACCTAGGTATGCCCATGTTTCACCATTACTCCGCAGTCTGCATTGGCTGCTGATCAATTTCTGGTCACAATTCAAAGTGTTGGTTATGACCTTTAAAGCCCTTCATGGCACTGGACCAGGATATCTCCGAGACCGCCTTCTGCCGCACGAATCCCAGCGACCGATTAGGTCCCACAGAGTGGGCCTTCTCTGGGTCCCGTCAACTAAACAATGTCGGTTGGCGGGCCCCAAGGGAAGAGCCTTCTCTGTAGCGGCCCCGACTCTCTGGAACCAACTCCCCCCAGAGATTAGAACTGCCCCTACTCTCCCTGCCTTCCGTAAACTCCTTAAAACCCACCTTTGTCGTCAGGCATGGGGGAACTGAAACACCTCCCCCGGGCATGTACAATTTATGCATGGTATGTTTATGTGTGTGTTTGTTAGAAAAATGGGGTTCTTTTTTAAATATTTTAAAGTTATTTGGATTTGTTATGAATTGTTGTGTCTTGTTGTGAGCCGCCCCGAATCTGTGGAGAGGGGCGGCATACAAATCTAAATAATAAATAAATAAAAATAAATAAAAACAATCGATATTTCTGGTTTTTAGAAAATAGTTTTTATTGAGTTATATATATTAAAAGAGAGTACATAGTTTATAATTCCTAATCAGAGTCATAATATTAACATTCCATATCGTACGTCTAAAAACAAAACAACAAACAGAAAGAAGAAAAAAGGGGTGAAAAAGAAAAAAAGATAAAAAAGACAACAACGAACAAGAAACACATATAAAAGGGAGATGGGGAAGAGGAAACTCTCTTAAATTCCCCACTCCCATGTTGTCTTTCTTGACAGCTTACCCTTTATCATTTCAGCTTATTTTATGGTGCTAGTAGCAACGGTTTACCTTCAGCTCAATGCAGAGCCTCCTGTCCAACAATCTTTCTATTTACACTCGCTACGTTATACTTTCAATCAATATTTCTGATCTGCATGGTTGCATCACCGTCATTACTGTTTTATTGTTAACCAAATTTTAACCAAAGTGTGGGCAGAGAAGAGAGGTTGACCTTAAGTCATTTATTTATTTATCAATTTTATACAGGTACCCATCTTACTGAAAGCAACTCTGGGTGATGTGCATAAGTTTCACACTGTGAAATTCATGGCCGAACGGCAATTTTTGAACTGGGGTTATGCATTATGTTCAGTGTATTAAGGAAAGTCCCTTAGAAAATTTTCATTACAGCACGCATGGACACACATATACCCACAATGCTAGAGCAGAAAAACACATTTTAAGGGGAAGGAACATAATCAGATGTGTATATTGTTATCTGAGAAGAAAGCACGCTCTAAAATGAGTTGTCAGTTCTGAGAAAGAGATCAGGGAGAAAGATAGGAAGAGGAAAGCAATTCAAATGCCTCCATTTCTTAATTTCAGAGTACAGTGATACCTCGTCTTACAAACGCCTCGTCATCCAAACTTTTCGAGATACAAACCCAGGGTTTAAGATTTTTTTACCTCTTCTTACAAACTATTTTCACCTTACAAACCCACTGCTGCCGCTGGGATGCCCCGCCCTCGGACTTCCGTTTTCAGCAAAGCACCCATTTTTGCACTGCTGGGATCCCCTGAGGCTCCCCTCCATGGGAAACCCCACCTCTGGACTTCTGTGTTTTTGTGATGCTGCAGGGGCATCCCAGCAGGGAAATCCCAGTAGCGCAAAAACGGGCGCTTCGCTGGCAATGGAAGTCCGGAGGTGGGGTTTTCCAGCGAGGGGAGCCTCAGTGAAATCGCAGCATCATAAAAACACAGAGGTCCAAAGATGGGGTTTCAAGGACTTTGGTGTTTTTGCGATGCAGCGCAAAAAGGGGTGCTTCGGCTGGCAAAAGGGGTGAATTTTGGGCTTGCACGCATTAATCGCTTTTCCATTGATTCCTATGGGAAACATTGTTTCATCTTACAAACTTTTCACCTTAAAAACCTCATCCCGGAACCAATTAAATTTGTAAGACAAGGTATCACTGTAGTTTTAGACCAGGAATAATGTTGCTAGGATCAGGGAAAATAAATGAAAACATATAATGCTGTCTTATAGGCACGGGTATGACCAGCTGATGAAACTTAAATAGGAAAAGTGCAGTATATGTCTACCCTGAAGTGCCCATGATATACAATACTTACTATTTATCATCTTTTGAAAGGACTGTCTCCTCTGTTTTGTGCAAGCAGGATATTGTTTTATGGAAAGAGGATTTTTAAAAATCAACTTATTAAGGGCATCATTTCAGTGATAATTGGGATAATCCAAAAGAGAGAAATATTGGATACTTTTTTACTTTTTAAATCAGTGCGTGCAACTTTAATTATTCCAAAAAGGTCTCACCGGTTCAAAGTTTGATTGTCACATCTTATGTCTATGACAATCACTACAGAAAGCAGGGATCATGCAAATTATTGTCTACAATTTCAGCATATAAATAGAAGATATTTATCATGTAAAAGGATGAGAGTAAAGAAAAGATTAATTAGAAAACGTATTATAAATAAAATTGTGGGAGATGAGAGCAATTTCTCAAATTATTTTTTCAAATACAGAAAAGGATTTTGATAAAGCAGAAAGAATGTTTATCAGGAATATAAATGATTTCACCTGGTTGATTAGTTTGTTGAAATATAAGCAGACCCTATAAGAAATAATGGGAAATTTAAAACCCAGTTTAGGAACAATAGTAACAATCTGGAATATGCCTGGAGGAGAGAGAACAGTGACAACAATGCCAAGGGGTTTAGAGTATGAGAGAAGTGTGAGAAAAAGTTGTAGTTGTAGAACTTTCCTATTTCATAGAAGAGAGAGAGACTGGCTAGTTAATAAACGTTATATTAGTAAATTTTCTGCTATGGGATGTTCCATTAATGAACCTGTGGTTAGACTGACAGAACACTTCAAGTGCCTGATGATTCAAACATTATAGCCTGTAAATTGTTCCATCTGGGGAGAGATTTTGAAAACCATTTATTTCAAAAATTCTACATTACCCAAGGAAATGAAGATTTTTTTCAGCAAAAAATTAGGCTTTACCTCATCATATGCTTTACAACTTCTATAGGGCAATTTAAAATTAAAATACAAAAAAAAATTCAATATTTCATAAGTGGAGTAAAAGATCCCAGAGCTCCAGTTCCTATCATCCCTCTAGGCCAAGGGCAGGCAAAGTTGGCTCTTCTATGACATGTGGACTTCAACTCCTAGAATTCCTGAGCTAGCATGATTGGCTCAGGAATTCTGGGAGTTGAAGTCCACAAGTGGATTAAGCAAATGTTTGTCCAGCTTTGGGCAAATTTAAGAAGTGTGGACATCAACTTCCAGAATTCCCCAGCCAGCATGAAAGTTGGCAAGGCTGAGAAACACTGCTCTAAGTACTAAATGATGACATGATACTTGATTGTAACAATAGTATTGTTATACCTAGTATTTTCTGTTTTGTTTGACAGTCTCTTTTAAAAAAAAAATATACCTGTTTGCAGAAGAAAGTTCTGAGACAAGACAATGGATTACTCCAGTCAGGATTCTGCCCCACAATACATGGAGTCCTCTCATTTGCAAGGAAATGACGATTCAGACCTTTTCTTTACGAGTCCTGAGGGAGTTGATTGCAGTGCTGTGCCCACATATTTCTCTCGTATGTCGGAATCCTACAGACACTCTCCAGGTAGGTGTGAATCTAACAACTGCTCCATTGAGGCCGTGGATGCTGTGGTTTTGGGAAGCCAATCTCAGTTTTTAAAGAAAGGTTTGGACATCTCAATTTCGTCTGCAGCTCTTTCCCAATTTAAAGCGATACACAGGTTTACCCTAAAGCCAGCGATGGTGGTCATTGTAGCCTAACACATTAGAGGATATCATCTTAGAAAATACTCTTCTATCCAATCACGGGTGGTTGTGCAAATCTGTTGTATTGGCAAAATTGCTCATTAAATTCTCAAAAGTTTGCTATGTCTTTCTGCAAACTAGATTTGAGACCCAACATTACAAATTAATTCAGAGTCAAGCACTAGTAAGCCTTGGCTTAGATTAAATTCTCTGTGCAACAGGATTCTTTTTTAATCATAATATTTTTGCTCTTCTACATAGTCTTAACACAGTTGAGTACATTCTGGCTGCTTAGCTGATACTATCTAGGTTCACACACTTATGTTCAGTTTAGTGAGTTGTATAAACACAGCCATTGCTGTTTATAAAACCAGAGTTTATGGCTAAGTATGCTGTGTGTATAGAGCGGTGGGCTTCTGTTCTGTCTGGGTCCCCCCAGACGCCAACACCAACCAAAAAGAGTATCCAGACACACCGGTAAAAAGCAAAGGCAGTTTATATACTGGAAAGCAAACACAGGTAACAAAAACTGTTCTTACAGACAGGAACACGATGAAGCTTCACAGAGGTTTCACGAAGGCCAGGCAATAAAACAGGATTCTTGCTGGCAAAAACAACACTGGAGATAATAAAACCCACGCCTCCCCCAAGTCTTTCAGCCTTCTAGGCCACAAGCCAAGATCAGAGACGCCAAGAATCGAAGCAAGGTCACAGGACTCCCAGTTGATAACTCTCCACAAGACTGTAAGGGCGGGCCTGCCTTTTCAACCCTGCTGAGGAGAACTACACCCAAACCCAGCTGTTGCCAATTCAGGGATGGAAATACCTTTTTAATTGGCCCCTTCTTTGAGCTGCACGTCTCTGCCTCATGTCTATTATAGCCTGTGTGTCTTCATCCAATGAATCCAGGCTACTAGCTGGGGAGAGGCCCCCCCCGGGGGTCTCAGGCTGCTCTCCCTCCTCCTCTTCCTGATGTTTCTCTCCCCCATCTGCCTGGTCCTCCCCCTCCTGGTCACTGTCCTCCTCCTCTGGGCATGGATCCGGCAGAGCTCCAGCCGGTCCCTGAGGAGCCTCAGGCTGAATCACAACAGCTACTAGCCAGAACGCTAAATTGGGCTCGATGCTGCGGCTCATAGGTGCTTGCGGGACCATTGCGATTTTGCTTCTGCACCTGTGGAGGTAGCAAAATTGCACATGGAGCCTCTGGTGCGCTCGTGTTTCATTGAGGTTGTTTTTGCTTCCGCGCATGCCAAAACATGGGCGCACCTGTGGCTCCGTGCGCGATTTTGCTACATCCACAGGTGCAGAAACAAAATCACACTGGTTGTGCAAGCACTCACGAGCCGTCGCGACGAGCCGAATTTAGCATTCTGGCTAGTAGCCCACCGCTGTGTGTATAGCCAGAAAATATGATTTATTCAACAATAAATCTATAAATTTTAAATACATTTATTTTAAAAAAGTTTGTGTCTTAGCATCATGGGTAAACCCTAACTGTTGTTGTGTTTTCCTGATGCCAATTTTTCCAAACTTTAGTGTTTTTCTGTTGCTGTGTTTTCCAAACATAACCAACTATTAAAAGCCTCATCATATTGAATCCAAAAAAACTGGAATTCTAATATAAAGAATTTTATACTTAATAAAATACCATAGGAATATGGAAATATAGAATATAGAGTACATACATTTATATCTTTGTGGATATATATTTGTGTGTGGCACTCATGCTTTCCTTTCATTTCCTGTATGGAAATCTGTCAATCTTTTCTTCAAATGCAATCAAAAGCAGATGCATATGTTGATTAGATTAGACCAGTGTTTCTCAAACAGTGGGGCGCCCTCCCTGGGGAGGCATGGAGCAATGCTGGGGGGGGGGGTACATGACCTTGGGGAATGTGCTATTTTTGCCACAGGGAGTAGGGGGGTGTTGCACTAAACAATAGCACACAGCACAGAGCAGGAGATATGAAGTGCAGGTAACAAACCTGAAGTGCAGGTAACAAACAAACAAAAATATTTAACAGGGATGAAAAGAAAGGAGGAGAGAGACGGAGACAAAGAGACAAATGTAAGTCTCCTGAAAGCTAAGATGAGGAAATTTGACGAAGCGTATGTAGCGCTTGGCTTCACTGTGGGAGACAAGGAAAGACCAGTATGTTTACCCTGTCTAAAAATGTTGGCAGCGGATGGCATGAAGCCTAATGAATTAAGGCGTCACATTACTGTACACCCCAATCACGCTGCTAGGCCGCTTGAGTTTTTTCAGCGAAAATGTGCTGAATATTGCAAACAATTGTCCCAGTGGAGAGTTGGGGGCCCACAAAATGTTTACTTCTTCCTGGGGGGGAAATAATTGAGAAACACTGGATTAGATGGTGGAAATCATGCATAACACCTTATCGACTAGATATCTGTCATAGGGCAGTATACTTTTTTCCTTAGTCTACATGCATGTACACACATGCTCACTATAGTGGGGTTATTTCTTGCGTATGATTACATCATCATCATCATCATCCTCATTACATCTACTGCTATTATGTTCCATTTCTGCAACAGTGCGGCAACTATACCCTCTTTTCAATGGTTTGCAATGGGGGGAAAGCCATCCTTACAGCACAGCAGCCTGGGTCTCCAGTCCCTCCGGGAAAACCCACACTGGACTTCCTATCTACACCTCTGCCACACCCTGCACGTCCTCCTACCACACCCTGCATTCACCCCCCTCTCCCAAGGACCTTTCCCCCGATGGCAAGAGCAGCCCCAGATATCTTGAGATGTTGAAGACGGAACGGATCAGCCCCACTCACGCTGAACTGCTGCCCCTCGGGACCTCACCTGGCACAGCCCTAAGTCCTTACACTATGGGACAGGATTATGGATATTTCCCGATGCCTGGAAGCCCCCTGACAGGTGGATATTCCCCCAAACTCCGAGGGACAATGCAGCTCTCTCCCAGTGGTGAGATCTTCTGTTCAATATCTTTGGTGTTGTAATATAATTGCAGGTTTGGAATACTAGAACCCAAAACACAGGCTTACCTTATCCTAAAAATGTGTGTGTCGTATCCTCAGCGTTAGCATGAAAAGAAAAGAAAAGAAACTGGAGTGTATTGTTTTGGCTGCTATGGACATGGATTTTAATGTTTAAAAATTATTCTGCCTTTCCAGTGTTATCACAATTTGGATTTGATTCCAAAAAGATACTTTGGAGTGGGCTGAGAAATGAATCTAGTACAGTGGTACATCTACTTAAGAACTTAATTCGTTTTCTTAAGTAGAAATGTTTGTAAGTAGAAGCCATTTTTCCCATAGGAATCAATGTAAAAGCAAATAATGCGTGCAAACTCATTAGGAAAGAAATAAAACCTCGGAATTTGGGTGGGAGGAGAGGAGGAATAATAATAATAATAATAATAATAATAATAATAATAATAATAATAATAATTTATTAGATTTGTATGCTGCCCCTCTTCGAAGACTTGGGGTGGCTCACAACAATAATAAAAACAATGTTACAGTGGAACAAATCTAATATTAAAAGAAAAACAGTATAAAACAATATAAAACCCTATCATTTGAAACCAAACAACACATACATAGCAAATGTAAAGTATAAAAGCCTGGGGAAGGTGTCGCAGTTCCCCCATGCCTGGCGATATAGGTGGGTCTTGAGTAGCTTACGAAAGACAAGGAGGGTGGGGGCCGTTCTAATCTGCGGGGGGAGTTGATTCCAGAGGGTCGGGACCACCACAGAGAAGGCTCTTCCCCTGGGGCCCGCCAGATGACATTTTTTAGTCGACGGGACCTGGAGAAGGCCAACTCTGTGGGACCTTATCGGTTGCTGGGATTCGTGCGGTAGCAGGCGGTTCTGGAGGTACTGTGGTCCAATGCCATGTAGGGCTTTAAAGGTCATAACCAACACTTTGAATTGTGAACTGAAACTGATCGGCAACCAGTGCAGACCACAGAGTGTTGTAGAAATGTGGAAGAGGAGGTGGAGGACAGTCGCTGCTGAAGGAAGAAGGTGAGGCGAGGGGAATCAAAAAAATCCAAAACTTTAAGGCTTTTAAAAAAAAGAGGGACTCTGAGGCAGCAAGAAGGAGCACGCGCCTCCCATACACCCGGTACGAGGCTGCCTCCCATACACTGCGCCAGAGAAAGAAACCCAGGGGGAATGGCAGGAAAGTGGCTTGGCCTTCGTGCCACTCTCAAATTTCCTGGGAAATTTTTCCGGGCTTGGAAAAATAGAAAATAGTTCTTAAGAAGAGGCAAAAAAATCTTGAACACCAAGTTCTTATCTAGAAAAGTTCTTTAGAAGCGTTCTTAAGTAGAGGTACCACTGTACCTATCTACAACATCTTAAACCTGTGTCTTTTCCATGGACTGTGCACTGGATTCTCTAATAGGAATAGCAGCGTAATAATGGCAGGCCAAAGAGTCCAAATAAAACTGTCCTTCTCCAACACAACATCATTTCAACAAGAAAGACAATCTTTCCTAGAAGTGAAAAATCATATCATGTCTCCCCACCTGTTATCTTCTCCTTGAATGTGTGTTTCCCATCTCTTTCTGCAGAGGCACGTGAGTGTGTGAACTGTGGAGCCACAGCCACCCCACTGTGGAGAAGAGATGGCACTGGCCATTATCTTTGCAATGCCTGCGGTCTCTACCACAAGATGAATGGCCAGAACCGGCCCCTCATTCGGCCCAAGAAACGCCTGGTAAGTCAACACTCACTGTCCGGCAAGTGGAGAATTCTTAAGAATTCCATCTCAACATTGCAACTCTCTGATTATTTAAACAGTGTCATATA